>NW_027210632.1:3605000-4191290 GCF_029030835.1 Brachyistius frenatus
TGGAGGACAACACTGAGTCGTATTATCACTTACTCACTGCATTCAACAAGGTGATTATTTCTCAAACAATAACAACAAACTGACGTTTTAAATCATCCAGCAGGCAGCTGAGACCAAAGAAAGTTACTGACGATTCCCAAAATGTCAAACTTTTCATTTAAATGAACCAAATAAATGTCAGTTTAAAGCAGCAGCGCATTTTTTATTTTTTTTGTCGTGAAACAGGCTTTGTTCACGGGGATATTTTGACGTGTCGCGGAAGGAAAATCAACGGTGTAAACAATGTCGAATAAATGGAATATTAAAATACACAAAAATTAGAACAAACAGAAGAAGAACTGAGGAGTTTGCATATGAAAGCATGAAACAGACATCCAGCGTGTGACTGACAGGTGATCTCTGGAGGATCACAGCGCAGAAACATGAAAGCTCCACAGATGAAGAAGACACAGAAAATCTAAAAACATCTTGAGAAGTGAAAGTCTCTCTCCTCTCCTTCCTGTGGGCGGGAACACTCGCGGGAGGTGGACAGAAGTGGGACGTTTAAAAAAAATTAAATAAAAGTGAAAGCGCTCAAAGGAGAGCGGCCTAAAAAAAAAAAGTAGGAGAATTAGAGATTATAAAAAGAAAAAAGTCTGGGAACTCTCGTCAAGGGAGCTCCTCGAGGAGTCAAAGCCACTCATGGGAGGGAAGTCGGGCATGAATGATGCAAGAGGAGAGGACGAGGAGGAGGAGGAGGAGGAGTAAGTGACGTCAAAGAGAGGAGATGGAGAATCGACGAAGAGGAGGAGGAAGAGGAGGAGGAGGAGGAGGAGGTGATGGACGATGAGTGCAGTTATATGACAGTTGGCAGGAGGAAGAAGGACAGAGGGCCAGACGAGGAGAGAGTCCCGACCCTCGTCAGCCTCTTTCTGGTGGCCAGCTGGCATTTTAGTAAAATGCTGAATCAGCAGATCTACAGGCAGAGAGGTGAGGGTGGGGGTGGATGGGTGGAGGTGAGGGGGTCAATCTTCTCTATTTGAGGAAGATGAATCCGACAATCAGCTGACGTGAGAGAGCACAAAATGTCAAATTCAAGCTCGCCGTCAGAGCTCATTGATTGGCTGCTGAGAGAGACTGAAGTGCTGACTCACAGCTGACTTTTCCAGTCTGATGACACACAACAGCGCCCCCTCTCGGTCACTCATCTGTATTACATAGAAGCTTACCTTGCGTGGACTTTCCTCTTCATCTTCCTCCAAACTGTCCCCGAGAGGAAAAAGTGATGAAATAGTGACTCTCCTCATTTAACAGATCCCTGAAATCACACACACACACACAAAAACATCTCAGCTGCTGAAAAACAAATTATTTATAATTTAAATATCATCTCAGCACCGGAAACGATCCTAAAAGTATAATTTTAACAGACCTGCAAGTTCTCTCACAACACCGTCAAAAACCACATCTTTAAATAGATTCACTTCGGCTGTGTCGGACAAATACAGTGAATAAAATACCTAAAGAAGCAGCCACCATGTCATACCAAACAGAAATACTTTCAAAAAATGCATGAATTATTGTTTAAATAAGAAACTTTTCCTTTTGTTTCAAAATATAAAACAAATATTTTTTTGGATTATGATTTCTTTTTAATCAGATTCGGATTTATTCCGCTTTTACAAGAAATAAATCAGAAAACGTAAAAAAAAAAATTAAAAAAATTGTGCCACAAAACCAGCATGCCTCATTAAAAACTAACTTTTCTTATTATAAAATTATAAATCTGAGGGAAAAAAAACCTACCAGAAATCAGATGATTCTTCACTAAGAAGTGAAAATAACACTTGTTGCATTCGGGACCAGACTATTAAATGATGCATTCAGGTGTAACATGAACCTAAAAAAAACAACAACTGCCTTCTTGGGTCAAAATCTGCACAAACATCCACAATAATGTTCAACCAAACTCACAGACCTGTTGTTGTTCAGTCCCGCTTCAGAGCTCCGGTCTCGGGCTGCAGTTTCACACGGACTCCGGCGCTGAGTCACCGCGAGTGTGAGCTGCGTGGCGGCGTCACTTTGTCACACTGAGACCGGACCTCGGTGTGAAATGCTGCACGGTGCAACTTTCTCTCAGCTCAGCGTAATCCTGCAGCGATTAAACCCTCAGCAGAGACTCTGAGAGCTCCGGTCTACACAGGAAGAAGAACATAGCAGGTGACGTGTTTTAATGTTGTAAACTCGACAACCAGAGAAAAAAATAAATAAATAAATAAATAAAATAAAAAGCTAATTAAAGGCAGATTATTTCAGTAAATCAGGTTGTTGTTTTTTTACCATGTTTTTTTTTTCCAGATTAATTTCACAATTAAAAAAAAACATTTTCTTATTTCCAACATGAAAAAATTAAGTCAAAAAGCTGATTTCAAAATAAGAGCTCAAACCTACCTGTTGCGTTTTTTCAACATCGAGGTGAGCTGTGATGCAGGCGGAGAGATAAGTGACCTTTTTATTATTATTATTACGCTAATTAAAAAAAAAAAAAAAAAAAAAAAAGTTGGATGCACCAGAACACACTTATATGTGCTGTATGGATCAAAGTATTAAAAAATAACTTCTGATATAAGAATTTAAAAAAAAAAAGCACCATTAACCTCAAACCTGCCAGGAACGCTGTCAAAACAAAAACAAAACCATCACCAAACGTCCGTATAGAGATTTTTTAAATTAATTTATTTTTTATTATTCAGGGCAGGTTTTGAATACACAGGCGAGAGAAACCATAATTTACAGCGTCGGGGAAGGAAACACACGGAGTTCAGGGGGCTCCGGCTTTCGGGGGAACCCACTCGTGGATCTTCTTGCGGGTGGTGGGGAAGGGAACGTACTGTTGCGCGCTGCCGCTCACGTTGAACTGGTGGATCTCGGCCAGGAACTTCTTGGGCTCCGGAGGGTGCGTGGTGGGGGGGTCGTCGGTCATGCAGTGCAGCCAGCGGTGCCTGAAGGAGGGGGGGGGGGACAAAAAAAAACGCGGCAGTGTCACAAGTATTTCTCCACAGATGAACTATTTTTTTTTTTTTTTCTAATTTATTGATTTGTTCATTGTTGTTAATGTCGCAACAAACTACGGGAGGGGGGAGGGAAACGGGGGGAGGGTGTCGTACCACTCGGCCGGCACCATGCTGCCGTCCACCTCCCACACCGTCTTCTTCCCGTTCATCTCGGTGGTGTAGATCACCCAGCGGTGACGTCCTGGACACACGGAGACGAGTTCAGACAAACACAAACACAAACAAAAACACGAGAAACCCTCAAGAAGTGTTGACAACATACTTTTTCATTTTATTCCGATTCCTCCTCGTGAAGGCAAAAATATTTTGACGAGAAACGCCAGAAACAAGAAGTGCTGACTCGTCGTATTTTTTTAAGTTCTCCATATTGTCGTTTCTCGTTTATTCTCGCTTCTGTTTTATTCTAAGAAAGTTGTTATTTTTTCAAAGTGTTGTTTTTTTTTCTTTCTTTCATTTGAGCTGCACCTCATTTATTCTCCTGTAATTCACTCTCACAACAATAACACGAATGTGATTTAAAAGTCAAACGTGTGTGAAGGGAACTCGACTCACCGAAGAAGTAGTGCTTGCTGTCCTCGTAGTATTTGTTGCCATATTTATCTTCGCCAACCAGAGCTCCTGTTTTCACATCGTTCACTCTGCCGAAGGAAGAAGGAGATATCGATTATCACCTCAACAGGTGAATAAATCAATCAGAAACTCGTCAACAGGTCAACTATTACTTATCATTTCCTTTACAAAAAAAAAAAATCAAGCTCCACGAATCAAACCTTCGCAGCCGAATTAACCACCCGGTGAACCTCTTAAAGTTCCGCTTCACTTCGGAGTCCTGAAGCTTTTTTTTTTTTTTATTCAGTCGTGATCTCTGTAGATTAAAAAATGACCCAACCGGGCGCGAACTTAAATTCGAGGATTTCTGAATGGAGTCTGGTGGAACATTCCCCCCCCCACACACACACACACACATCAAACGTTTCACTTGTTTTCTCTCTCGCAGCTGTTTTAACAGGTTTTACATCACTGAGCGGTTCGTTGTGGATTTAAACTCGTTTAATTTAATATCATTTAATGCAGTTTAGCTTTTGTCAACATGCTAACTTCAGCTAGCTTCGAGTGAGAAACACAGGTCGCGCGTCTGAAGGTCTTTTTTTCTGTCTTCTTTCAAACGTCTCCGTCGTCTTCAGCGGGTGAACGCAGACGACACAAAACATGGACTTAACCTGACCTGAAGAACTGGAGCAATAAACCCCGGACTCCGCCATGACCTCCTATCTGCCCTAAAGCCCTTCGGACGATGTTGGCATACTGCGCCATCTTTAAACGGACGACTTACGAGGACGGACCGTTCTGTATTCTAAATAGGTCCGGCGACAACCAGACCCCGGAACGTTTGTTTCCATATATGTAAAAACTGCTACTTTAATTAAAATACCAACAGATTAAAGTTATAGTCAATCTCATTTACGGCAATTCATCATTTTCAATGAGAAAATGCTCAAATTCTCTGATTCCAGCTTCTTAAATGTGAATGTTTTCTGGTTTCTTTTATCCTTTATGATAATAAACTGAATATTATTTGGTTGTTGACAATCAGGCGGGAAAAAGCGAGACATTTTTAGCTGCACCGTCTGGTTTGGGAAACAGTGATCGACATTTTTTTTTATAATTTTCTTTTTTTAAAACCAAACAATGAATTGATTAATCAAGAAAATAAGCAACCAATTAATCAGTAATGAAAATAATAGATATTTGCAGCCTAATTCTGGTAAACACCTAAAATTACTTAATCACAAACACATAAAAACTAAACCAGTCAATAACTAGTTGTTTATATAGGTCACATATTTTATGAATAACAGTATGTGTTATTTAAAGTCATTAATATCAGTAACCAGGCACATACTTCATACATCTGCTTTTGTACACTAGACTACTGTATATATGTATATAAATGTATATGTATTATTTCCAGATGTTTGTTGTAGATGTACTACATCAACTTTAGATCTTGCTTCTAGTTTAGAAATGTTCTTGTTTTGATCAGATTCCTCTTTAATATTTCACATTCTTGTGGATATAAAACACTTCATGTGAGGACTAAAGACAGTTTACAGTGACTCCCCCACTTTTTATTTTTAAATAACAGCTTTTATTACAGCTTTTCACTGTGTTTTTAAAACTAATTAATTTTACTGTTAAATTAAATCTTTTTGCGGAGTCATCACATGTTGCAAAGAAGTAAATGAAGAAAAAGCACCAGAGCACAAGTTCAGAGCTTTCAGGCTTTGTGAAAAAAAAAAAAAAAAAACGCCTCAGCTTTGATCGCGAGCTCGAAGAGACACTCGGACGCACGTGAACTCCAGCCTCCCACATATACAGTACGTCTGTCTGTAGCTCGATAATAAAACATGGAGGATTCAAATAACAAAACCGGAAATTAAAACAGGAGGACGAGATAAATATTTATATATATTTTATTAAAAACTGTTGCCTGACAGTTTAGAAATGTTGTTTAGAAAGAAGCTCGAGCTTGAACGAGGCACACAATGAAGCTGCATGACAACAGAAACCTAAAAGAGCTCTAAAAGACTGTTTTATTCCTTCACTAACAAATAATAATAAAAAATAAAAAAAAGTGTGAAATTAACACATTTGGCATGATGGAGTTTTTATATCAGGGCAAATAAAAATAAAATAAAAAAAAAATAAGTACAAACTCTGAGTACCCTGACTATTTGTCCTACACGGTGAAAAAGGACAAACAAAGCAGCTACATTACTGCTGATTTATCTCAGAACAGGAGATATAAAAGGCACAATGTTCAACTCATAATTTTTAGTTCATGCATTCTTTCCACAGTGTGTGCTCATAAAAAAAAAATCTTAAAAAAAAATAATAATAAAGGTTTAGATGGAAACATATTTTCCTAACAAACCCTGACTCCCAAAAATAAGTGGCAGCCTGTGCTTTTTTTCAAACAATAAATCTTCCTCTTTTTTTTTTTTTTTTTTTTTTTACATATATAAATATTAGCTCTCGGCTTTAAAAAAAAAAAAAAAAAAAAAAAGGTCAATGCTGCTCTTTTTTTTTATGTCCATATACACAGTGTTAGCCTTTAACCATTACTAATGTGGCTAAACAGGCAAACATACATTTTGTATTTAAAAAAATATCTACAATACTCCTGACATTTCCAGTTGTCTCCAGGATGTTGTTATTGTTACCACGACGATGAAACCTCAAAATCTAAAAAATAAAATAAAATAAAAAAAAGTAAAATCTCTTAACCAGAGAGATAAAGAGCAGAATATCCACTTCCTGTTTTATTTGCCTGATTTTCACAGTAAAATCCCTCCTTTGTTACATAATGACACTTTAGATGAAACCATTTTTTATATTTATAGGTTATCTATGTTTTTTTTAATATTTTTTTATTTAATCTTTAAAAGGTTTTATTGGATTAAAATGCTGCTGTAGGTTTTAATTGTCACTGTGCAGTCAGAGACTCCTTCACCTTTAAAACTTCTTTCCCAGACTTCGGAACACCGAGGATTTTTCCGAGGGCTTTTAAAACGGCCCCCGGACCACTGCTTCGGTCTCACTTCCACGCACACGCTTCTGGACATGACCTTTGACCCACAGCTGCTCTAGACTCCCTCTCAGCTCGGCACCGCTGAGCATTCGGGAGCGGTCGTCGGCTGAAGTGAACGCATTTTTAGAGGAACGGGATCCAGGTTAGACGGTCCACCCAGAGTCCTTCCTGAGCTGCTGACCTCCGACCTGCCGTCGGGGGTGGCGGGTGGGGGTGGTGTTGGGGGTGGGTGGGGTCGGATGTTGTCCATCGACTGACTCCGGGGGAGCTGCGACACGACTCCACTGCCGACTACTGTTCGAGAATCATCGCCTCCTGAAAGGCTTCGATCCATCTGAAGGAGAAAAAGAAAGACAGAAGAGGAAGTTCAGCTACAAAATAAAAGTCATTCAAATAAACAAAGTGAGATGATTCAAGATATCATTTTATTTCAGTGAAACCAAACCACACTCCTGATCAACCGTTTAATGTATCAAGTAGAAAACGATGCATGATATTGTGCATTTCTGTGACTTTTCACTCTCACACGAGCTTCGTCTGTCAAATTTAAAACCGACTTCACATTAAAAATGAGGCTCAAGTGAGCGAAAATGTGTCGTTTTTGTTCAAATGTCTGTTCTCGAACTCGTCTCCTCGTGTTTCTGTTTGTGTTCATCTGCTTGTTTAATAGTGTGTTTTCAGAGATGGTCATTTGCATACATGGTCAGTGGTCTCCAGGCAACATTAACATGTCATCTCCTCATGGGACCAACCTGCTGGCAAGCAGCTGCTAATTTATTCAACGGGCTGAAGTACATTATGATTTATTATTTATTAAGAAGCGTCTTTGTCTCCGACCGATGAATCGAAATATTTACTCTGGTTTTTTTGTTTTTTATCTCCACCGACCCCTAGGGGAAATCTGCGGCTTTTTAGCTGCTAAACGCTCCGCTACCATAACAAAACAAAACAAAAAAAATAGTTTTTAAATTTTTACTCTCGACTGTGTTTGTTGTTCTTATGTTGGAAAAGTTGTCGCTCTGCATGCTGCACGAAATCCCATCAATACGCACCGATTTCTTTGATATTAAAACGACGCGAGTTTATTTCGGCCGCCCGTTCGTAGTTTGAGGTTGTCGTTCACCTGCGCTGGCCGTTACCACGGTAACCACCGATGTGGGCCAAATTTAGGCTTCAGGATTTAGAAAGGTGTCATCCGTGTTTTGTTTTTTTTACCTCTGCGCCGTGGGGATGTCGTCGGCCTTGAAGATGTAGAACAGCGTGTTCTTGTGATACAGCTTGAACTGCAGCTTCTGCGCCGGCCCGTTCTTCTCCTCCCTCAGGAAGAAGCCCAGCAGGGGTTGGCTCTCCAGCGCCGCCACGTCCTGGACGATAGAGATAATATGTTTAAGCCCGAAGGCGGAAGAGCAGCAGAGTCGAGGTGGAAAGCAGCGGCGTACCTCGCTGGCGGCGTAGGTGTACAGCACTTTATTCTTGATGACGAACCACAGCCGCTTCCACTGCTTCTTGTTGCCCTTCGACCTGTTCAAGTAGCCGCTGATGGAGGAGTTCTCCGTGTTGGCGGACACCTGGAGAAAAAAAAAAAAACACAACAACATTCTCGTGTCTTTACCGCTTCGAAAGATAAAATAAAAAAAATAAAAAAACGTTGTATGAATTCAGCCGACTCGTGTCTTCTCACCTCTTTCAGAGCGGCGGGAATCTTCTTCTGTTTCCTCGTGAAGGAGAACGCTCCAGATTTGATGGGAGAGACCGACGTGGAGGCGCAGCGGTCGCCTGAAAATAACAAAAATACCAATGAATACACCAAAAGTTACACCACAGATATCAAGTTAATGGGACGAGCCTGGTGATATTCAGCATTTATTACTGTCAACGAATACAATGAAAACACCAAAACGAAACATTTTGGACAGTCAGTCCGTCCCTCAATTCTTTCCCCTTTAGTTCCTTCCAAAGATGTAAATCCTTAAAAACAGGTCATAAATATATAGTTTCATCTTTAATGTATTTAAACAGCTAAGCACTTTAGTTTTTTTTTTTTTTTTTTATAAAATGTCACTGAACAGGAAGAAATGGTGCATTCGTTGGGGACTATTTTCAGCGGCAGATTAATTTACGTTTGGTGCTCTAGTGAGTATTTCTGGCACCAGGATGGTGTTCGTGGGACTGAGTCAGCATAAAAGACTATGTGTATATGTGTTGTTGTTGTTTTGTCTCCTGATTATTCTGCATTAATTCACTCACTGTTCTCCTGCAGCTTGGCGAAGCAGTGGTCGCACACACGGGCCGGTTGGTTCTTCAGGTACTCCAGGTAGTACTTATTGGCGGAGCACGCCTGACACACCACCTATCGGAAACACGTTGCTGCGGTGAGGAGGAGGAGGAGGAGGAGGAGTGTGGCATTTAAATGTCATATTGATGGTGCGGCGGTTGTCACGGCGACACAGACCTTCCCACAGGCGCGACAGTGATGCCTCCTCCAGGTGAGGGTGAACTCGCAGGTGCAGATCATGCACATGGTGGCCCTCAGGTCCGGGATCCAGATGGGAGCCTTCGAGCCCAACGGGGCCCCGATGTCGACGGCGCCCTCCGCCTGCGTGGAGACACGACTCAGAGGGTTTAAAAAAAAAAAAAAAAAAACTCAGAAAACGAGGTGAGGTTACAACACCGGACGCTCTGAGCAGCGTCCGCACGGGTTTGCCGGTCTGACCTCCTCCTGACTGCGGCTGGATGTGAAGGTGATCTTCTTCTTGGTGTAGTCGTCGATGGCCTTGGCGATGGCCTCCAGCCACTCGTCTCTCTCGGTGGCCGAGCTGCGAAACACGAAGCTGCGTCGTTACAAACACTAACGCGTCGGTTTATGAAGCGTTTACAGCTGAATAAATGTGACGCCGAGCGCTGACCTGGCGGACAGGATGAAGGAGCGTTCGACGCTTTCGATGTTCAGCTCGTTCTGATAGGCCTCTTGGCTCGGCTTACTCACCTGGAAAACACACCGCAGACGGAGAGATGAATAATAAATAAATAATTGGCAGACTGTTAAAAATGTGTGAGCCGAACAGTCGAAGCTGCTGCTGCACACCGAAGCGTCAATATTTCACTACAGGGAATATTTCAGTGACGAGGGAATCAAATACGTTCTGATATAAAAAGCAACAAGCAGATGAGCTGAAAGTGTCATAAAATAATACGTGATAATAGTAAATAAAATGTTAAAAAGCAGCACGGGAAAATTTCTGATGAAACCGTGGGTGCGTAATGTAACGACATTATGATTTAAAGATTTAAAAACAGCGGTGGGTTTTCTCACCTTCATGCCGGCCAAAGAGAGGACGCTGTTGAGCTTAAACTGGGCCGACTGGACCGGCGTGGTGTACATGAGGGCATCGTTGAACTGGAAAAACAAACACAAACAAACATAAAACCTTCAGAAAAAAATAAAATAAAGCAGCGAGCAGACAAATGGCGGCAAATAATTACAACAAATGCTTCGTTGCTTCATATTAAACTGCACTGCAAAGTTTCTCTCGCAGAAAAATGCACAAGGCCAGAACGAAAGACCTTCTTGTATTTACTTCCTTGGCCCCGCCCCCCCCAAAAAACCTGACCAATAAGCAGAGAGAAAGTTCTCCTGTTTTAAATTGATGCATTTTGGTTCACTGAAGATTTTTCTCTGCGTGAAAAGAAACTAAACCAAAAGACTCCACTGATTCAGACCAGAAGGTGTGAAAACTGATGTGACTGTAGATTAAATTCACTCCACCGTTGAAGGTAAAAAAAAACAAAAAAAACAAAAACCATGAAGGAACAACAGAAGATGAATTTTTGCGGCCGTCTGGCTCGTCGCTCACCAGAAAAAACATCCGCGGCTGCATGACCTTCCGGGACAGTTTCATCAGCGTGCCCTCCTTCAGGAACACCTGCGAACGGGAACACAGGCTGCGTTCACAAACACAAACAGGGAGCCGAGTCCAGAGAGCTGAACGGGAACGTTTTATGTGACTCTCCACATGTGGTTTGTCACAGACAGTCACCGCCATTTTATTAGTACTTTCAGACTGCACTGAGAACAACGCAGCATTAATAATAATCAAGCTATTGGAAAGACAATAAAAACTTGTGCGGTGGAAGGTTTTGTAATACCAATAGGATTATGGGTTTAACTACAAATTAATGTGAAATATTATTAAATGCAATTATATAGCATATAATTATATATTATATATATTGGCTTTAACCAAATTAACACAGCAGAGAGAGAAAAAAATAAAAATACCAACGCTGAATATGAATTAATATTAAAATATCATAAGATATTCACATGTTGTTTCTGAAGTCTTTTTGTATTTTGTGTTTTTCTGCATAAAATATCCAAATATAAATGTTATGTATGAATACAGGAGGCATAGTACAGTCATACAGTCGTACCCTCCCCGGCTGGACGATCTCATGGTGCCCGTTGAGACTGTACTGGATCTGCATCAGCTTCTGAAAGTTATCCTGGAAGATAAAACGGGCAACGGGTGAGTTGAGGGAGGGGGTGGTGGTGGAGGGGGGGTGGTGGGTGGGGGGGGGGGGGCCTCAGGTCTCACCCCTTGTTTCATGATGTCGTTGGCGTGGTTGGCCACTTCCTTCACGATGCTGAGCGCGGCTGCACGGACAGAAAAAGAGGAAAACGTGAGTGTTTGTTTTTACTGAACAACGACTGACATTAAGGATGAATGACGTCCTCCAAATGACCTTGTGTGTCTTTATAATCCTCCGAGTCCTCCGGGAGGTTCTTCAGATAATCTGCAAAAGAGGGCTGAATTCATTTTGAGTTTGGACAAAAGGTTGAAAGTGTTTGACATCCAACCTCTGCAGACTAAAAAGAGAAATATAGTAATAATAAATAGTAATAAAAAAAAGGCTTAAATTCAACGGCTTCACCAACATTTAGAAAATTACGCCTCTGTGGTCGTTTTTTTTTTTTCAATTAAATGTGTGCAGAATATGCTTAATAAGAAACAAATAAACTTCTGTTTCCTGTGTTGGCAACAGTAGAGACATAAAAATAATCACTTTTTCCCCCCTTTGCAAATTTAAGAACAGTTTTATATCAAAGTCCTCATGTTCAGAGTGCAGACAGCTTCTTATTCTACACAAACCATTCGGGATAATAATAAGTTCTGCAGAATTTGCCCCTCTGTGCGTCACTGTCCCTGTGATTGTCCCCTAGGGGGCAGTAAACTACCAAAACACAAAACTATTACTTCAGTCCAAGTTTCACTCTGGTGCTGCCAATAAAAAAAATAAAAAAAATAAAAAAAATTAAAAAAAAATCGAGCGTTGTGATTGGATGAAGCCTCGATCTGCAGAGAGCTGAGACAGACTAGGAGTGAACGGACCTGTGAGCAGCAGCTGGTACTGAGGGATCCTCTGCACAGGCTTCAGCAGGTAGTGTTTCAGAGCCAGGCTCGCACATCTCGGACTCATCTGAGGCAAAACACACACACACACACACACACACACACACACACACTGAAACCTCCATTCAACCACCTGAGATACAAGCAGCATTTCTCATGGGTGACAATAGCAAAACCTGTAAATATCTGTAGTTACTATAAAAATGCAACAGCTGCTCAAACTGTAGTTTTAGATGTAATGTGACAAATAATCTCCATTAAAGTTAATATTGCAAATGTAGCTGAGAGAAATCCTAATTCAAGCTCATTAAAAAGTTCATTTAGATACCTGAAAACCAAAATCAGCTGTTTACAGACATAAAAACTTAATAAAGAAGAAAAATAAAAAGGGGGAAAATATTCTAAATAACTACCACAGCAAGAAAACCAAGAAAAAAAAAGGTCGTTAAAGCAGCAAATAAACATGCAAACACTCTTTGTTTTCCAATGTTACCTCGAACTCTCGGACCACGGCCGTGAACGCCGGGTTCTTCCTGCACTGCTCGTCCAGCAGCGCCACGTTGTTGTCGAACTGGCGGATGTAGGTGGAGTACATCTTCAGGTAGGGACCCTTCTGGACGAAGATGTCCGACAGCCTCTGGTGGTCGCTCCTGAAACCAGACGGACACGGAGAGTTTCCCTTCAAGCGCCGAACGAGGGGTCACCATCGAAACCTACTTTAGAAACTATACCGCTATATAAAAAAAACTTGCATGTAAAGTAGTCTGTGACGCTCTAAAACTTTCTAAACTTAAAACTCCCCCTGATCACGTGTTGTCTCAGTTTGAGTGTTTTTTTTTTTTAATAAATTGCTGAAATATCCCATTAAAAATTACTAGAATATTTAAATTATCACTTTATTTGGAAATATTTGGCCTTAACGTGTGACATTATTTTATTTATTAATACAATTGCTAAGATCTAGGGCGGCAAAAACTTTACTTAAAGTCTGTTTGAACAACTTTCTTTCCCGCTGATAGTGAATAGAAAGTAAAAGCGTCGTTTTCACTGAGCTGTAAGATGTTGAACCAGGAAATGGGTCAAATCAAAAGTCTCGACTGTGAACGGGTGTAAATCAGAAATCTTTAGGTCACATTATGACATGATGACACTTGTAGCATCACAACACTGACCAGAGTTCATTTTAAAATGTTATTGTTTTACTTTACTGTCTAGATTTAAGATTAGAGAGATCTTTGCTGTCACTCGGGGAACCTAAACTCCCTCCGACTCACCAAATCACTGCTTAAAACTCATTTTTTTTATTATTGTATGTGTGACATCTTACTATCACGATTTTTATTGTGTGTAAAGCACTTTGTCCCACTTTTCACCTTTTGTTTTTAAGGCCTTTTTTTTTTTTTTTTTACAGTAGGTGTCAGATAACATAATAAAACCGATCATGCAGACATTATGACTTCATTCTCAGCAATAAAGGGGCTGAAAAAAAACATCGGAGGATCCTTTCTGTAATAAAACTCAAATAAAGCAATACAAATGTGTGTGTGTGTGTGTGTGTGTGTGTGTGTGTGTGTGTGTGTGTGTGTGTGTGTGTGTGTGTGTGTGTGTGTGTGTGTGTGTGTGTGTGTGTGTGTGTGTACCAGTGAGCCACTCTGTCCTCCAGCTCCCTCAGCAGGTCTCTGTTGAGCTGGTACAGCTGAGGCAGGTAGTACAGGATCTGACTGAGGATCCGCTCGTCCACCACCGGCTTCCCATTCTGACGGGTTGCCTTGGCAACAGCATCCCGAAAATCCTGCAGAGAGGCACGGGCGGGGTTAACTCTGACGCTGCCTCACACACAGTGGTGCCACATGACTACACGCTGTACTGCAGCTGAACAGGAACACCTGGTTATCACCTCATAAACTGACCCCTCCTCCACCCTCCCCGGCCTCCGCACCTCTGCACGTACTTCATGACACACACACACACACACACACACACACACACACACACACACACACACACACACACACACACACACACACACACACACACACACACACACACACACACAGAGAGAGGGCTGAGTCAGCACTTTGACTTCATCCAGCGAGCCAACACACACATCCACCTGGAAGGAAGCAGCGAGGCCGAGCAGGATCCCGACGTCCTGGTTGACTCTGAACGTACCGTAACTTTAACCGTTAGACGACGAGCAGCAGCTCATCCAGCAGTAAAAAAAATATCAGTGATCAGAATCGCACCAATCACTAACATCTGGTTTATACATTTCATTTGAATTGATGTGTGCCCCCCAATTTAATCATGTTCAGCCTAAAAAAAAAAAAATAAAAAAAAAAAAAAAAAAAAAACGCTTGCAAACTATTAGTAATATTTCAGTAGCAGATCATTAATACAAGCTTTGTCAGCATATTATTTCACGGACCAGAGCAGAAACAGACACACAAACGACCACAAAAAAAACAAAAAAAAACCTCTAAAAAAGGACAGAAAAATGGAAAATCAAACATGTTTGATTCCATCCTGAAGTCTTAATGATCAGACATCATCCTCACAGCCACATACTCCACTCACGACACGAGGATCTATGAGAAGGTGGAAAATACACAGAGGCGCCTCCAGTCCTTCAGGTAAACGGACAAACAACCGTCTTCGAATTCACAAAACACACACGCACACAAGAGCTGTGAATAAACAAAAACAGGGACGAGAATATTTAAACACGGCGGCTGGATGACTCGCCACAAGTATGCAGGCACAGAGTCACCAACCCACGCACCCACCTGCACACACTGCAACACACGCACGCACGCACGCACGCACGCACGCACGCACACACACACACACACACACACACACACACACACACACACACACACACACACACACACACACAGGAGGATTATCTGAGGCATGTGCGTGTCTGGAGGTCGTCTCTCTGCGGCCTGAGGAAGCAGCTGCTGCCCGTCCGCAGAGAGACAATAATGCGCTCTGACCTCTTTTCTTGGACAGAGACCCCCTCCTCCCCTACCCTCCCTCTCCCCCGCCACGCCTCAATAGTGACACTAGAAGTCACAAAAAAGTGTGCATTAAGGTATTTTGGAAGCACTAATAAAACAGAGTAACCAGACGTCGTCCAGTCACATGGTTCCTGTTAGATTTTTGTTTATTTAAAACAATAAAACCTGCATCGTGATGAGCAAGTTAAAAACCTAGAATCAGAAGGATTAGAATCAAATCTATAAAATCTATCCATATATGTGTATTTTTAGGAAAGTAAATGGCTCTTTTTAAATCTTTCTTTCTATTACTGCACATTTTTACTTATTACCTGGGCAAAGTTTCCGGTGAATTTGTGGCACGGGATGAAAATATTTTTTTTTACAGCTGCAGCGATTCGTCGATGAATTGATTCACTGGCGATGGATCAATGGATTGATAAGTCATTTTTCAAAGAGAAATGTCAAACATTCGCAGATTTAAGGTTCTAAAATGTGAGAATTTGCTGCTTTTCGTGGTCTTCCATTAAAGGTAAGAGAAACATTTTAGGGATTTTGGACAGTTAGTTGGTTAGACTGAAGAACTTTGACGGGTATTTGTCACCCGTTTCGGTCCAAAATCCATTCATCAGTAAAATAATATTACCCGATTAATTGATAATTGCAGCCTTCAGCTCTTTATAAAAACGTTTGTCTGCAGGTAAGAAAGTCGTCACTCTGGCACGGCTGCAGGAAAACCCTCCGACAAAGAACTGGACCGCAAATGTGCGAGAAATGAAGCTTTGCTGTGAGAATATAATATCAACAAATGAGTCAAATGGACTGAATATGTCACCGGGACAACACACACACACACACACACACACACACACACACACACACACACACACACACACACACACACACACACACACACACACACACACACACACACACACACACTCCTCTGACAGTGTTTTTCTCTGTGACGTGACAGATCAAAGCCCCGCCTCCCTCCGTTGTGGCCGTGCAGTCACCTGCCCACCGGAAAAAATAAATAAATAGAGAAAACTCTTGACGCAGCAGCTTTGAAAAGCCTCAGCCGTGGAGTAACTGCATTATTCAACACGTGAGCGAAGACGACCGACGGCCAAGAGCTCCTTCGTTCACGCTTTGATCGCCTCCCAGAACAGTCAGAACACACAGAGACATTTCTTCTTCTGCTCTGCACTCCGTTAACGCAAACAAACCATGAAAATGAAAAGTCTCGAATAAATACGACACTTACTATGTGAAGCAGCTTCAGGACGTCAACAAACCTGGCGGAGGAGCGGTGAAAAAAAAACAACAACAACAACAACACGTCAGTCAGATAATCCACATTAAAAGCCTTTTTCTCCCGGTTCATCGCCACGACCACTCACACTTTCTCCGAGCTCATGATCTCCTGGGCGATGTGCACGACCTTCTTCCTCTTCAGCTCGTCCTCCTGCTGAAAGAAGCAGAAAGCACAAAACCGGTCAGAGACGACGTTGCCGAGCCGCGGACAAAACCGCGGCGGGCGCTCGGGCCTGTCACTCACGGGCTCACTGCAGATCACCATGACGATCGATCGCCGGACGCCTGCTTTCACCGTTTAAAAAACCATCGGGCGCTCCGGTTTCAAAAAAACACAGGCCCTGAAAAGTGGAGCAGCCTCTGCCTCCGTCTCCCTCCGACCGTGTGTGTGTCTGTGTGTGTGTGTTGTTGAATGGTAATGGGGGCGGTCTCTCGCCAACTTAATTTGGACAGCGGCCTTGACCCCCCCCCGCCCCCCTTTGACTGTAATGTCCCACTGGTCCTATCGGAGGCTGTATTTGTGATCTGCCTCGAGAGGCATCGGACACAGGTGCTGACAGTCTCACTGAGAGGGTCACACAGGACGAAGACAGAAAAAAAAAAAAAAAAAAAATTCATTCAGGGAGCTATTCCTGAACCTGTGGCCCCTCTGTGTTTGCGCGCACACACACACACACACACACACACACACACACACACACACACACACACACACACACACACACACACACACACACACACACACACACACACACACACACACACACACACACACTTCTGGAGAACACACTTGGCAGCATGCGCGTGCTGCGACACTTCAGTCAACCGGTTCGAGATACGAGTCGTCCGTTGTGACCTGCGAACGTCCTGCCGCTTTTCACGTGTCGACATCGTGTTTAAAAACAGTCGCTGCTCGCTTCTCGGCCCGCTTGTAACTCCGCAGCAGCATTTTCCACCGAATGTCAACGGTCACACGAAGACGGCGGGAGCTGGGATAGACCGAGTTGTTGCAAGATGATCAACAAGTCGTAAAGTGTTGTTTAATTTTTTGGTTTTATTTCTCTAAAATACTGTCGCTTGTCCTAATTTGACCTCTTTTAGGCTCTAAAACTCAAAACTCGATCAATCTGAAAAGTTCAAGCGGGAAATAATTTATCTACGAAGCTGTAACCGTTGGAAACGTGTGCATGAAAGGATACTTTAGGTTTACTTTAACCTGCTGTGTTTCCCATTAATGTGTTTGCTGCAGCTCAGTGGGTGAAGCTAACTTTTGCAAGTCTTCAGCAGAGATTTAAAAAGACGAAACGAGTAGTTGCACGAGCAGCACATATCGGAGCGACCGTTGCACGAATAATTTTAAACGTAAACGCAGAAACTACCCCCTTTTCGCGAAGGAAATGCGGCACGTTAAAATAGACTTTTATATACAGTGTGAGCAGGAAGCATTCAGATCTACATTTATTTAACACAGAGAAAATACTCCACATGTAGAAATAGCTGGACTGAAAGAGTGACTGAGGCGTGAATGATGAGCAAACTGCACTCAAACAATAACAAGTAAAAACTTCTCAATGCAGGAAAACAACTCGGTGTTTTACTTCTATATTTATATATACCCGTTTATTATAATAAGTAACTAACTAACTCGGATGCAGGATGATATGGAAATATTATAAAGTTCTATGTGTTGTGATACCGTCCCTGAACAAGCAGCCTTCATCAGGTAGAGCTTTCAGTTTTATTACTCGATAGTGAGTCAGTTAATTGCTGTGTGATAACGGACTTCCCCGTCATCACAGGCGGCGTTTGTTCACCTGTCTGTCTGCCTCGTCCAGGTGCTCCTTGCTGGAGGTGGAGCTGTTGTCCTCTTCATCCGAACTGTGGCTCTCCTCCTCCTCTTCCTCTTCCTCCTCCTCCTCGGAGTGGACGTCCTGCCTCAGCCAGCCGCTGCTCGCCATAAACACAACAGACACAGCAGACAAGAGACGGATTAAAAATGGCAGCCGGAGCAGACTTTTGCTTTTCTTTACAAGGAATGTTTAAATCTGTGAGACAGCAGCAGGGCAGGGCAGCGGAGGAGCGTGTGTGTGTGTGTGTGTGTGTGTGTGTGTGTGTGTGTGTGTGTGTGTGTGTGCACGTGCGCTCAGAAAAAAGAAAAGAAAAAAACAACCCTCCCTGGATAAACAAAGATTAAAAGGAGGCTTGGGCAACGCGGGGGACTTCATACAGTGAACACAATAATCTTTTACACACACAAACACATGAGTCAGAACGAGACCGAAACTCATTCAGAGGGCCTCGTACGATGGAAAATATTGATGATTACGCTTTGACGACATGTTGGGGAGGCTGAAATATGCGGACGGCGGTGGAGTAGTATTTTAAAACCCCTGGACGGGACCGGTCAGCACGAGAAAAAAAACGCTGCAACCGAAGTATCCACAAAAATAAAACAATAAAACTACTATTAAAAAAACAAACCAAAAGAAAAAATAAACGGTGTGACAAAGGCATTGGTCGGGGACAGAGAGTCAACGGGAAGACCAGCAAAGAGTCACAGAAACAAAGAGGAAGCTAGTTAACAAGTTGCAGTTGACATCCGTGACTGACCAGACTACATATATATTCGACGCTGATGCGTCTTCATGAATATGGTCTCGATCTAGTTATGGCATCGTGATCAAAAGAACAGTGATCAGTGATCTTTGACCACCGAAATGTAATCAGGATATCCTTGAGTCCAAGTGAACGTTTGTGCCTAATTGGATGAAGTGTCCTCAAGGCGTTTCTTACGTGTGGACTTCTATAATAATGGGATGGATGTGAGGTCACGGTGACCTTGACCTTTGACCGACCGAAATCAAATCAGTTCATCCAAGTGAACGTTTGTGCCACATTTGGAAAAAAAAATTCCCTTCCAGGCTTTTTCCGAGATATTTTTCTTCATGAGAATGGGAGAACATGAGGTCACTGGGATCTTGACCTTTGACCCCAAAAGTCTAATTAGTTCATCCTTGAGTCCAAGTGGACGTTTGTGCCAAATCTTTAAGAAATTGTCTGAAAGTGTTACCGAGGTAACGTGTTCCCACGAATGGGGCCGACAGATGGAACGGATGTGAGGTCACACTGACCTTGACCTTTGACCTTTGACCACCAAACTTGAATCGCTTAATGATTAAGTCTAAGTGGATGTTTGTGCCAAATCTGAAGGAATTCTATCGAGGCCTCCTTGAGATATCCCGTCCATGAGAACAGGACAACCTGAAATCGGGCTATTGCGACATCAATCGCAAAGGATTAAAACATTTTCATTAAAAAAATCTCCCTAAAAATACAGATCACAGCGTCACTGACTTCGTATTTATCTGCAATTATTCTGATGATTCATTTATATGTGAAATTTATAAAAGCAAAACCAGTGAAAACGGGTCTTCTTGCTCTTTTTATATGATTCTCAAGACGGGAAACTTTGCTGCTTTTTCTTAATTACACTTTCCTGCAAATGCAACATGTTGCGTAATCTGCGCCTCCGGGAAGTTTTAATCAGTATTTTGCTTCTATATATCATCGACTGTTGTGAACGATTCCTCGGAAAGCCACAGAAACGAGGACCTGATGAGTGAGTGAGTGAGTGAATACCAAGCTGCTGAGCTGTTAACCTGAAGCCAGCAGAGTCAGCTGACGATGCCTTCACTGACTGCACCGCAGCGCATTTGAATATTAATACAGATTCCTGTTAATTAAGTTTTTTCTTCTTCAGGGCATTTAAAACCTGTTTTTCTGCACCCTGCCGTCTTCGTCGACCTCCGTCGCTACAAGCAGCGACATGTGCTCGTGTGTCGCTAATGTTTTTGATCCGAGTCTCTCGTCGTCGTCGCCTCTGATTTCTGATGTAACTCGACGAACCGAGACTCGAGGAACAGGGGGAATTTAACGCCTCTTCAATTTTGTCTCGTCCCAACTTTGTCCTGCTGTTTCTGTCTTTTCCAAACAAGTCTTTGTGAAGAGACTCACAGGGTGATGGTTCAGAATAAAGATGAGGAAGACATTCTCACATTTCCTTTCTCACTCTCTCCACTTCCTTGTCCCCCCCACCTCCTTTACATTTCTCCTCCTTTTACCTGAATCTCATATGCACACTTGCTCGCTCCTTCTCGGCGTCCCCCCCCCCTTATGTTTTCTATGTAGCACTCCAAACCTACTGGGTCAGGCACAGAGCGCCGCTTGTTTACAGCCCGAGAGGCTTCTTACATAAACTGAACGGAGCTCAGATGCCATGGGAAACACTACAGATTCACCCTCTCCTCCCTCTTTCTCCTCTCCGGCACACACACACACAAAAAAAAAACAGCCGGCCGACCAGCTCTCCGCATACCGGGCCGAATTAAGAAGCGAAGCACATCTTGATTGTTTTTAAACGGCTGCTTTTAACACCGGTGGCACCGACATCGTCACAGGAAATAAGTCTGAGCCAACGGGATCTTAATATTGTTAATGTGAAATGAACATGTTCATTCATTTAAACAGCACTGAAGTGATTTTATTTTTTTTCCATCGACCATTAATCGGCAGATTAAAAAAAAAAAAAAAAAGACTAAAACACCAAAGATCGACTGGTTGTAACTTCTGAAAGCTGCACTAATCAATACCGTTATGTAAATATTGGATCAAATGACGGGGTCAGCTGAAGCAACAGAGCAACTGAGAATCATCAACCCACGAACTCTGCAGTTCCAGCCAGCTCTTATGGTGCATTTTAGTGTCTTTCAGCTTGTTGTTTTGGTGTTTTGTTCAGGCTCACCGCTCTCAGAGCATCATTACCAGCCAAAAGCCGGCAATGTTCCTCATAACAAACTTTTTTGGGGCCTATACTGCTATTGATGTTTGGTAGTCAAAAATAAAAAAAAAATAAAATAAAATAAAAATCCAGATATTCAAATATTAGCCAATATTCTTTATACATGCGCTGTATATATAGTATATACAATTGATCCCTCAAATGTGGTTATTAAACAGGATGTAATGAAGGCAACTGCAACTATATTGTAATTATCCCAAACATCATATTCTGCATTATGTTAAGAAAAAGTTATTTATATAGACCAACAGCTGTGAGCTGTGGGCTCTAAATGAATGACAATTAATTTGTGCATCTTTACGCGGGTCGATTTTTCTACGTTTTGGTTTGGGCTGGACAAAAAACGATTTTTCATATTTGTATTAATATTTTATAGATTTAATTAAAAAGTGACACATTCTTTCCTGATTTTAATAATTGCAGCTCGCAGCCCCCGTTCAAAGTTATTTCTAATATTTTACCAAATGATTGCTTTACCAAGTCATAACAATACTTTCTAAATATGAACAGATTTTCCAGCCAGGAAACGACCAAAACAGCCACTGAATTACATCTTTGGTCGTCATCCAGAATCTGCGGTGTGATGAGTGCAAACCTGTTCGTTGCCGCAGGCGGTTCTGTCATAATTTATTAGTTGTTGATTTTCCCACGACAAATCATGCCCTGTGACTTTAATTAAAGAAATAATTAACAGAATTCATATTACTCAATCCCTGTAATTCACTATGTTTAAACTTTTTTCTTACTTGCTGTGTTTCACGCGAACTTATTCTGGTGAGTAAATCAGGACGAGAACTATAAACTCAGTGCAGATTTTCTCACAGACACGGAGCAGAAAAATAGAGTGATGAGGTTAAAAAGAGGCTAAACACGGTGCGAGGGGGGGGAGGAGGAGGAGGAGGGAGGAGGAGGAGGAAGAGGCTGGTGGTTGCTGGAGGTTTATTTTCTCTGTTCTAAGAGAGCTGTGTGGTGTTTCTGCGATTCTCAGACATTTCCTGCTCCGGCCACTGAAAATAACCCACAGGAAAACAGGCCGACCTGCTGCACATCAACGCTCTCCTTCAGATTCAACACCGCCGGCTCTAAAGGCTGACTCGTACAAAAACGGAGAGAGCGCCCCTCGTGTCCACCTGTCGCACGCGGCGGTTCCCACACCGATAGGGGTCACCTGGTTTCACGCGGGGGAGGGAATTGGGGGGGGGGGGGGGGTAAATTAAGTGCTGTGCGGCAGGTCTGGAGCTCGGCCTACATCAACCTCCAGCCTGAGTTTCTTCTCACGAACACGAACACAGCACGCCATTGTTACTGGTATAAAAAACCTCTCTCTGTTTTTTGGCCTTAACAGACATGTTCTCAGCTTTTTCTATTAGACCGAGGGATTATTCTGACTCAGGAAATAAACTGTCTTTTAGATGGGACATCTGTTACCTGCTGTATCGCTGGACAGACATGATGACAGGCGGGATAAGTTGATTAATGAGATACATGTTTAGGATTTGCTGCTTTTTCTGTGGAATACTTTTACAGATTAAGTAATGAATCATATAATAAAAGTAACTGACAGATGAGGCACCATGAAGGCACAGAGGCCGAGGTGCTGAGCCGTTTCCCGTCATCTCTCTCCTGTAATCTCTCTAATAAATGCATAAATAAATAGTCCGATTAAGCAGCGTACCTCTCGTACTCGTGGTCCCGGCATCTGTCGTAGGGATCCTGCACCTCGTAGATGTCCGAGTCGGCTGCGTCGGCGTCCTGAGGCCAGCCCAGCCTCCCGCTGTGGAACGGCAGGTTCATGTACTCCGGGATCTCCTCGTACAGCGGCACGTTCTCGTACTCCACCGATCCGTCTTCGCCCTCTCCGCAGATATCCGTCTCCACGATGCAGCTGCTGGGCCGCTCCAGTCTCCTCTCCCCCCGGTGGGAATCCACGCTGGTGCAGTCCAGGGACTGCCCTCCCTTGGCCAGCAGCTTTGGCAGCATCTTCACCGACAGCCGGAGCTCCAGCAGCTTCCGGAAAGAGAGGCTCCTCTTTTGGGAGTTGGCCCGCGTTGCCAGGTCAGCTGCCGAGAAGGACTGCGCCCTCTGCTTGCCCCCCAGCGCCGCCGCTCGGCCCTTCGGCGGTACGCTGCTCCTGGTGGGAATCTGCCGGCTGAAAAAGGTCACGCAGGGTCGCGTGAAGCGCCAGGCGGGTTTCTCCTGAGGAGGCGCGGGCAGCTCCCTCATTGGGGTGTTAGCGTGCGGAGGCGCGGGAGGGCAGACGGAGGGCGGGGGGGCCGCCGGCAGGCTGTGTCTTTGAGGTTTCCTGGGCGGCGCCCTTGGCGACGGCTGGTCCTCGGCGGAGAAGGCCTTCCTGGCGTTGGCCAGAGGAGGGTGGCAGCCCAGTTTGATCTGCTTGGGGAGGCTGTGGGTAATCGGGTAGCGCTCGAAGTCGCCGTACCCGTCCTCCTCGTCCTCCTCCGCCCGCCGCTCCTCGCCCTCTTTGCTCGTGGAGTCGGGTTGCGAGAGCAGGTTTAAGGAGTGCGAGGTGTTTTTGTTCAGAGAGGGGACGGTCCTGTGGAGGCGAGGCGACAGGGAGGTCTGCCGAGGAGGCGGGACGGGCGCGTCGCTCTCGTCGTCTCCCAGCCCCGAGTCTTCAGGGGGCGAAGGGTCATCGCACGAGTCCTGTGGGAGCTCCTCGCCGAGAGACGGACCGGCTGGACTCGGGTTCCCCTCGGCTTCCTGCGCCTCGAGCCCTCGTCTCGGCTCCTCCGCCGCCGCCGGATCCTGGGCGCCACCCTCCACGCAGTCCTGCCTCATCAAGGCCGGCTTTTTAAGTTTGCGCGGGTGAGGGACCGGGAGAGGCTTACTGGGGGCGGCGGGGACCAGCAGGTCGGGGAGTAACCGGGTGGGAGACGCTTTTCTGACAGGGTCACTGCTTTCTACCTGAAAGCATTCTGCAGAAGACTCGATACTTGAAAAGACAATGATGCTGCCTGCAACATCACAGGCTGAGTCCGTTAAGTCTGCGCTTTGGGCCTCCGTCGGTACATCGGGCTCCGCAGCAGCACTTTCCGGATGTTTTACAGTCTCTGCAGCGTTCCCCCTGTGCTCCTCAGTCCTCTGAGCCTCTTTGTTTCCCAATCCCCTGTCTAGGTGTCTCTGTCTCTGAGGTTTATCCCGGGGCTTTTTGCTAATCCGTCCACCCTCGCCCTTATCTACCGCCGCTCCCTCCTCGCGGTTTTCTCCTCTCTCACCCGGCCTCATCACCGGTGGTAATCCCTCGGCAGGAATCCCGTTCTGAAAAAGCTCTCGGTGTAAATCACCTCCGATCTCACTCGCGTTTCCGTTTTCCAGAGGGAGGCACTGGGAACAGTCCCCAAGCGCGCAGGTGGGAATGATGTAATCCGATTCCCGTGGACCAGTCTCAGATAAAATCCCATTTTTGGAGTTGAAAAGAGAGAGGCTGTCATCTGAAGCCTCGCGCTGCTCCTGCGACAGGATGAGGGGTTCGGTGGGTTTGGGTGGCGGAGGGGACACCGGGGGGGAAGAGGCGCTGGATTTGGTGATGCATGGTTTAGGGGCGACAGCCGGTTTGGCCCTCTTCAGAGTGGCAGGAGAAGGCTGGGAAACTGAGGACTGAGAGAGAAGGCCCGGCTTGGGGGCAACGGGCGGGGGGGAGGGTTTGGTGGCACCAGGAAGTTTGGGTTTGGGAGCTAACGGAGGCTTCTTCACACCTGGACGTGAAAAAAAATAAAAAAAATAAAGATTACAAAGAGTTTTAAAAAGTAATTTACTCACACTTCCTATTAAATGAATCACAAAGCAACAGCACATAAAAGCATGTTTCATCCCTGCCTCCTCGGATATAGGCACAGACAGCTGCAAGCTGGGGGAGGTTTAGGTTAGGGTCAGAGGTCATTCTTATTGTCAGAGGGGAAGAACTGAGGGGTTCGAGTAATGTGTGAAATAAAGTCAGAGATCAGGATGATTGCAAATTAAGCATCCAAATCTTCTTGTCACGTGTTGGCTGATCTTTCATCTCACTGGTTGCAACAAAACACAGTAAAACTGGATTAATCAACTCAGATGCACAATTCAATTTGCGTCCTCTTTCCTGTTCCTAAAAGAGCGCGGCATGTTTGGTATGCCGGGTCCAATACTTTGTCTGAAAGATGTAATTGGAGATGAAACTGATATGCTTGTACTCAGTATTTTCTCATGTTCCTCCAATTTGTCTTCAGATAAATAAGTTACATGGGGCTGCAACTAAGGATTATTTTATTATTGTTAATCAATCTTTGAAATATCAGAAAAGGTCAACCGGTGTTTCCCAAAGCCGGACATGCAGCGAAAAATGTCTTGTTTTGTCCCGACCGACAGTCCACAAGAAAAAGATATTCAGTTTATTGTCATGGAGGAGTAAAGGAACAGGAAAATATTCACATTTAAGAAGATGGATTTCGAGAATTTGAGCATATTGGTTTTTAAAAAAATGACTCTAAACAATTATCAAAATACATTGTAATTAACTTTCTATAGATCAACTAACGGACTAATCGTTGCACCTCTGGTTCAAAATCATACTTATGCCATGTGTGAGTATTTCCCTCATATATGCAATTAGGTTTTAAATTGGTGACACATTGTGGAAAGTAAATACACAAGTTAAATAAAGGTTGAATTGTAAAAAAAAAAAAAAAAAAAAAAGTCTGAAGTAATAAAAAGCTGTGAATTCGGATTGTAGGCCATATTTTCCGCTCAACTGGCTGAAACTGTTGGCTGGCCGAGACCACGAGAAGTGGAGTCATCGAGCGGATGTCTCCGAAAAGGCCAACAACCAAAAACCCGCTCTGCCCCCACGACATGCTGCTCTGCCGCTCCAAACTCCCTTCGAAAATCACAAGTTATAAAAGGCACTCGGATTACAAACGCATGCAGTTCAGCGACACGACAGTGATTAAGGTGGTGTTTTTTTTCACTGACTTAGAAGCACTTTTCAATTCGGCAAACACCCCCTTTTAGAAAAACTTCAACTTTAAGAAGTGCTTCACCAAAACTTGCATCAAAATCCACCGTGGATGGCGGTGGTGGAGCTGTGAGGGACTCTACAGCTGCAACCTACTGTTATTCTGGGGTTTTATCCATAAGCCGAATTTGTCATTACATGCTGACAACACTATTTAACATGATAAACATTGACCTCGGAGATACACGAGCCTAGACGGACCCGAATACACGTTAAAATGCCAGATTTGTAATCGGAGTCTGGCCTTATGTTTGGCCGTAAAAGACAACGCCGGGTATCTGAACTAAAAACATACACACACACACAAAAAAAAAGCATTTAGAGAAAACCAGTTCACCGAAGGCATCCCGTTTGATTTGGTTAAATGTTGTGTTTTTTGTTTTTTTTAAAAGAGTTGTTAACATTGCAGCTTTTTATTTAACACCAACTTGTTGCATCAACAGCAGGACAGATGTTTTAAGACAAAGGATTTAACCCCCTCCAGCTGCAACAGAGGCTGTAATAACAAACAGAAAGGGACGTGTTTTTTTTGTTTTGTTTGTTTTTTAAATTGTGAGTTATGATTGTTTTCAGAGAGCATTCAAACTGAGGTCCAGCGGTTCACATTTATATCGTTTTGAAAGCTGTTATTAAGAAAAACTGTAATTAACTCTGGCTGGGTAAAAAATAGAGTGAAACGCTATCGACCGTTACAACGTAGAAATTTGTAACTTGTAATTTTTTTTTTATTATTATTTCATTTTCAACAGATAAACTGTAAGACAAAACATTTGTGTTTGGTTTTTAAGCTGCCCCCCCCTCCGGCAGGATTTTTTTTTTTTTTTTTTTACAAAGTTAAATGAGCTCCCCCACGACACAAACCTGTGCTCATGACTCCCGACTGGCTCCTTTCTCCATGAGTAAATTTACTTTCAATGGAATTGCGAGGAAATCTACGTTTTGTCCTCTTTCGACACCATCGTCAGCGTGAAAACCGCTTCGCGGAGAAAACACGCAGGTCCGCCGCTATTGTTCCTTATCTCCTCGGCGGATGCGCGGAGAGAGTCTTTACGCCAGTTACTTTTTCCATTTTTTCGAAGTTTTCAGCCACGGTGCTTTTCCCCCAAGTCTGTAAATCCAAAGCAGGAAGCAATAAACGCGACGCTTCCGGTTATGCTTTTTTTTTTTTTTAAATAAAATAAAATATATTGTTTGAATTCATCCGTTTCGCTTACAAAATACGCGGGGCGAAGCTCAAACATGATTGTAATATATAAATGAAACGTTCCTATTTTAATGTAATTCCTTATCAAATTACGTTGTTGGAAATGTGGAGCTTTTTTTTTTAAATTTTATTTTGAAGGCCATTTCCGGTTAGTCGCGCGCTGCGTTTCGCTAACGTGACACTCCCATTTCCTTACATGGCTTTTCCCAAACGGTCGGGACGACGACCAAAAAAAAAAAAAAAACCTCTCGCGACCGCTTGAGGCGCTCGAGAGCGGCACGAGCGGCTTTTTGGTTCGTTTTCTCCCCGAGGAAGAAAAAAAAAAAAAAAAGGGAGGGGGGAGGGAAAGAAGAGGTGCATTGTGGGAAGTGTAGTTTTTATTCAAAGATGGAGCGACCGGCTAACCGTCAACTTCTCAACTTCTCGCCTACAACTTCAGAATGCTAAACGGGCTGCGTGTAATAGATGGCGGAGAGCAATGACTGAGGAGTTTGACGAAGATGTGGTATTCGAGGTTCGTATCAAACGCTCCGTTTTCACGTCGAAACTTATAACCGACGCTTTTGTCATCGCGCGCGAGTCCGTCGGTAAATACAAGGCGGTTCGGGTTGGCCGATTCATTAGCCGCGCAAGCTAGTACGCGTGTTAGCCTCTTACTTAAGCAAAAAAAAACAAAAACAAACAAAAAAAAACGACCGCCCCCCTTGTTACCATGCTTTTCTCAGTCCCGAACAAATTACACATATTTGGCTCGCTTTCTACTCCCTGCCGAAGGGGCTTTATCGGTCACGAGAGGCGGGCTGGAGTGCGCACTGGTGTCGGTGTTTCATTATTAGGAGACCGAGGTGGGGTGGGGATGACAACGTCCGATGCGTCGGTTCTGGAAGAAAAAAAAAAAAAAAAAAAAAAAAAACCTGACATCTGGATGGTGACAACATGAGCTGCGACTTCGTGTGAAAATGCATGTGAGTAGTATGTAATTCTAGGAGTCTTAGTTCATTGTGATTGGGTTGGATCAGGCGCCCAGTACAACAGCACAGTCATTTTCTTTTTCCTGCAACAGCTGCAGGAGAACTGGGTCAGGCATCTTCTGGACATATTTTAGCACGGTGTGTTTTGTCTGTCTCTCTGCTTATTGCATGGTTGATTTAATTCTGAGCTCTTTTTTTGGTTTTTTTGTTGTTGTTGTTGTTGTTTTTTTTTCGGTCCTGGGGCAAGAACAAGCGTCGCCCTGGTTTATCCCTCTCTCTGAAAAGGCAGGATTATAACATGATAACTTGTGACTAGACTCGGATGTCCAGTTTCCATGCAGGAGGGGAAGAATTCATGGGTGGCCCCCCCTACCCCCCCCCCTCCCTGAAGAGGCTCTTAAAGATAGTCCTCACATCTGTGTTTAGTGTCGGATGATTTGCAGGTTTCGCATGTGAAGGAGATTTGTCAGAATCCCTGCCAGAATAAAAAGACTAAACTGCGTGGATGAGAGACGAGGAGATGAGGATGAGGGTGGAGACTCGACTCCAGCTGATGGATCCCGAAGGAAAGTCGAGCAGCTCAGGGAATCAGCGGGACCCCTTTGGTTTTCCACTGGGAGAAACTAGGGCAAAAAAAAAAAAAAAAACTCAACAAATCAGGATGAGTTTCAGCTCTGCCCGAATCGGACTGACGATCTATCGCAACATTTTCTCTCCTTCTCATTTCACCCTCCGTCATTCCTCAACTGCTGTCTCAACCTGCCTGTCTGTCTCTCTCGTTGCAGAACTCCCCTCTTTTCCAGTACCTGCACGATCTAGGGCACACAGACTTCGAGGCATGTCCGACGGCATCACAGGAGGAGGATTATGGCGGACAAGAGGGAGACCTCACCTCTCCGGGCGAACATCCACAGAAACCCGCAGTGAGTTCGCCTCATCCTCCGTACAACGCGCCACACATACCTCTCCTCTCTAAAGGAAATCTCCCTGTTTTCTCCAACTAATCTTCTTAGTTTAGTCTCATGTTTGGTTTTATTGGTCCCACAGACTTCAACATAAAACATTAGTTTTATATCAAGGTTTATCACAACAGCGTCCGGCATACATAAACATTAAACCTGGTTTACATGCAGCCATGATCATCCACCCAATCATCAAATGGTGAAAAGAATCAGATGGTCTCGTCTTAAAATTGTTTTTATAAGCTAAAAAAAAAATGCACCTCTTAAATCTCTAGAGATGTGGTTGTTACTTTGATCAATGACAAATAGTCGTTTATTTATTGGTTTAACAATATGGTTGTCAATAAACATTCATGTCAACATATCAAAATGCTGTTTTAGTCCCTGGACAGTTTTTTTTTTTATTTATTTTTTTTTACATCAGTACATCATGTAATGACTTTAGAAAATGACCAGATATTTATCAGTTTAAATTTATGGTAGATTTCTTTACAGATTGCATAATTCAATAACAATACTGATTCTTACATTTTTTTTGGAGGATTAATAAACTAATGGATTAGCCTATAAATCGTTTTATCCAACCAACTCTCCAAAATAGACAGCATTTTCTGTCAGTGAAGACGAAGAAAACAAGTAAACAAACACTTTTCAGATGGTGGAATTGTAAATTTTCGGTATTTCGGCTCAAAGAAACACTTAAACAATTAATTTAGGAAATTGTTGCAGATTATCTATTTTTGTTAATGGGTTAATCTGGAGCTGCGTTGATTAATCTACTGATTTTGACATTTTTAAACTAAAGTACCAAAACGTCTCTGGTTGCAGTTTCTCTAATGTGATTAGATGATCTAATTTTCTCTGTTCTATTTCACTGTAAGCCGATTATTCTTCAGTTTGGAGCTCTTTGTCGGGCAAAATAGTACATTTGATCATATCAATAAAGACTCTTGGATAATAGGATAGGCTTTTTTTTTTTTTTTTTTTACTATTTTCTGACATTTGATGGGCTGATTAATTGAGAAAATAGTCTGCAGATGAACCAATATTGAACCTCCCCCTGCCCCCGCTGTAGATCATTTAATACGAGCAATCAATAAAACTGTCTGTCAAACAAGACCCCGTCAGGTCAAGATGAGTCCCTAATGGGGCCCCCCCATCCTCCTCTGCACCCCTGACCCACGGCAGTGTGTGTGATTGCCGCTGTTAGACTCGTGCAGTCAGACAGAAACCAATTAATCTGACTATCGATCCCGAAGTGTGACCCACGTTGGGCCCACAGACCGTCTGCTGTTGTGCGCGTGAACCGCGTTAACACCCTTCGCTTCGGTCACACGAGGACACGCAGACGCGACGAGTCGACCGTCCTGCGCTCGGACCCGGGTGGTGTTTTCTTCTCTCCGCTCGGCCCGATCAGACGATCCGTCTCTCATCTCTTTCCTGCCGCCGCTCGGGTTTCTAGAGGGTATCGTCCAAATGCGATTACAGAGAGCACACACACTGCTTTCTGTCTGTGACATGACTCCTGCCCCTGTGAGCATCCTCCTCCTGTGTGTGTGTGTGTGTGTGTTGATATTCCCATGTGTTTTCCCTGGAGCTGTGTGCACTTTTAACTGCGAAATCAAAGGATTAAAACTCGTGAGCGTTCGAACAGCTCTATTGTTAACCTACTCGTTAATGACTGTTAAATTTGAGGCGACCTGCGAGTAATTCAGTCGGACCAGTAATGCGTCCTGGGAAGCTCGGGGTCACATGACTCGTCTCCCTCCTCCCCGCGACAGGAAGCGGTGGCGCGTTTCCTTCGTTCAGGAACTTTCCGTACGTGTCATGCTTCCTCTCTGGTACTGTGTTGTTGTGAGGAGGACGAGGGAGGACGAGGGACTCGGTTCAGGCAGGAAAGCTTTCGGCTCGTCCCTCCGTGATCCGTTTCCTGGAGCCACAGATAAAGCTGGAGCCGAGCCAACAACACCTTGTTCACGTCCACAGACAGCTGTTTGTTTTTCATGACCAGATTGTGATTGATGAACTCAGACGGGGCACGCGTGCGCGCGTGTGTGTGTGTGTGTGTGTGTGTGTGTGTGCGTGTGCGTGTGCGTGTGTGCGTGTCCTTGACCGGATATGTTTTTAGAGGTCGTGTAAATTGATCTGACTGTTGACACTGTTTTTAGAGTTCTGTTTTAAGATTTTAATGAAAAGAGATGCACCTCGTGGCCGCTGAAAACTCTTAATTCTGATTGGCTGGGAAATGTTGCGTCACTCTTCGTAGGTATTCAGTAAATTAAAATTTTAAAAAAACGAATCAACGGCTTCTAATTAGGAAGCCTCTCTCGTCACAGAAGTAAGGCTGCAAGCCAACGATGATCTTCATAACCAGTCAATCTGGCTTGTCTAATTTAATCATTTAGTCTGTAGAATATCAAAAACTTGTTTAAAAGGTCTCTCATAAAATTCCCCAGAAATAGCACGACATCTTCAAAAGGCACATTTTGACCAACCGACAGTTTAAAACCCCCCCAAAATATTCAGTTTATTGTCATACAAGTCAACGAAAAGCAGCAAATTTGTCACGTAGGAAGGAGGAACCAACAAATGGTTTGCGTCTTTGAACACTTAATCGACAGTGAGAGTTGTCGTTGATTAGTTTTTTCAGTGCCGCGTCTCTCTCAGTCTCACACACACACACACACACACACACACACACACACACACACACACACACACACACACACACACACACACACACACACACACACACACACACACACACACACACACACCTCTGCCGCTCTGCCTCATTTCCTGTTCCGACATCTGTACGTCGGGTTTTCTTGAGATGCTGACGGTCAGCGGAGGGTCTGAAAGCTGCGGCAGAATACTGATGAGCATCAGCAAGGCCGAACCCGGATATTAACTGTAGACGTGTGTGTGTTTACATCATCGTCTCTGCTGGGATTATCTGCTCTGATACCACAGAGGAGAATGAACAGAGTTGTGGCCTACTTTGTGTCTTTGTGTGTGTGTGTGTGTGTGTGTGTGTGTGTGTGTGTGTGTGTGTGTGTGTGTGTGTGTGTGTGTGTGTGTGTGTGTGTGTGTGTGTGTGTGTGTCCGTCCTGACGCTCAGTTTACAATCAGTAATCAATACGACTGCGGCCTTTACACTAATACGCCTGTGCTTCTGTTTGGATCAATAACCAGAGGTGCTGCGTGCTAAAGCACCACACACACACTTCCGATGACGCTGTGATGCTTCTCTGTTTTGTTTGTGTCTTTTTTTTTTACTTTAACAGAAACAGAGTGAACTGAAGCCTCAACACACTTTAAAAGGAAAAAAAAAAAGAAAGTCCCACCATAACAAAGCGTTGCATTGCTGCCTCCAAAACCACCGTAAGCTGATTAGTGCGAACACTAAATCCTATTCATGACAAGATGTTCCACAGTTCGGGGGTTGTTTTAGGATTTTGAAAAAGGAAAAAAACATTTAGAGAAAAGCCTGAGGTTTGTAATGGACCCAGACGTCAGTGTTTTTTTTTTGTTTCTTTTTAGACCGCTCTCTGGTGATTGTACATCTCGCACTGTTTACATGAGGAGCCTCCGGTGCTGCGACGGCAGACAGAAATGAAACACAAGTGTGTTCTCCGAAAGACGTGTGTTGTTGTTGTTGTGCATCAAAAAAAAATCAATCCTTCCTTCTCCCTCTGTCGACTTTTTTTTACGTCGAAAGGATGAAAAAAGAGAGTTTTATCTGTGCTGAAAAGTGGTTATAATACCAAAGTAGAAATGCAGCAGAGTGAAGCAGCGTTGTGGGTTTTTGTGCGACAGCGGTGCCGTATGAGACCTGCGGGCGTTTCACAAACACACATTGCACTTATTGTTGTCGCCTGAAAGAGTTTGTCTCCTGGGATACTCCTTTTGACCATGAGTGTGTTTGTGTGTGTGTGTGAGCTTGTTATTGAGACTCGAGCAGCGGTGCCCAAATTCTGTCCTATGAAGGGACAAAAATAAATGTTTATGTTGTGTGAATTTACATTGATTTTAAAATGTGATATAGTTTTATAGATAATTAACCTAAAATGTCAGAATAATTAACACCCTACTCTTTAATCTTCTTAATAGTCATTTTTTGAATTTATTTTGTCACTTTTTTGCAAAAATTATTGTTGATAACCAGTCGACTTGAAAACTTTTTCTAAATGCCCCCCTTCCCGCCATGTGTGATCGGCAGGGAGGACGGTTATGGAGAATGGCCGAGGCCTTGTGGAGATGGAGCCCGATTCACCAGGCGACCGCGTCTCGTAAGCTGGAGCAGCAGCTGGTGGGTAGAAAGAGAAACGGCAACTAACGCCGGCTCTGAAAAAGCAGCCGCCACATTCGCACGTTTTTATTTTTATTTATTTTTTATTATTCCCTCGCCTCCTCGCAGGACGGCGTGTTCGGCCAGTACTCGGTCCGCTGCATCCTGGACCAGGACGTGCTGCTGCAGGAGGACGTGGAGCTGATCGAGCTGTTGGACCCGAGTCTGCTGACCCTCGGCTCGTCGCCCTCCGGCTCACCCAGCCGAGCGAGCGCCCTGCCGCGGCCCGGCCTCATCGCCAAGCCCTCCATATGGTACGTCGAACACTCAGACCCACGGCAGGTGGACAAAATAATGGAAACACCAGCACAAACTAAAACTCTGAAGATGTCCTGATACGCTCGTCCCGGTCTCCTCTCCTCTCTCAGGGACATGGCGGGGCTGGTCGGCCTGGCTGCCGTCCTCCTGGGACTCTGCTCCATGTCTGAGGGCCTGTGGCCCCTGGCCGCGGCCCCCTGGGGCCTGGCCCTGCTGGGCTGGGTGGGACTGAGGGGGGTCTCGCTGTGGCGACAGGGCCGCATGCAGAGGACCGTCCACACCAGGGCCACGCAGCTCCAGACTCTGCTCCACAACAGCAAGACTCTGACCGGGCTGTCCCGGAAATCGCTGCGTCTGGTGCAGGAGACCGAGGTCATCTCCAGAGGCTTCACCCTGTAAGTTTGCCTCCTTTTACCTCCTCCTTACCCATCACACAGCCACATCATGACTCGGAGCTTTTATACTATGTTACGTCTATGATTGTTTTACGCCTGCTCAATCAATTCACTCATTAATTAGTAGTAGTTTTACTAAAGTAGTGTTCGCCTGCCTGTGTAGCTTCAGCATCGTCTGTAGAAAACCTCTGTCTGTCCAGGGTTGTAGCTCCTGAATCATTTTAAGTCATTTCTAGTAGTTTTGGGAAATACACTCATTCTCTTTCTTCACAAGAGTGAGATGAGAAGATTGATACCGCTCTCATGTTTGTGAGGTAAATGTGAAATGGGGAAATCTCTGACCTGCTTCTGTCCAAAGGAAACAAAATCCCCCTTTTTAAACTCAGGCTGTTGTGTGGAGGAAACAAAACCTGCCGGTTGGAGGATTTTGTTACCCGTGGACAGAGCTAGTCTTCGAGCTAAGCTAAGCTCAGCTAACAGGCGGTTGGCTTCATCGATACTAACGAAACAATATGAAATTATATGATATGAACTGAAATGATATGAGATGAAATGGTACGATACGATATGATACACCCTTTCGTCCTCGTACGTGAGAGTAGCATCAGTCTCCTCATCAGCTTTCCCCAAATCCTAAACTCATAATTAAAAACCTTCACCAGCATGTGATGTCGTCTCGTCTTCCTGTTTTCCGACGCTCAGTCTCGTCGCGTCGGTTTGTGTGTCGTGCTGTTCAGTGTTGTATGTGTGCCCCCCCGCCTCTCTGGGACATCTCCACAGTTGTATCACATTTCACTTGTCAAGTTTGCTCGACAGGGTGAGTGCGGCCAGCTCCTTTAGCAGGGCGGGGCCGGGGGTGGTGCCGCGGGGCCAGCAGCTCATCGGGCTGAGGAAGGCCTTGTACCGGGCGCTCCGCTCGGCCTTTAGAGCCTCGCGCCGGGCCACCTGTCACATGCTCAAGGCATATCCTTTACCTGGAAAAGGACTTGGGGTACTCTTTTTAGTGATGTTATTAGGGTTTTTAGTGACTTTTTGAAACTTTGATCTTTTCCTCGATATTACTCGTGAAGGCACTTAAAAGGAGCTTTTTTAAAAAAAAAAATATTTAGATTAACAAAATATGCTTCAAACTTTTTCCACTGACTGTTTTTCCACGTGTCATCGTGTAGAAATGGTGTGATCCAATCTAGCTTCATCTGTGTTTGTTCCTACATGTCCTGAGGAATGTAAAAAGGAAATATGATTACCTTTGGAGATAACAGTCGTTAAGAACGCTGAAAATGACATTGCATTAGAAACATGACAGAGAACTTCATAAACTTATTTACAAAAACCAACATGAACTAAATACACGTGTAACAGCCCAGAGATGTTTTCACGGTAAAGTGTTGTTTGTCCTTAACGCCCGAAAACGTTCCCGCTGAACTCCGAGATCGACAACGTGACGAACTACGTGTCGGCGGTGCCCTTGAAGGACCTCGGCCTCGGCTTGGGCATCGAGCACCTGGGCGACGAGCAGGCTCAGGAGCTCACCGACGACTACAGCCTGCCCGCCCTGAAGGTGAGGCCCGAGGGAGGGTTACACCTGCTCAGACCTCTGACGAAGCTCATCCTGACGACACGTCGGCTGCAGCAGTTTTAATCTTCTCCGCTGTCCGACTTCATGCTGTGTTTTGTATGAAGAAATTTAGTTTTTGACCAGATTGTCTCGTTATCTTCAGAGCTTCAAATAGAGCGAATGCTCAAAGACATAAAAAGGACGGAATATTACTGGTGATGTGATGAAGGTTTTTTCATTTTTTCATTTTTTTTTTTTTTTCACGTTGGATCTTAAAGCTGTAAATGAAGTTATGCGTCTGAGTTTTTTTTTTTTTTTGGTTTGTCCTCCTGCAGATGCTCTTCCAGCTGTGGGTGGGACAAAGCTCCGAATGTTTCCGTCGGCTGGCTCTTCTCCTCTCACCGCACCGGATAGAAGAACAGGAAGAGGCCCGACCCAAAGGAGACACTTCTTCTCCTCTTCTTCTTCCTCCTCCTCCGCTGCATCGCTCCGTCGTCGCGGTGACCGAACCCCTCCATCACGCTCTGGCCGGCTGCCTCGGCGAAGTGCAGCGCAGCTACGATTTCCACCGGCACTTCGAGACCCAGGCGAGGACGACGGGCTCGGACCGGACCGGACGAGCCCGGGAGAAGTGCCGGGAGCTCAACACCCTGCACACCTCCATCCGGAGCCTGCAGCTGCACCTCAAGGCCCTGCTGAGCGAGTAAGACAGACAGACACACACACACACACACACACACACACACACACACACACACACACACACACACACACACACACACACACACACACACACACACACACACGGAGAACGGGGAAACTGGGGCAGTGCAGCAGCACAGCAATAATACAACACAGAAAAGAAAACATCATCAAGAACTTAAATATGTGTTACTGCAGCCAAGTGACGTACACTGTACAAAAAAAGAGACAATTTTATAGAGATTTCTACGTTACATTCACATTAAAAACATGATAAAAGTCCAAATTAGTTAAAATCGCATCCTTTTTCATTCAATTTTCAGTCCCGAGAAGACTGAAAGATAAAATATGTAATTGCGAACCTTTTAACTAAATGGAGAGATTCGTGCTTCTCATGAAGAAAACGTCATCTCGTTAATAACAAAGAAGTCACGAAGAAGCAGAATGAGACAAAACTAGCTCAACATTCACTCCGCTTTTACTGAAAAAGACAAAAAGTTCAGAGGCCTTTTTGTTCATTGGACTTAATGTGCAGCATATAATTATTCTGCTGTTGATGAAAACGAGCTTTTATTACAAAGCAAGGAGCTCTTACTGCTGCTATTGTTGCTTTGATGACATCATTTTGCTAAATAAAAAAAAAGAGAGCAGCAAACTCTATCAGTGGGATTCCTTTTGTGTCGTGAACAAGCATTCATCTACCTCTCTTTTGATTCGTCTTATGATTAAATGGCTCCAGACTTTATTCTAACAACGGTCTGTTGAAGCTTTAACGAGAAGAAGGCGTCGCGGTTGAGAGGATTTTAACTGACGACGTGTACGTCGACGCTCTTTACAACCCAATTTTTGACTGGATTTTCAAGAAGCTGTGAAAAATCTACAGCGGATACATTAGGGGGCCGATGATGTCACCAATATTAGGAAATTAAAAAAAAAACCTCCAATAACGATATACAGTATATCGACAGAAATGTGGGTATCGAAAAAAAAACATATTTAATGGGTATTTGACAGTTTCATTGAATACATGTCATTAAAATTAAAATAAAAAAAAAAAAAAACTAAATTAGAGGAATTTTGCACCAAGCGTCTTTTTCTGGATTATAGTCTGTAAAAAAAAAAAAAGTTTTCATATCTGACAACATGTACGCTGATATCTGTGATTGACCAACAGCAGCCCGTTACAGATGTATTGGTTGGGCTCTCATTCAAAACATACATGTATGAAGCTGTATCTGTGTTACTGATCGGTACAAGGCCTTCAACATTCCTCCTCCTCCTCCTCCTCCTCAGGATGATCATCCTGGAGGACGACCTGGAGAAGCTGATGGTGTCGAAGGAGCTGACCGAGCTGACGCTGGACGGCTACCAGGACCTCAGCGACCGGCTGCACCACCTGCAGCCGCACATGCAGGCCAGCACCGGCTGCTGGGAGGACACCATCGGCCAGGTGGAGCGCATGCTGAGGCGGGCCAACGCCTGTCCAGGTGAGCAGGGTCGACACACACACACACACACACACACACACACACACACACACACACACACACACACACACTGAATGTTAGTTTTGTTCCTGGCAGTCGTGTGAAATCTCCTCTCGTCTCTGTGCTGAAGGTCCGGAGCAGTGCGCTCCTCCTGTACTTGAAGTTCCTCCTGCTCCTCCTCCTCCTCCTCCTCCGTCCTACCCTCTGATCCTGGACCGGGACCCGGTGCCAGAGGAGCTGGTGAGATCAAAATGTCCACCTTGTGACGTATGTTACTGTAAAAAATAAAAAAGGACAGGAAGAGATGACTCCCCCCTTCCTCCCCCTCCCCCTGTGTGCCGATAATTCGCTGCCCCGCCGTCAGTCTCTACCCGTTGTTTCATCCGACTAGGAGTGGGAGGCCTACGTGTCCGACTCGGACTCTGACGGGGACGGCGGAGGCTCGTGGCCCGACATGCTGTCCCCGGAGGAGCGGGAGCGGCAGCGGCGGGAGCGGGAGGAGTCCCGGCGCGTCCTGTCCGAGCTCAAAGCCGTCCTGGGCTTCCGCGCGTCAGAGGGCGAGAGGATGAAGAGGAAGCAGATGCTCTTCAACGACCAAGGTCTGATCCACATATGTTCCTGTAATGAGGCTGATTTTAGCTAAAGAAAATAAAAAAAATAAGGAGGACTGTGATTCTGCTGATAATCGGGATGACGGCTCACAAAATCAGTACGTACAAACCTGCAGGAAACGCATGCATGTAAAGTTGTTAATGATGCACGAGTTTTTAATAGAGTCATCCATCATTGCTGAATTAATGCATCGTATCAGTGCCGACTTAAAACTTTAATCATTAATTCATCGTTTCAACTCATTTTATAAGCTGACGTTAACGTCTCTAAACGAATGTAGTTATCAATAATTCATGATGAACCCTCCTCTTTTACTTTTTGATCTGAACTACCTTCCTATTTTTGAGAAACGTAATGCTGCACTTCAGGCTATTGATGATTTTTTTTTTGTTATTGATTAAATTGCTCTTTGATGTTCAGTGTTCAAATAGCAGCAACATAATCAATTTAACATCACAGAAGTCTGAGAAAACCAGAAAATCTTTTGGAAAACTGGAATGATTGAGAACTTGTTTATCAGCATAGCTGCCTAATAATTATCTGTCAATCAATCAATCAGCACATGTGAGTATTTACTGATTTTCTTTACTCCGGACAAAAAAAAAAGAGGCTTTAAATCAATAATAGTGGATTACTCTCGATGCGCAGATTATTAAGCAGCTTCCACCTCCCTCATCATGGAGCTACTAGACCCCCTACTTGGTCTCCTACAGGGAGGCGTAAAGGAGCATTTGAGGGTGTAGTTGCCCTTTCAAGGTTCCTCACAGACTTCTGATCGATCGTCCGGATCAAAACGGATCAGATTTTGTAACGGCAGGTCAAAACTTTAAACCGGTCGTGACTCTAAATGTCGCGTTTCTTTGCAGCTGCCGTGAAGCCTTCGGGTCAAGCCGAGAGCTCAGACGGCGCCTCGAAGCCGTCGGGCGCTCCGTCCTCCGCGGGCTCCGTGGAAACCGACGACGACGACGACGACGACGAAGCAGGAAACCACCTTTCGGAGCGCTCTGCAGGAAACGAAGGGGAGGACGAGGAAGGAAGAGACGGCAGGGCGACGCCCGACCCCGTCACGGAGTTCAGCTGCGGTGTGGAGGACGGGGAGTCACGGGGACCTTCGGTCTGCAGCAGAGGAGGAGGAGGAGGAGAGTCGGAGCTGCACCAATACGACGGCGTGGTGGAGGAGGATGGGGAGGAGAGGGGGGAGGGGGAGGGCCAGAACGGCCTGGACTGCTTCCTGAAGCCGAGAGTCCCCACCGTCTCCGTGATGGACAGACTGACGGAGATCCACGGATCGCAGGCGCTCATCTTCAGCTCCGCCCTCGCCGCGCAGGTGGCCGCTCGCTCGCACTCGCTCATCAACATGGAGGAGCAGACGTTCGAAGACGAGGAGGAGGAGGAGGAAGAAGAAGAAGAGGAGAAGAAGAACTAGACATTGAACCCCGGCTGCTTTAAACAAGCGCCGAGCAGAGACTGCATTTACTGTCTGATTGTCTTTTAATCGATGGGTCTGTATTACATCATCAAACTCCGCCCGTCCGTCCGTCCCCGCCCACGACTCGTTACTGCTCCGTTGCTGTTTACAACTCAGGAACCAGAACCACTACAACGAAACCGTGACCTCACGGCGTCGAGGTCAGGAGACCAGAATGTCCGCAGTTTTGCCCGGTGACATCCACATCCTGTATATTGATCACGGCCAATCAGAGGGAGGAAACACGAGAGCGGCATCGCAAGGAATGTGTAAGAGAAAGAAAAAAAAAAAAAAGCTTTTAATTACAGTTTGAAGTGTGACGCCGTCATTTAAAACACTCCAGTGTGAGTTCGAGTCAGGAGTCTCTGAAGGAGTGCGTTCAGACACAAAACAGGTCGGACCGCTCGGCCGTTTGTGTTTATTGGCTCGAAAACGTAATGTCCTAAAAAAAAAAATATTAAAAAAAATATTTTAATATATCTACTCAAACAAAATAAACAAAAGTTAAAGACCCAAAAAAGAATATGAATGTTAATATGAATGTGGAGATAAGGATGTAGGAATAGGAATAGATAGACGGACGGGGATGAAATTTATAGTGATGAATAGAGTTAGTGCGAAATGTAAGAAAGGAACAGATTAATAAACACCGATTAAAGATTTCGTCCCATCGGGGAAAAAAAAAAGTTTAAAAAAAGCGGTGAAAATACATCATTTGTATGTTTTAGAAATGAGTTTTGTATGTATTTTAAGGGGCCACAACAGCCTTAATTAATAATTCACAACAGCCTTATTTATTAATAAGAAATAAATACTCTTACACTTTCAGACTGTGTCTCCTAGAACAACTTAAAAACATTCAAATTCAGTGTAAAAAAAAAATGTGAATAAGGTCCTGTTTTAGTTTGTGGGTCAATAAAAGTAAAAACATTGTGTTCCCCAGTGTAATTAAAAAATAATATAAATAAGCAAATAAAAGGCTAAGTGAGATACGGGCAATGTGTAGAAGAACTACTGCGGTGTAAATATACTTCAGTTTGAAGTTTTCAAACAGGTTTTTTTTGTTGTTGTTGTTGTGATAAACACAAACAGTCCGGTGGTGAAATGTTTCCGCCTGAACGCACGCTGTAAATCAGAGGGTCGACAGATTCATGTGAGAGGGAGCTCTGCAGGAAGAGGAAGCGAAACTCTATTTTTACTATCGCCGCTTTATTTTTGTCCGATCCCCCCCCCCTCTCTTCTTTTCTTTTTCTTTTTTCTTTCTTTCTGCGATCCATCTCCGAGCCGTCTTGACGGGACACAAAAAAAGGAGGTTGAGAAGACACGGCTTTGAACGTACGATTCACAATCCTTCCTCCGTGTTGGGAGTACGACACACTATTGCATCTAAGAAGAACTCATTGAAAACGCAATCCCAATGCTCTCGGCGTCCGTCTGTGTTTGTAGGCGCACACTCAGCGGAAAAAGGTTGAATTTTAATACCTGTACAGGTATGCTAATAAAAAAAAAAAAAAGAGAAGAAAAGAAAAAAAAGATGTATAACTCGGTATTTCATTTTGAAGAGTCTTGACAGCCCTGTTGTATTCCCCCCCCCTTCCTCCTCTTCCTCCTCCTCCTCCCCCCTTGTCTGCCTTGTCCTGACCCCTCCTGCATTTTTCCAGTGTGAAATAAAACACCATCCTGGAAGCGTTGGATGTTCGACTCGTGTTTCGCAGCAGGGTGGACCAACAGGTTCGCTCGGTTATTTGATAGGTTTTGTGGGATTTTTTTGGTTTTTTTTTTTGTTGCTTTTGTCTGACCGACGACAGCTGCTGCGTCCCTTTTAAAGTTCCTCACAGACAAACCCGGCTGTGTAACTCAGGACATTTAATCCCACTTTATTCTTCTACTCAGCTACTTTACCGATTTAGATTTCACTGAGAAAATACACAACAATTATATAATCAACACCTCGTTAAAGCAGCAAACAAGCTCTCTATAAAACGGTAAAAACTGGCTTCAGCTCGAGCAACTGAAAAATGTAAATGCTGTTTACAGATTAATGCATCAGTATTAGCAATATAATATTCTAATATATAATAATATATCAGCCACAGGACATTTTATTGCACATTGTTTCACCTTTAATGATTTTAAAAGATTTGTCTGAACATGAATTGAACTTCTCGCAGAGTATTTTTTTATCTAAAGGCCCCTTCATGTGTTTTTTTTTTTTTTTTTTTTACATTTAAGAAGGAAACCAAGTTTTAGGTGGCGACCAAGGATTAATCCTCAAAGATTATAAAGCAGCCCATAACTTTACTATTGACAGTATGTGATTAGGTCGTTTACTGTAGTGTTTCGCCACCTCGTGGTAAATTCTGTCACTGCCGTTTGAGCACGTGACAATAATTTATTTTTATTTATTTTTTTTAGATTTGTTTTTAATCGAGTAAAAATGTGACAGCAAACAAAAAAGATTGACTTCAAATGTTTTTATATTTATGTGTAGAAATTAGGTTAAAAATAACCACACAAATTATTTTTATTTGTAAACAGACCACACCTTTAATCAGTTTATTTTTATGTACCCGAGTTTATGTTCCAATTTCATATTTTCTTCTTTATTCATCGTCCCTTTGATTGTGTTTAATTGAGGGATATTTCCTCTTTAGGATCCCTTGCTCACTGCTGAAGCTCCACTTCAGCTGATTCAGCATGTTTTACTTCGTGATGCCTTCAGGTGCTCCCGTAAAAGTCAGATGTTTGGAAATTTTATTTTTATTTCAGTTTATTTATTGCAAAATATAAAATCCTGCCACTTTGTCTTGTAGAGACACAAATGTACAAAATACAGCTTTGAGACCTTTTATTTTTTTCGGCACACTTTGTGCTTTACTTTGACGCACATTTTATAACTCGGTTATAACACTAAAAAAAATGCAGAGTGTCTTTGAAGGCAGCAGCAGAAACTCAGCACTCCCACAATCCTTCGCGCTGCCTTTTCCAGCAGCGCCTCCGATCATGGCGGACGTGGTTGCGGAGCAGGTCGTGGACCAGAAGCCAGTCCAGGACCGGGAGCTGAACGGGGAGACGGAGGACAGGGAAGAGGCCGACCCGGTGGAGGAGACGGCGAAAAAGAAGAAGAAAAAGAAGAAGAAGAACAAGGCTGCAGCGACGGGTGAGGCTGTCCCGGACACTTTCGTGCTAACAAGCTAACGATGCTAATGTTACTTATTGGAGCCTCATCAAGTTAGCAAGAATTAGCTTAGTCATGACCGGAAATAACGAGATGTGGCCTTCAAAATAAGAGCATCCACTTTTTTTTTTGTTGTTGTTGTTGTTGTTGTTGTTTTTTGCCCACCAATCTGATAAATACATTCACAAGTCGGCAAACGTTAATTTATTATCCCTGTAAATGAAATAAGGATAATTGTACGGTTCTTTGCACAACATTGTGTCATTTTCATTTACTTAAAAATAGCATAAAAAATACATTCAAATCAGCGGATATTGTGCTTTTATTTTATTACTTGGTAAAATAAATGGCTACACGGTGTAATATTTCATGTTTTGGAATAAACAAAACATTTCACTCTCTTTCTATGGGCAGTTTAACGGTGTCGATACAAGTGTTAAATAATTTGTTCACAATATAATGTTTCGCAGTACATGCCAAGGATTTTGGTAGATAAAAAATTTCCCCTCGGGGATTAATAAAGTGTATAAAATAAAATAAAAAAAAAAAAATAAAAAAAGATATGACTTATCCTCACAGTCTTAATTTGCATTTGTTTTGAAAGACCGTGCCAGAGATGGGGATTCGATGTGAGCTTTATTTTGAAAGTCTTCCCGGAAGCCGCACAGTTAAACAGGTGCAACTTGCCACCGCCTCTCATTAGCCATGCGGACTGAGAGCGGTGTGGACTGTGGAGCTGTGGCGCCCGTCAGGCCTCAGCGAAACACGCCGGGCTTCGGCCGCAGCTTCGTCCGGGAACAGTGACATGTCACACGGCTGCCGGTGGAAGTCGATCACCGCTGATTTGAGGAGAAAACGCGGCGATCCTGTGATCAAACTGCTCCTCGCAGCAGCTGTTTTCCTCTCTCGACTACAGCTGAGCCTCAGCCAAGTTTTCCTGTTTCGTAATTCTCCCCTTGCCAAGAGTTATTATGTAAGGCAAAAAGACCCAAATAAGGATTTCAGGCACGTAAAAATACAAACTCCTTCAAAAACAAAAATACCTGCAACGTGAAAATCATCTTGCTGAACGTCACATGTTCAACGCCTACAGGACATTTAAAAGACAGTTTGTAAAGAGTGCAGCACACTTTATTAGGAACACCTTAAAAACAACAGCGCTGATATTAATATAAAGCATGTACAGTTTTCTTGGCATTGTCATAATTGTTATCATTTTACTTTACATGTATTATTGAGATCACTGTGGTGTACTGGACTGAATTATGTATTATATTAAAATAGTAATCTGTTCTGATTTTTAAACAAAAAAAAAATCACGAAATTAATAAAGAATTTGAAAAGATTTTAATTGAACCGATAAGTTTTGTTTGTGGCTCATCTTCATGCAACTTGTCCCATATTTTATTGAGTGCAACTGAAACTGCAATGATTAGTCAATTTATCACTTAATAGAAAATCAGTTTCTACCAATTGATTGATTTTGAGTCGTGTTTTAAATTCCAGCTCGTTCCGCTGACTGTTTACCAATACCTGCTGTTGTTGTTGTTGTTGTTGTTGATCGCAGTGACGGAGGTGGACGGCGTGGCCGACGTCACCAAACAGCTGGAGAAGCAGGCGATAGAGGACAAAGAGAAAGAGGAGGACGGCGATGAAGGTGAGCGTCGTCGTCTCCACCTCAACGGTTTCCCCCGCTCTCGTGAACGCGGTGTAACGGCACGTTTTTGTTTTTTTGGGTTTTTTTTCTCTCTCTCTCTCTTCACCCTGCACAGATGGAGACGACGGAGAAAACGCGGTGGGGAAGAAGAAGAAGAAGAAAAAGAAGAAGAAAGGACGTAAGTTGCGTGAAGTGAGAGGTGGAGGAGCAGGACGATCCGAGCTCGCCTGATGGATGTAGTTTGACTTTTTTTTTAAAAAAATTTTTAATCCTGTCGTTTCTTCAGCCAAATCTCAGACTGATCCCCCGTCTGTGCCGATCTGTGATTTATACCCGACCGGCGTGTTCCCCATCGGACAGCAGTGTGAATACCCCGCCTCTCAGGACGGGTAAGCAGAGACCCCAACACAGTCGTCTTCACTAGGATTTAGGGAGTTTGCTGCTGTTGTTCCTAATTTAACACCTATAGAGGTCATATGTATGACTTTATGCACTTTATTTTGTAGATTTTACACTTAATTCTGCTTTCTTTTACTCCTTTCTCATTTTTCTTTATTTAATGTGTTTATTAACAGACTGCAAAGAGCTGTAAAATCCCTGTCTGCACTCCAGTTACAGCTCATAGTTTATGTTTATTCACACACCTAAAATATGTATAATAGTACACTTAAAACTGGAGATTTTGTTCCAACCGAATCATGAAAATATCTTTTTAGTTTTACTTACTTGCGCTTGTCTAGCAAACAGCATGCTGTCGAATAAAAATAATAATTACAACCTCATTTATAAAGCCTGGGTTTTCCCATTATGTGCTGTGGTAGCAGTTATTTGATTAAAATCTATATATTTTCACGTCATTTTAGACCATTAATATAACTATTTAGTTATAAATGCAAAACTGTTGTCTTCCTGTAAAGGACTTTGTGTATTCTGATTTGAAAAGTGTCAAAATTTTAGCTGCAAACATTGTGAAAATGGCTTCAAATATTTCACGTGTTCCAACACTGAACGAGGCAACGAACTCGTTGACGCCGGTCTGGTGACGGCGGCCAGATGATGACTCAGAAGAGTCGTCGTTAAACCGGGCACATCGTGCAGCTTGAACATGTTTAGTTTTGCCACACAGACTGGAACACGTTTGCAATCCTTCCTCCTAATTCAACTCGCCCCGAGGCCCCGTAATAAATAACAACACGACTGCTGCTGTTTGTCTCCCAGTCGCAGTGCCGCGTGGCGCACGACCAGCGAGGAGAAGCGGGTGATGGACAAAGCCAACGAGGAGGTGTGGAGCGACTTCAGACAGGCGGCCGAGGCCCACAGACAGGTCCGCCAGCACGTCCGCAGCTTCCTCAAACCCGGCATGACCATGATCGAAATCTGGTGAGGCCGCGTTCGTCGCTCTCGTGGTCCTGTCTGCAGAAGTGTCTGTTTGAAACCACACCGACCAGAGAATGAGTAACAGGGAGGTGCTGTGCTCCTTCTGAAGAGATTGTGTTATCTCCCCCAGCGAGCGGTTGGAGGACTGCTCTCGTAAGCTGATAAAGGAGAACGGGCTGAACTCGGGCCTGGCCTTCCCCACCGGCTGCTCCCTCAACCACTGCGCTGCCCACTACACTCCCAACGCCGGAGACGCCACCGTGCTGCAGTACGACGACGTCTGCAAGATCGACTTCGGCACGCACATCAACGGTACGGCGTGAAAATCGACCGCCGCGTTTGCGTGCCGAGGTCGGAAAGCGATGCATTCGAGGTCCACTCTGGATCTGTAGTGGCTCGTTGGGAGTGATTTAAATGCGCTGCTGTCAAACGTCAACAGATCCGCTTCGGTTGTGATTAGAACGAGCGTTTTATCTGCTCTCGTTTTGACAACAAAAAAAAACAAAAAATTATCTTAAAGAAAACATCATCAATCGATGAGTAGATGCTGAAGTCGTGTCTCTCTTCTCCGGGTGTGTGTCCGCAGGGCGAATCATTGACTGTGCCTTCACTGTCACGTTTAACCCAAAGTATGACAAGCTGCTGGAGGCCGTGAGAGACGCCACCAATACTGGAATCAAAGTACGACTGCAAAAACACACACACACACACACACACACACACACACACACACACACACACACACACACTTCCCTCGTCAGGCCCGTGCCGAGCTGACGTCTTCCTGTTTGTCCTGTTGCAGAACGCAGGCATTGACGTGCGTCTGTGTGACGTCGGAGAGGCGATTCAGGAGGTGATGGAGTCCTACGAGGTCGAACTCGATGGCAAAACGTACCAAGGTATGTTCACACTCACGCGTGTAACGAACCGGATCGGTACCGGCAAGAAAGAGTCCCTAAACGCTCTCCGAACCTCCGCAGGCTAACGGGTCGCTTTAAAATGACATCACGCGGCGTCCTGAGGGCGCTCGTGCCATGTTTTTACAAAGAAAAGCTTTGGAGAACATTCCAGTTCATAGTGTGTGTGTGTGTGTGTGTGTGTGTGTGTGTGTGTGTGTGTGTGTGTGTGTGTGTGTGTGTGTGTGTGTGTGTGTGTCGTATCTCTCATTATTATTATTGTTATAATTTTTAATATGATTAAAAAAACAAAATTATTCACATTGTGATTATGTTAATATTCCAGCAAAATGACGCACCGAGTGCTTCAAGCACCGCAGCGACAATCATGGTTTTACTCCCGAGTTCCTGTTGTTGTTGTTGTTGTTTACAAACTCAAGAACTGCCATTTAATTTTTCAGTATTTTGTCATATTGTTGTCGCAGAAATACTCTGAAATATGGAAGGGACATGAATACTTTCTCTCATGCGGTAAATTCAGCTCCCGAATGTGACTTTAATTGAGAAATTTACAGATCGATTAATTTATGCTGCTCTGCATCTAAACTTTTAGAAAAGTGTTTTTTCACACAAATTTTGTGTATTATAAAAACTTTATTTATTTTGTATCACTTACACAGGTGGATTCCTGTGATTTTAAGACAACAGAAAAGCATCTTATCAGAAATCCAGAGTTCGTATCGTGACGCGTCTCATTTCAGGGTACAACAAAAAAAATTACCAGGTTGTTAAAATATTGATTATTTTTAGCGGCGGATTTAAAAAAAAAAAAAAAAATCAAAATTGTAATCTGAGTTTCCAAAATGTTACTTTACCACAAGTTTAAACAAGGGATGATAATTATATAAAAAAAAAAACATATTACTGATATCACAGACAGATGTGCCGTGTAGCTGTCTGTCTGCTGTAGAGTTGGAGGTACAGGTGTGTTTTTGCTTGCTGCACAAATTATAAAACAAGCGCACCTCTCTGCCTCCCGTACGTCCGACTGTATCGGCGATGCTCTCGGACGAGCACGTTTTTAGCGCCGGCAGGAATTACTTGTGAGACTTCCTGGACTGATAATTTGTGGAGACCTGAAGCAGCTGATTTCCATCATGTAGATCAGGTAGGGTCACTTATTTCATATACAGCCATAAAAGACTGAAGAGATGTGAGATGTGTGTCAGGCGTTAGAAGATGCTTCTGTTAACCCTCCACTGCAGTTCATGCATTAAATAGACGATTAATAAAGTATTGGTTGTTAGTGTAGCCCGTTGTTTAATCTGTAGAAACGATAGAAATGAAGCCCCCTTGATTTACTTTTTAAGCTAAATGAAATCTATGTGCGCTTCTATATATGTGTATATAACGCATAAATACAAGCTGTTCATTTTCTGAAATGATTTATCGGGCGACTCGTTTCTTCTGTTTCCAGTGAAGCCGATCCGAAACCTGAACGGTCATTCGATCGGTCAGTACAGGATACACGCCGGGAAGACTGTGCCCATCGTTAAAGGAGGAGAGGCGACGAGGATGGAGGTGAGTAACAGTACGACGGATACTTGACAGGAATCATTTTAGCAAAAAAAAAAAGTCACAGATCGTCACTGGATCGCTGCCAGAATGTGCTCAAGGACCCCGAAGCTCTCAAGACAGACAGTAAACAACTCAAATTATACTTATGCAGCCGTTTGCTGCCTTCATCGTCCCGGCGACTGACGGCGTGTTTTCACCGTTTCAGGAGGGCGAGGTTTACGCCATCGAGACGTTCGGCAGCACGGGTAAAGGCGTCGTCCACGACGACATGGAGTGCTCTCACTACATGAAAAACTTCGACATCGGCCACGTGCCCATCAGGTGAGAGCTGCTCTGCACGTCCGCACACCGTTTCAGTCACACCGGTGGATTTTTACCGTTTAATACCCGTGTCTGTCCAGTTAAATCTCCTTTAATCTCAGGTCTGCGTTATAGTGCTGAAACCCAACCGCGGATTAACAGGATATCAATCGGCAATAATTCTAATAACGGGTTGATTTTTAATCTCTCAAATGTGACGGTTTTTCTTGTTTTGTGTCATTTAAAATTGATTATATTTGGGTTTTTAACTTGTGCACATAAAACAAGATAATTGAAGGGTTTGATCTGAGAAATAATAGATTCGCTATTTTATTCATGTTTAAGTGGAGCAGCTTAACCCAAAACGATGGTAAAATAAAGGTCAATCTCTTTATTAATTGGCAGTGAAGCTGACGATGTAGCCGAGTTGTGTTATTGTGAATATTTAAGCCGTGTTCTGGGAGTGTTTCCTGATGTTTGGCTCTTCCTCCTCCTCCTCCTCCTCCTCCTCCAGGCTGCCCAGAGCGAAGCACCTGCTGAACGTGATCAACGAGAACTTCGGCACGTTGGCGTTCTGCCGGCGCTGGCTGGACCGCCTGGGCGAGAGCAAGTACCTGATGGCCCTGAAGAACCTGTGCGACCTGGGCATCGTGGACCCCTACCCTCCGCTCTGCGACACCAAGGGCTGCTACACCGCTCAGTTCGAGCACACCATCCTGCTCAGGCCCACCTGCAAGGAGGTGGTGAGCCGGGGAGACGACTACTGAGACCCCTCACACCACCCGTAAAAACACCACCAGGCACACCTCCTCTCCCTCCCCCTCCTCTTCCCCCAACACACCACCACACAGCACCTCCAGGCCCCCCCACCCCACCCCCAGCAGAAAAGAGTTTCTTAAAAACAGGAAGTGGTTGTCTCAGCAATGAATGATGCCAAACGCTACTGTGTTCTACCCACAATGCACCACTCAGCTTTCAAGGAAGGAGGAGCGGCTTTTCTGAGTTTTTAAATCATCAAATCACAGCTAAGGAAAAAGTCAAAAACAAGCCAACACGTTTCTGTCGGTGGAAGCTGTGTAGTTTACGTCACTTCATTTTGCAGAATATGAAAACTGTTAAACAGTTTTTACAAAAACAAACCGTATTTAAGCTGCCGTTGAGTTTAGTCAGTAGTCATACCGAAGGCGAGCGCGGGAATCCTCTTTATTACCTCCCTTTCATTTTCAAAAAGTTTGTCTGGCTCCACTCTGAGCCTCCAGTGCTCAATTTTAAATCAGGCACAAAGTCGACTGCCGGCTTTAAGAAGCGGTCGGGCCGACGCACGGTCGCAAATCTCTGCACACAGACAACTCGTTACATCGAAAGCCCGAGGTGTCGGGGTAGAAAACGCCGCCTGCAGCTGTATGTTTTGGCTTCTGTCGCTACAGGAGGGAACTCTGCACTCTCGGCCCTCCGGTCACCCTTTCTTTGATATTTGTAAAATATCTTTGAAATGGCTGCTGCCATATTTCCCAGTTAAAATGCTTCATTTTGAACTCCCTGGAAATGTTTTTTGTAAGAAAAGAAAAAAAAGATGATTAAAATAATTTTGCTCATTGCAGACGGTCTATTCTGATGTCTTTAAAAATACACATTTTTACATTTCCTTTTACTAGAAGTAGCTTATGTGTATTTTGATAATTTTGTCTTTTTTTATATAGTTTAATGGTATAAAATGTGAACTTGGGATTCTTAAAATATATTTACGTACGTGTTTCACTATTTTGTTTTACAGTTAATACAACAAACAATTGAGAAATTTTGCTTTACCTACATTATTATTTGGGAAGTTTTTAGTTACCTGAATTACAGGGAGTCCCGTGAAACAGCTTCTAAATAATATAAATAGAATTTATTCCTCCCTGTAAAAAATAAAATAAAAAAGAGCATCCAAGACAGGCATCTTTCATAGAAAAATGAAAAAATAGTCTCATTTATTGAGGTAATTTTTTCTAGAAAAACAATTGAGGTAACAATTTGCATAGTATAACTTCCATAAATTTACACGCACACATCCATGGAGTAGTAACCAAAATGCCAACAAATAACTCGTCACAACCTCCGACAGCGAAGGAAAGTGTGCTTTGATTCCCCCCCCCAGAGGTATAAATCAGAGGGAGCATGATTGATACGAAGTTGTTTTTTGTAAATTTTTCTCCAGTATGGAGATAAATATCACAATCTGTATTGACTGCAGGAATCCTGTTAAATCTGGGTTTTACCAGACAGACGGTTGGATAACAAAATACAGCATGAACACACAAACCGTCGTAACTGCTGGTGGTGTTGAAACAATCAGAACAAGTGGTTGTATAAAAAACTTTCTTCTTTTTTTTTTTTTAAACAGTCAGTGGCCTTCGTCGGTAAAACCTCTGAGAACGATTGTATAAAAAATACATTCAAAATCTAAATGCTGGTCTGCGGTGGGATTGCAGCTGTGCAGGTTTTATTCTGCTGAATTGATATGAACTATAAAAAAAATAGATCTGCTTTTTTTTGTCGACAAAAGGCCACTTTTTCTAGTACAGTAGTTTCTGTGTGGTTCGGGGATGGGTCTGAGGACAGTTACATTCTGGGGCAGATAGATGGCAGCATCGAGCTGAAAATTATCCCTTTTTTTTTCTTCTTCTTCTTCTTCCTCCCGCAATAAAAAAAAAAAATAGGAGGATGAAAAAATTTGGAAATGCTCAGGTTTTTTTCCCCCCAAACACTTTCTTCCCCCCCCAAGGCTTTGGCTTGAGGTCTATTTCAGAACCTGAAGTGCTTCAGAGTGGAAAAATAAAAAATAAAACTTCCAGCATTTCCTGTGTACAGATATTTGTTTTAAAACAAGTGAGTAAAAACAATGCCGACTACCTTTCTGGAGAAATTAGTGCATTTCTGGCAGGAGAAGAGGGCCGAAGAGCGTAGCTGTGTTGTTGGCGTCGTCTTATCGGAAATTTTTTTTTTTTTTTGTTACCCGTCTAGAACACAGGGAGGCCGTTTCTACCGAGTGAATGACGTTGTATGAGCCTACATCCAGTTCTGCGTTGACTATCTAAAGTGACTGAGAAACATATTCAGCTGATTTTAAAACAAAAACAAAAAAAAACGAACAAACAGCATTTTACAATCGACGAGCCGCCGCACACGGGTGGGCGGGCGGGCGGGCGACATGTTGAACACGCCTGTGGAGGACACTTATATGTTTATGTAGTCGTGCCCGGGCCAGAGTCTGCTGGCTGCTACTGAGACACATCTTGGCTAATAACTCTCTTTATAAAATACAACTGTACATAAATCACAGGAAAAAATTAAAAAAAAAATGTCACCATTTCTTTCTTTTTTGTTTTTTAGAAAATACCTACATATAAACACCATGTACAAAAAAATCTTATCAAGCAGAACTGGATTTCTCTCATTTTTTTTTTTTTTTTCTTCCTTTACTCGTTTAGAAAAATGTACTTGGGAAAAAAAAAAAAAGATCCCGTCCTCCAGGATTTAAAAATGCCCAAAGAAAGAGAAAGATGGACAGGTGGGGCTGTGCTGATATCGTCTCGCTGAGTGGTCAGGCTGCAGCAGAGGAGGAGGAGGAAGGGGGGGGAGCTGTGGTCCTATAGTGGCCGGTCTTTGTCCTGAGTTACTCGCTGTGTGTAGAAGAGGATGTAGGCCTGAGCTCGGCACACCTCCTCCACCGAACACACATTCAGCTTAGAGTCATTACAGTGAACCCAGAAGCCTGCAGGAGACGAGCACAGGAAGAGACGCGTTACATGCGATGCAGCTGTTGGGACAAATCAGTCGGACTGATAAAACGGTCGGACAAACACGATTTTGTTTACCCGAATTTAGAGTCAGCTGCCAGATCGCCGCATACTTGGGACTGAACGACTGGAAAAGCACTAAAAACGATGCTCGTGGTTGTTACCTGGAGATGAAGCTCGAAGTAACCAAACAAAACTGCAGATTTTCTGTGTTGAAAAATTCCTTTTTCTTTTAACTATTTAGAATATCACGTCGTGCGAAAACTCATCACATAAATTACTACTTTTTTTTTATATATATATATCTCAGTATTGTAGCATTTTTAAAGCAGCAATAATTAACAACCAAGATTTTTTTTAATTTTTTTTTTATCATCTGTATAAAAGATTTCGAAATTCTTTGGTTTCAGCTTTTTGAATGTGATTATTTTCTGGTTTCTTCTGTAACAGCAAACTGAATATTTGAGTTTTGGACTGTTGGTGAGACAAAACAGGACATTTGAAGCCTTTGGGTTTGAGGAAGTTGTGTTATGGATTTTTCGGGAACGTAGCTGACAGACAAACGGACAATGAAAATAGTCGTCAGTCCGGGAAATTACGCTTTCCATAAGATCCCAGAAGAGCCGCAGAAGACGTCACGTAGCTGTTTTTACGAGCCGAGTGGACTTTATGGGAAAAACCTGGAGGACTGTTCCCTTAAATCAAACTCAGCAACTCGCCGGCAACAACACGAGCCTCTTTACTCACCTCCCTCTGTGTTGTAGCAGTAGGCGGTGTAGTGGCCAGAGCCGAAACCCTTCCCATGATGCATCACCACAGCCGAGAGGTCGTAGAGGAAGTGCTTTGGGCGTGGTGAGCCGGGGCTGCTGGGAGTGGAGCAGGGCACCCCTTTGGGCGACGGCTCTCGGCAGCAGTAGGGCTCCATGTTCAGAAGCTGGTCGAAGCTGACGTGGACACCGATCTTCTCCCGGTGGTTCCGCCCAGACCACCTGAGGACCAATCACAAGTCAGACGGCGAGGGACAGTTCAGCCAATCGGCCCCGTCGGTCACGACGAGCGATCCATACCAAATGGACTCCGGTATAAAAAAAAAAAAAAATCCTACCTGAAGCGTTTGAGGTGAAGCCGGAGGACCTGAGGCAGTTTGTGCACCATCAGCTGTTTCTGTGCTTCGGTCAGGATGACGGACTTGGAGGACGTCCGCCGTCGGGCACCTGCAAACACGACGAGAGAGGAAAGAGTTGTTGTTTTTGTCCCAGTCTGATCAACTAAAAAATGTGTAATTTAGTGACAGCAAAATTCAAGCGTGGATATTATCAGATATTTTATTATTTTATCATGATTTTGATAGTTATTGTCTGTGATCGAATAGATCTCTTAAATTAAAATAAAATCAGAGATCTCGGTCACAGAGGAGGCAGAGAGATTATTATTATAATACTTGAGGAATACTTTTCTTTCTTTTTTTTTTTTTACGTTGTGAGAAGGGAGCAGAAGGAGTCTTTATTTGAGATTCATATTAATACCCGGTGTTAATGTCTTAAAATCAATGCCAAGTCTCTGAGGACTCAACTCACCGTTACACTGGTCGCAGGCGTAGATGTTTCCCTCCAGCGCTTCGGTCTCCGTGAACTTGGCCAGCATTTCCGTCAGGTGGCACGAAGCCTGAGCGGCGGACTCCCTGCTGTTACTGTGATACCGCTCGGGGAACTCCAGCGACAGATCCCAGAAGGGCTCCACCGTGTTGGAGCGATGGTCGCAGGCCAGACACGTCACCTGAGGAAGATATAAACACGTGAGCGTAGTTGAAGAGGAACCGTCGTCTTGTAACTTGCGCCGACGTGGAAATTAAATCTTCAAAGCGCCCTGTTCCCGTCGTGGTTTCACACGGTCTGAAATAGATTTTCAGGGCCTTAAATTAACTTGACACACTTCAGGTGTCGGCGAAGGTCTGAGTCAGCCGTTGGGGTGAAATAGCCACCGAGCCAAAAGATACCCGAAAAACCAGCGTGGACACACAACCATCTATTCAGCAGGAGCAGGTGTCGCTGTGTGTGTTCAAGCCCTCCACGAGTAGACACTCGATCACTTGTCCTGAAGCCGACTCTCTCCCTCCGTCCTCCGTCCATCTATTACTCAAAAGCTCCAGCTGTTCAGCATCGTGACTACAAGTCGGAATATTATCATCTTCAACAGCTGATTCGCAAACGTCACAGACGGACGAACGTACAGGCAGCCTGGACATTTTTTTTTTTTTTAAATGTTGACCAGTGAGGGAGTTTATTTTGTCATTTAATCGACCGACAGTCCAAAACCTTAAAATATTCAGTTTGCAATCATAGAGGACCAAAAAACGATCAAAATTAATTCACTCTTGATCAACTAATCGACAAAATGTCTACTTGATGCAGCTGTAGTCGTAATTTTCCCGCTAAAAAGGCGTTTTTAATATTATTCTACTCGTGATGTTGTCAAGCAAATACAGTGAATGCGTTAAAAACACTGCAATTTGCAACTCAAAGAGCACAGGTGTAAATTGATTGACATCAATTGTATATATATGAACCTTTTTACCCAATAAAGACCAGAAAGCGGTAGATTTAACAATAATTTATATAAAAAAAAATAAAAAACATAACCAGAAGCATAAAAAGCAGCTCAAATTTAGAGTTTATTCAACATTTAATGATTCATGTCCTTTTGAAGCTTAGCCGCCACTTAGCAGTTTAAATAAATAAATAAATCCATCGAGAACAATTTAACGTGAATTATGAATGAGTGACTCAGTGGTTGTTAAGTAACGGTGATTACAGGTGTGTGTGTGTGTGTGTGTGTGTGTGTGTGTGTGTGTGTGTGTGTGTGTGCGTCTCATACCTGGCTGAGGAGCTGTCCGTGAAAGATGGTGTTGACCACACTGAGCACCTGCTTGATGAGCCGTTTCTGTGGGACTCCCGCCGTGGTCGTGTGCTTGCCGGTGCTCTCCAGCTCGTGCTGGACTTTGTCCAGCAGCTCGCACAGGAACTCCTGCGCGTCCTGCTGAGCGTAGCCCCTGAACGCCGGGATCAGCTGCCACACAGAGTGCAGCATGGCAAAAGGCGATACCAGCGCCCACTTGCCGGACCACATGACCTGGAACAAGGTGTGCAGCTCGTGGCAGAGGGAGATGTGCTTGGAGCTGGGCTCTTTGGGTTGTATCAGCTCCATGCTGCGGCCCCGCGAGGCCCCGCCGCTCAGCCCCACCCCGGAGCCCGAGCTCGCCTGGAGCCCCTTCCTCGGGGTCAGGGGGAACTGCGAGACGCTCTTCCCTGCCAGCTGGCCGTGGACGGCGGACGCCAGCAGCTCCAGCGCCTGGGTCAGATCCAGACGCAGGAAGCACTCCCTGAAAACGAGCAGGTGACTCAGCACCTGCAGGATGGAGTTCATATAACAGGTGTTTCCTAAATTCCTCAGGCCCGTCACTCCCGGGGTGACCGTGGGACGTCGTTTGAAGGGCGAGCCGCCCTGTTTGGTACTCTGCTTGCGGCGGACGGGGGTTTGGGCGGCGCGAGGGGTCATGGAGGGAGTTTTAGGCTTCAATTTGGTTATGCATGAATGGCTCCGGAGTCTGAGCGTTAGCGGGACCTTTTTTGTTTGTCCGGCTTTCTTGGGGGTCGTAGTGGCAGGGCTTCGAGTCCGTGGCCTGAGGATGACGGACGAGGCCATGGAAGTCGTTGTCTTGTTGCGTTCCCCGCGAAAGGTCGATGTTGTGATCGCCGCGTCCGCAAGTCTCTGGCTTTTCAGACGCAAGCGGCAACTCTTCCGGAGAGGAGCGTTCTCCAGCTCCTGCTGTAGCCGCCTCTTCAGAGCCCGCCTCCTCTCCCTGGCCTCCCGCTTCTGCTCCTCCTCCTCCTCCCGCTTCCGCTCCTCCGCCTCTCTCTTCTTCCCGCAGTCGGTCAGGCCGAACCAAAAGCGGAAGATGCGTCCCATGAGCGCCCGTCGCCGGTGCCAGAGGGCGGTGAACATTCGGTCCTCGTCCCTCAGCTGCAGCTCGCGGGCGCCTGACGGCATGAGGGCGTCCGGCGCGGCGCTCGCGGAGCGGAGGGTGCGCCCGCTGCGGGTGGTGACCTCGTAGCGCTGGCTCTGGATGGCGCTGAGCGTGCTACGAAGCAGCTTGAGGTCTCCGGTGGCGTTGTCGTTCAGCACGTAGTCGTCGCACAAGTAACAAAACACGTAGAGTTCGTTGACCTCCATCGCCAGCGGGTGGTGCTGCTGCTGGAAGTGCTGCAGCGCGTGCTCCTCGATGTAGCGCCCGCACGCCACGTGAGCGCAGCCGAGGCAGGCCCATATCGACTCGGTGGTGTTGCAGTCGACGCAGTGCCACTTCTGCGGGTTGAGGATGGAGTGGTCCGGGGCGAGCCGCAGCCGCCCCACGTGCTTACACCGGTCCATCGCAGCCGCCCGCCCGCCCGCCCGCCGAGCTGGCTGGCCGGCCGTGTCAGTCAATAACCGACAGTCTGTGTGCGTGCGGGTCTGTGGTGTGTGTGTGTGTGTGTGTGTGTGCGCGCGCGCGTCAACGTTTCACACTGGCTTTCATATCACCATGGTAACCACGGCGAGCTGAGAAATGGGACCCTCCCAGGTGCATGGTGGTGTTTGCCTGGACGGGAGAGGGAGAGAACAGGTCAGGTCAGTCAGGATGAAGGGAAGGAAAATTAAGCTCGAAGGCGTCAATTCAAAACCAGAACGAAAGTGATTATCTCAAAGCCACGACGTCCAACCTCCAGTGACTCTCTTTTATGAGGCTGTAAGCTACAGTAAACAGAAGCAAGGTGGCAGAGGCAGACTTTATCATTTCCCAACAGCAACACAGTAAAATAACTGGTTAATAAACAGGAGTGTAACCGAGGGGCTGCAGGAGCGGGAGGTGTTTACGTGGGCCGTTCAACCCGAACGTGAAAACGTCGGGACGCAACAAACCCGTTAATAACATTCGGCGCAGCGACATTAACACGAGCGACTTCAAAACGTGGGGCCGTAAACGTATTTTCCTCTATCAAAACTTTTCGAGGCTGCGGACCGCTGTTACGCAGAACAGAAGCCTCCGGGGGTTTTCTTCTTGGTTTTAAAATTATTTTTTTTATAAGCTTAAACAAAACCCAACGATCAGTTTCCCCCCCTCAACCCCGTCCGGCTTCTTTTCAACATCCCTCAGGGTCGGTGTACCTCCGCTGAGAAAGTGGGGATCATTGAGCGGGCTGAGTCCTATCAACCCCACCACCACCACCCCCGCCCCCCCACCCCCACCGAGGTCAAAGAAGCAAGATTATCCAACAAAAGACGGTCTTGAGCTTGCAAAGCGCTCCACGGCCTTTTGTCTGGGTTACAGGAGTACCTTTGCGGGCGGAAATGAATGAGACTTAAAAAAAAACCTTGCTTGGAAATACCCGAGGCAACAGAGAGACAACGATACGGAGGAGATGGGTTGGCAAGAGAAGTTTCTAACTTCAGAAATGTTAAGTTATTACTCCGTATTTCCGCTTTATTTATCCCGAATTAAAAAAAAAAAGCAATTAGAAAAGCACCTTTTATGTGCGAGAGAAAGTAGGAGACAAAGTCTTGTATGTATATCGTTAGAATAAGAATTAAAAACCTGATATTAGAGAACACAAATTTTTTTTAAATTTGTGTTGGAGACAGAAGTCAAATTTCTTTTTTCACCACAATCTTGGTGGTAATTTGTTTTGTTTTGTCCCATGATCACAGTTCTTTTGCAACTCCTTAATTTTCTCTGCTGGAAAAAGTCCTGTTAAGATTTAAACAGCATTAAAAAAAAAAAAAAAAAAATCCCATTTCATAGTTAAACCATCGGGTGGTGTCGTGATAAGAAAATAAACCTGCAAGAATAAACGTGGCACTTTGCTGCCAAGAGCTTTAAAAACACAACGCCGTCGACTTACATGTGCAGAAAAGGAAGAAGAAAAAAAAACACGTGTCTAATAACGAGTTTCAAGAGTTTATAACGTCACAAGTTGTTGTTTTTTTATGAGCGACTTAGCGCGCTTTGGCACACAAAACCTGCACGAACACACGCCGCCGGCGGTTTGTTTGTCCTCCACCAAACTTTCAAAGAGCATAAATAAATAAAAATGTTTAAGAAAAGTAGTCGTCTTGCACGCAGCTGATGTTACCGAGCGTTTAAACACTGAATTCATACAAAAACAAACTCTAAACATCACAAAAACACCGCGCGATAAACCGACCGAAACAGATGGAGAATACACGAAGCAATCCGCGCCCCCCTCCCCCGTAAACGCCACCGGGTTTTTTTTTATTTTTTTTTTTAATTTAATTTAGTTTTATTTTATTTTTAATTGTATTTATCCCAGAGATTAAAAAGTGAACTGCCCTCGCTGCTAACGTTAGCCTAGCACGCTAGTTAGCATTAGCCAGCCAGGGCTAACGAGCGATAATCCGAACTTCGTGCGGTTAGCCTGGGGGGAGGAGGAGGGAGGAGGAGAGAGGAGGTGGTGGTGGTGGAGGAGGAGGAGGAGGTGGAGGAGGAGGTGGTGGTGGTGGTGGTGGTGGGGGGGGAAAGGAGTCGAGCTCCCGGCGGTCGGGCTCGGCTCCACGGGCGACCCGCGGGATGCGGGTTCAACCGCGACAAACGCAATCGTCGGCGACACGGTTAACCGACGCATCGTGAAAGACTCCCGGTAAAAAAAAACAACCGAACCGACAACAGAAAGCAGCCTACCGGAGCCTCTCCTTCAGGGCAGGAACTCCTCCGTTTCTAAAGTGATCGCCATCTTGTCAGTGCCTGTCGCGTGGTGTCGGCTCGAGCGCGTCCTCGATTCGTGACGTTGTTGTTGTTGTTGTTGTTATTGTTGTTGTTGTGATGTGGTGGCGGTAGCCGCCGCCGCCGCCGCTGCTGCTGCTGCGGAGTATCTTTACATTACTAGATTCCGTTTTTAGCTCTGTCAGACTGTTAGATGTTTTTTTATTATTTTTATTTTTATTTTTTTTTAATTGTATTTAAATTTATTGTGTCACGTGCGTTTAGTTTTGCTGACAGTCACTGCGTTTTGGTACTTCAGTGGTTTTGCATCTGTACAGTAAGTTTTGGAGGAAGTACTCAGATCAGAGTACAAATACTTTGGTCGCTGGCAGTAACATAAATACTAATTGTACTGAATGATCCAGTTCAGAATACTGTAGATTATAATAATGTGTGTATTAATGCAGTTTAATGTCAGAAACTGAATTTGAATTACTTCATATACTGCTGGGTAGTTTGTGAAGTCTCCCTGCAGGTAAAATTATTTCTCATTCTCATCCTGCACTCATACATCGTGATTATTTATTTATTTATTTTTTATTATTATTTATAGTAAAAAAAAACACTCAGGTGTTATAATTGTAGGGAAAACCCCAGTATTAACAATTTGAATCCACAACTAAGCAATCAATGTTATTAGTTAAATCACTGCTTAACACTGCTAAAATAGAAGTGTTGTGATTTTATAACACTAGAGGGGAGTGTTGCACCATTCACACTCATTTACTGTCCCGGTAACCATCATCACAAACACTCCTGCCAAACCAATCCAGTTTAATCACACTTTTTTTTTTTTTTTTTAAAGTTGCATAACAGTTTATCTATTTAAATCCATATTGAGCCAACAAATGATTTGACGTCAAGCCAAGTCACTGTGTTTTGATGACGGATACGGTCTGGTGTCGGTTCAGGGACTTCCAGGGTTGAAAGATTTAAACACACTTATTAATGCAGGATTTTTTTTTTTCAGTCTGGCATTGCAACTTTTCCTTAAGTTTTTGCAAGTTTTTTTCTCATCATTAGACCAAACCGGCATGCAAAAATGCACCAAAAAAAAAAAAAACTGTACAAAAGCAGCGTCTGCACACTTTCATCTGCGGGAGACATCACATGATAAAGCCCAGCTTTTGTTCACTGAACCTCCATCGGGGCAAAATGTCAAGTGACCGAAAGCTTGACCCAAGTGAGTGGAGCCTTGGTTTTTTTTTTTTTTAACGTTTAACTTGGTGTTTTGTGCCTTCTGCTACTGTAAAAAAAAAAACTTTAAAAACAAAATTCAGTATTGCATTAATATGCATCATTTCACTGTGTCTGTTTTATGGAATATTTTAGAAGCAGTTGCCCTTTTTTTTTCTGCCTCCATCTGTAGCTGTCTATCTCAAGTAATGTAATCAGGCCTGTTTTTTCTTATACTCTAAGCCCCCCCCTCTCTTCTCCACCACTTTCATGGATCACGAGTGAGTGAGTGTGTGTGTGTGTGTGTGTGTTATGCTTTGCCCACGTTGTCCATGAGTTTGTACTTTCAGAAACGTTGTGTGCCGGTGTGGGATGCAGGTGCAGCACTTCATGCTGGTGAATGGGGGGCTGCATGGTGGCACTCAGTGTATGTAGATCCTATCAGTGTATGTAGATCCTATCAGTGTGTTTTTTTTTTTTTTTAGAAGAAAACAACATTAAAGTGTCTGCATACACCGTCTGCTGCACGGATTCAAGTCTCAACTTCCTCAATGTTGTCAATATCAAGTTTTAATGTTTGTGGCTTTACAGGCTTATCGCAACGTTTATAAAGTGTGTTTATCGTAACACTTTGTGAATCTCCTGTATAAATATTACAGTGATTTTTCATCAGGCGTCTCCACGAGAGCTTAAAGGCAGGAGTAGAGTTTCATTCAGGAAATTTAGCCTGAAGGAAAACTTTTAATCTCAACACACGCACCATGACTGCATGTGAAGAATCCCTCTCATGTACTGATTAGTGGGGAACTGATCCATACAAGCCTCGTCAAACCCCGTCTGAACGGGGCCGAGAGTGTGTTGACTGTGTGTGTGTGTGTGTGTGTGTGTGTGTGTCGGTGGACGGAGAGGTTTGTGCGAGAGAGATTAAGGGGCGTTTGTGAGTGACTTAGAGAAAGAGGTATGTGTTGATGTGCCATGCGATGCCTGTGAATCATCTCTAATGTTTTTCTCCCTCCATGTCCCCGGGGCCTTCACCGCCTTCATGTCCGCACATGCTAACGACCACCCTCCCCCTTTCTCCCCTCCCTCCCCGTCCTCTTTTCATCTGCTCTCTCTCCTTCTTATAAACACACATGTTTGTCTGTTTCTTCTGAGGACCTCGCGTTTTTTTTTACATTTTTTTTTGTTTTACTTCAGCATTAAATAAATCAGTGGCTCACATCGATCAACCTGCTGCTCCGTTTTCTTTTCTTTCAGCGCACTGTTTTGGTTCTACGGTGTTTTCACTGTGGCACGGTATGTTCTCATGAACCCCGTGTTTTCAGGCAAACAGACTGATAAAAAAAACAAAAACGCTGTTCACTACCTGCCCAGCACAGCATACCGATAAAGTGAGCAACCAGCTGGTGAAGATAGTTGAAGCTCTCACAGGTTGACAGCCAGATATTTTTCCCAGGAGATTGAAGCAGAGAGCCGATGACCATGAATGTTGTGCTCAGATTCATCAGGTGGCCAGAAATGTGACTCATATGTGATAATAATGTTGTTATGTGTCTACCGAGTGTCTTCAAAAGCCAGCTGTTTCCCTCCCAGTGGCCAATGATGTTACCAGATGTGACTGACAAGTTCTCAATCAGAGCCCTTTTGATTTTTACAACCATATAGTCACATAAGAAGAAGAAGAAAAGTACAGATGCTGGTCCCAGGACATGATTCTGGACAGTGCTTTTATTACTGTAAGTTACATTAAATAGTAAAAGTTTCACTAATATGAACTCAAGGAAGCTTTTGCGTTGAGTTTTGAGTGTAATGAACTGAACTTCCATTTCATTTTATTGCTCCAATTATCACAAGCTGCATAAAAACCAATGTTACCCAACATATTAAATAGAAAGTAGCACAAATTTGCATTAAAAAAAAACTGCACTTTTCTCCAATCTTACAACGAGTTCAGGAAGTTTTAGTTGTTTCTTCTCAACACTGATGTTGGAAGAATGTTTTTTAGCATCTACAGTTGGGTTTTATTTAGAAAAACTCTTAAAAACAGCACAAGTGATTCATTATCAGTGGACTCTGCTCATATAAATGCAGCAAAAGAAGGAGACTCTTGCACCAAATCTTTCCAATATTCAGTTCTCGCTAAAGCCTGGACCTCATAAAGACAGAAATAAAGACACACACACACACACACACACACACATAGAAACATGCAGCTTTGCAACCTGTTTTTTTTTTTCTCTCTCTCTCTGAAGGCTGCTTCATAATTTCAGTGAAAGGAAGCCATTCCGGTGGTTTCATGGTGGTGTTAACGCAGCTGGATACGGTGTTGGTTTTGTGGCGGCTGAAAAACACAGGTGCCGGTGAAGCCAGAGGGTTGAAACGCTTTTCACAGCCCGTAAACAAAACGCATCTCCTGTAATTTCTGCTCCCTTCAGACTGCCGGCTCTGCCCGCTCGGCTCGGTACATAACGTTGGCCACCTGACAGCTCCCGATGTGTTATCTTGTGTGTTTTTATTTTTTATGGGGTGTCCCGGCTTGTTGTTGCTCCCAAACTGTCTGTCTGTTGTCACGTTGATGTGCAGGTTCATTCATAATGACTCGATGACATCAGGTTCTTGTTTGCGCGGCTGTAAAATAATCAGCAGTAGCGTCTCGATCGCTCTGCTATGTCAACATCGGCCTCCCTGTTCTGGCTTGCTCCTCATGTCGAGAAACATTCCTGATGTCTGAATGCAGTGTGTGTGTGTGCAATTAAGTAAAACCCAAGCAGCATGGACGGTTTCTGAGGACAGTGCTGGATGTTTCCAGGTTGAACGGCTTCAGTGAAAGAGTTTCAGTTTGGTTTCCGATGCCTCAATCTTCTCATTTCCTCTGTAAGTGAATCACAGCTGATGTGATAATACTGATCACATGACTCACTTATCCAGCACACACGTTCTCTGACCGTATGCCTGAGAGGAAATCCAATCTTTACATATTTTCTGCTTCTAGTTTTCTCCTCCTGACCTCCTCGAGAAACACTTGCAGCAGCTGTTGGAGAGTTTAAACTCATCGGCAGATTAAAAGCGGTTCCACCGTACAGTTTTTATCTTGCTGATATGTGGCCTGTTTAAAGAGAAGATTAAAAGATCTGTTTTATATTAAGGAAAATCTGGAAGATTTTAAACCACAATCCCCAGATATAACACAAATTTATAAAAGCAGTAAAGTGACATCATATCATTATAAACTGCATAATACTACTTACTCTGAAACACATGTTCCTCCACATATGCAGAAATAATTTTCTGCCTCTAAAACTGTTCAGCAACTTCCTGTTTACACAGCCCTTTGCCCCTTGATTGGGCAGATGTTTCCCTAGCAACCAATTTGTGCATTTACGCAAGTCCAAAGATATGAAGTTTTAATGGTCCAACCCTGTTAGGTAAATAAACACTGGTAGTGACAACAAGCCCGATCCAGTTCTGCGTGATCCGCGGACCTCCGGGTGCCGGTCGCCGTGTGACACCTGTAGCGGGCCGCTCTCTCAGCAGCCTCTGTCTCAGGGTGATGGGTGCTGGCCGCAGAGGGGCATTGTGACTCCCAGTGAGAGGAAGGGAAGGTGGTGGTGGTGGTGGTGATGGGAGGGGGGAAAGAGGAGGTGGAGGAGGAGGGGGGGTATTGTCCCCAAGCCTGCGGGAGCTGCCATGCACTCTGGGGCCAACAGCAACACAAGAATGCTGACAGGACAAAGGCCATAACTCCATTCTATAGCAGCACAAGTGAGGCATTGTGTTCATACAGGCGCACACACACATGCATGCATTTGCTGTTACTACAATAACACACACACACACACACACACACACACACACACACACACACACACACACACACACACACACACACAAAAACTATACTGGAGCAAAAACTATGCATCTAGTGCGAGCATGCCAAATACTCATTCATCAAGCAGTTTCCCACACCATGCAGCCCCCCCCCTCCCGCACCTCCCCTCCACTCCCCTCCTCCCCCTGCAGGACATCTCCATCACAGGCTGAGAATGGCCAGTCAATCCTGGAACAATGGGCGAGCGAGTGTGCAAGAGAGAGAGAGAGAGAGAGAGAGGAGGTCTGCAGTTCAGCTGCAGCAGTGCATGTGTTTGTGGCTTCCTGTTGGGTCTATGCTTCAAGGCCGGTTCCCACAAACACCACTTTCACCGTCTAATCCCAAGAAGTACTCAGTTACTCTTACTGATGTGAAAGTACCGATACAACAGTGTAGAAAATGCTCCGGGTTTGGTTTTTAGAAGCGGTTTCCAAACGAAGAAAAAGAAAAAAGCGAAGATGTCGTGAGATGATTAATGGTGTTTTAATTGTGTTAAACTCTTCTCTAATCTTGGATTTTTTTTTTTTGGGGTGGGGGGGGAATTATTGGGCCTCGAGTTATTTAAATGAAACCATGTGAAAAGTTTAAGGAGGAAATCTGTTTTGGGAGAAACGGAGTAACGACTCGTAAACTGGGTTTCTGTCCACCTGCAGGTCACTTCTGGTGCGTTCATGAGCGAACTGGAAGTGCCTGTCGAACTGGGAATATCCCAGTATGGTGTGGGGTTTTTCAGAGGTCTGTGGTTTGACGTCGCTTTACAGGTGGAAATGATGGCAAGGTTGATTGTCACGTTTTCTGGCAGCGGCCACTCGGGAAGTGCGACGCAACCACAATGGGAATTTTCCGGATTCCCCAGCTGCATGAACACACCATTAAATGTCAAAGAAGGTTTTGGTTCCACCTGAGAAACATACAGATTTGGCGGCAAATTGAAAATGTCAGGTCAGTTGAGGTTTGACCGGTGCTTTTTAAAAAATAATTTTCATTACCTTGTTGCAGCTTCTTTTTCTGCAAAGCTTTAATATTACTGGAGCTGAGAATTAGCGCCACCTGCTGTTTTCTTTCCTCAATGAATCACCTACTTGGCGAATTCTTTTGGAAATTTGGGTTTATTATAATTTGCACCACATTGGGAATGGAAACTCAGAAATATGACAAGGAGTCTCGAACTAGCCACGACATTACCGACAAAGAAGTCGACCGGAGAACAAAAAACAGGAAATGCAACAAAGACGCGTTCAGCATCGTGTGAAAAGAGAAATCGAGGCAGGGAAAAAAAAAAGCTCCTGCAGCAGACAGGAAGAGGATTTGTTGTCCTAGATGGGAACACGAAGGCTTTTACAAGCTTATAACATCGTCAAGAAGTTCATTATTCCAGCTATAAGGTCAATAAAGAAATAAACGTGGTGCAGTCGAGGTGTAAAGACGCTTTAAATGGAAGTAAATTACGTTCCCCGACTGAAGCGGTCCTTCCCCGTCGCATTCCTCCTCCCATGTGCACTCGTTCACCCCTTCTTTCCCCCTTTCTGCTGTCTGGAAACAGCTCGGGACGAACCAAGCGGAGCCGTGACCCCTCTGCCACAAATCTGTGAACGGGCCGTCGAATGAGGAAACGCGGGTGCAAGAGGCTATCCGGCCTCGGCTGGGAGAAAACATCCTCTCCCCCCGCCCCGCTCGGCGAGCTCCCGGCAGACAGGTGAGCGACCTTCGACCCGGCCTGCCGCGGAGCGCCGCCTGACGCGCCAGGAATGTGTCCACACCTCTCGGCCAACCACGTCACGGCGAGTGGAAAACACGCGCTCCCGTCTAAACCCAAACAGAGCGTGTGTGCTTCTCTCTGTTATGGTCTACATTCTGTGGCGCTGTGAGAATGGAGGGGAGAGTGTTTTGGGATAGAGAGTGATGGATGACTTAATCTGGAGGGACACACGGGAAGAGGAACAGGAGGTAGGTAGGTAGGTAGGTAGAGGTGTGTGTGTGTGTGTGTGTGTGTGTGTGTGTGTGTGTGTGTGTGTGTGTGTGTGTGTGTGTGTGTGTGTGTGTGTGTGTGTGTGTGTGTGTGTGTGTGTGTGTGTGTGAGAACGAGAGCAGCGTGATAAGGATATTTTTGTCCAATTTATGTGAAGTATTTCAAGGCCCGGGCGGTTATATCAACCGTTGGCGTTGGATTGAGTGCGTCCGGGTTCAACTCTTGCTTCAGTGACAAAACACCGATTTGCTTCGTTACAACTCGGGGTCTAATTTTTTTGCAGTTTCTTTACGTTTTGCCAACAAACCGTTCGTTATAAACAAACTCTTCCACGACTGCCGTTTTAAACTGCTATTTGTTGGCTCCTTCACATTCATCCACTTTTTTTTTTTTTTTTTTTTTTAAATGAAAAAAAAAACTAAAAGTTTGGAAACAATTAATTTGTTGGACTCGTACGGTGAAAGCGGTGTTCATTACGTAGTCATTGAAAAACGATTTGCTCCCGTAGAACGACGGAAAAGCCGGTAGTGAAGAAGTGCTAACAAATCAGCATGTTTTACTTCCGGCTATTCGCTGTGATGCGCCAACGCTAACTGTCAGTTTGACTATGATTTTAGTGAGTTTATATTCAGGTAAATGTAACAAGTATGAGTAAATTATTAATGATAACAAATGTGGTCTTTTTTTTATTAGCATTTAAAAGCATAATTTTTCCAGTCAGACTCACTGAACAGTTGCTGAACGGCTCTCGGTGTTAAAAACTCTATTTTTTTTTTTTTTTTTACGACTTTCTTAAAGCTATTTTATCAGAACGTTATCAAAACAATAGATACGATGGCCAAACTGCAAAAAAAAAAAAAAAATCCTTTATAATATTACCATGAAGAAAAAAAACAACAACAATTAAACAGAAGGGGGGAAAGATGAGCAATAATATTTATATAGATATATACAAATAATACTGTACAAGAGCACAAAGGAAGGAATAAGAAGACTTTTCGTTCTGGATTCAGCCGTGGAGTGTAAATATGAGATGAATCAGGATACATGATGTCATTAATGCTGGAACGGTTCAAACTGACAGAGAGCTGGACTGAATCTGGACTGTGCTCGAAATATACTGCCGCATTCATCCGCACACACACACACACACACACACACAGACTCACAAACACAAACACACATTCAGGCAAATACATTCACGTTCGGGGTAAAACCCATTCGCTCGGATTTCAACACAGGCACACCTGGACTGGCTAAGGTTTAACCACCTGTAGTGGCTTGTATGGCTTGTTCAGCGTCACTCTGGGTGCTTTGCACATTGTGTCTGCAGCACACATACACACACACACACACACACACACACACACACACACACACACACACACACACACACACACACACACACACACACACACACACACACACACACACACACACACACAGCTGCGTCTGTGTGTGTGTCCACTGTAAAGTGTTTCATCTGCAGTCCATATCAGGAAGTCGTGTGTGTGTGTTTAATCCTCCTCTCTTTGTGTGTCCGTATCCCCTCAGTCCATCTTAGGCTAAAGTGCTGCAGCGGTGGAAGAGCAGTTGTGTGTGTGTGTGTGTGTGTGTGTGTGTGTGTGTGTGTGTGTGTGTGTGTGTGTGTGTGTGTGTGTGTGTGTGTGTGTGTGTGTGTGTGTGTGTGTGTTTTAATGTATTTTAATGAGTCCAGAGGGCACGCCGTCAGCTCTTGGGACGAAGCGCTGAATTCCTTTATTTTCTCGAGCTGCCGCTGCAGCAGCGACGAGCAAAAGGAGCTTCCTCCCCTCGAAAAAAAAATCCTACGTAAGGATGTAAGAGTTTGCTCAGTTGCGAGACGGACACGTCTTCGCTAAAAAAAAATTACGTCCTGCGTGCTTTCAGCTTGTGCAGCTCGCTTTCAACCTCACGGCGGAGAAACGGAGGCTTTCAGTCGTGTCCGTTCAGTCCCCCCCCCCCCAAAAAAAAACAACCGCTGCTGAAACCTGCGCGACATAATAATCCACGCCTGGAGGACGGGGAAATACAAAAATCCTTGTCTTTTGCTTTTTTTTTTTGTGTGTGTGTGTTGAAAACAGTCTCGTCTGTCGCGTCGTCCGTCCCCTCCGGCGTCTTCGCCGTCCGTCTACCAGTTGCAGTCTTTCTTGAGTAACGTGAGGACTTTGCGGCCCAAGCTGGCTTTCCAGGGCTTGACGAAGCTCTTCATGTTGACCAGCAGGCGGCCCTGCTTGCGGTCCGAGTGGCCCGCCACCAGGTACTCCAGCCCTGAGAGGTGAGGTCAAAGGTCAAGGACATCACTCAACATTGAGGCTTCACCGGTTGACACAGATCGCAGGCTTTTCTGCACAGAAGGCATCCGAAGGGAACAAACGTTCGGGCCGAGTAATCATACAAAGACTCCAGAATTATCGTATTTCATGAAAAATCATTGTACATGCAAAGTCCAGACTCTGAGGCGCCGAGAACTAAGTATTAAAGGACTGTTTGTTCCGTGGTTAATGGTGCAGCGACAGATTAATAAGTTAAGTGCATTGAGCTGCGACTACGAGTAAGAATTTCGGCACCAAAAGTCAGTTTGACGACAAACTTCTGAATAACAAAGAGTTTGCGAGAGAATCTATGCGATGATTAGCAGAGCTGCGATCGGATCAATAACAACAGATCCTTACGCCGGGGTTTTCTGTCACATTACTGGCACAGTTTACAATGAATAATTATACCGGCTCCGAATCAGTGATGGAAAAAAAAAGCTTTGAAACTATGACACATCTAATAACTTTCTTCAGAAATCTAATCTGCTTCAGTGACACCTGCCTTCCTTTATCTTAGAACCGTCATGCTGAAGCTCGTTTGTGAAACATCCATCACAGACTTGGACCCGTTTCTTCAGCACGTACCGTATTTATGATTATCCTGAGTTTCAGTGTGAAGTTTGAACCTGTGTGTGTGTGTGTGTGTGTGTGTGTGTGTGTGTGTGTGTGTGTGTGTGTGTGTGTGTGTGTGTGTGTGTGTGTGTGTGTGTGTGTGTGTGTGTGTGTGTGTGTGTGTGTGTGTGTGTGTCTGACCTGGGTTGAGGATGGGGCAGGTGCAGCCCCGTGCGGTCCACGACTCGGGGTAAAGGGTGACTCGACCCCGCTGTATCTTCACTTTGGTGTTCTGACTGAGCACCTTCTGAACTTTGACCTCCACCTCGGCGTGGGAGCCCTTGTCGTGGGCCGACAGCACTTTCACCTTCAGCACTAAGAGTCGGGGAGGGAGGCGAGATCTCGTCAGACCTTCGGGGTGATCGTCTTGATTTTATTTATTTATTTATTTTTTTTTTAGAGATGCTACAAACTCTAGAGTACTTTTAACCTCCTGTTAGGACTCAATGAGCGCAAAAAAATCAGATTGTTTTCTGCATTAAAACACAACAAAAGGTTAATAGGAGCCGTAGAAGAAGACTGACGGGGAACTACGTTGTTGAATAAGTGTTTGTGTCTTTGGTAGCTGGACAAACTTCAAAAGGAGTTTTATCTGATCGTGGTGCTTTTTTTTGCTGTTTTTGTTTCAGCTGAAATTTTTATTAGGATAGTTTTCCCCAGAGGCGTTGGAGCAGAATAGATCATTGCTCTGAATGCTGCAACATTTAAAGTAAAAAAAAAAAAGTAGGAATGGAAATCAGACATGTCTAAAACTGCTGACTGGACTTGCGATGACATTCCTGATCCCCAGAGGATAAACCCTAATCGCACTTTTTCTCCAGCACCACCATGTGGTAGTTTTTATGTGAAATGTCTCAACAACTATTGAATTGATTGCCTCAAACTTTTTTTCTTCCAAGCATTCGTGTAAAAGTTCCGCTAGGATGCGTGTGTGTTCTTACCGTACGCATAATTCATGGTGCAGAAGAGTTTACTGTTGGTCAGCGCTTGTTCTTTGCACTCGCACTTCTCTGTGGGGGGGCGGGGGGGGGGGGGGAGAGACAAGCACACATTCATATTTGTAACATAATTAAATAACTTGTGTTGTGTGAGTGTGTGTGTGGTCTCAGATACGGGGCGCCCTAAGAATGCAAGCACAGTGTGTGTGTGTGTGTGTGTGTGTGTGTGTGTGTGTGTGTGTGTGTGTGTGTGTGTGTGTGTGTGTGTGTGTGTGTGTGTGTGTGTGTGTGTGTGTCCAGTGAGGAATGTGGCTATGAAAGCTGCAGGGGTGTGTGTGTGTGTGTGTGTGTGTGTGTGTGTGTGTGTGTGTGTGTGTGTGTGTGTGTGTGTGTGTGGAGGGGTGGGGGGGGTGGAGGGGGGTCTAAGAGAAGGGAAACTCCATGCATGTTCTTATGAGGCCCTATCAAGACTTTCATTACTTAACCATTAACACTTGGTCACTGGACTGTGGAGGAAAATGACTAACACACACAACACACACACACACACACACACACACACACACACACACACACACACACACACACACACACACAGTATCTGTATTATCTCACCTAAGTAGTGGAGAGCGGAGAAGAGTTCGTCCACTCTGAAGATCCTGACCGGCTCGCTGGAGTTTCCCTCCAGGTTGTAGAGGTCCAGATCAGAGCTGCAACAACACATCACAACATCATCATCGTCATCATCATCATCATCATCATCATCATCATCATCATCATCATCATCATCATCATCATCATCATCATCATAATCATCATCATCATTATCATCATCACACACATGTGAAGGTGAACGGGAAAACAAATGCTCAATAGATCCGAGTCATAAAGTTAATGTGTGAAGTCGCTCCAGAGCAGAATATCTCCAAAAAACGACTTCCTGGGATGCCAAGAAATTTCGTACGGATATTCACGATGACCTCAATGACCCCTCGACCTCTCCTCTCACCCCACTGCTGGGTTTAGTTTTCAGTATAACTTGTGTTGGTTGCCTCAACCCTGTGGTTGTGCGTCCAATAAATCCTCCCTCTCCTGGCGCCACTGACAATAACTCTGCACAGCAATAAAAAGCAGATGTTGTGACGGTGGAGAACTCGTATTAAGGTAATTTGCACTTCTGTTTAGGAAGAGGAAAGGTCTTTTCTACTCACATGCAGTCTCCTGTAAACGGATCACAGTCTCCTGCGCAGTCACACGGACGGCAGCCGTATTCGCGAAAGCCCCAGTATCCCACCATGCACCTGTCGCAGTGGGCTCCGCCTACTCCCGGTTTGCAGATGCAGTTTCCGTTGGAGGGGTCGCAGAGCGAGCCGTCGGCCAGGTGGAACGGCATGGAGCCCAACGGGTGACAGCTGCATGCTGGGAAAGAAAAAAAAAAAAAGGGGGGGGGGATTACATTTTTCAACACTCTCCAAATACTTTGTTTTGATTTTGAGACACAGCGACATCAACAGTAGCACTGATGTCAAACAGAGGCTGAGACCTGGCACGCAAGTTATGCCTTCATGATATTTGTCAGTTAAAATAATAGACTGTTTATTTAAAGTGTTCGTAGCTTGCAGGTCTAAAAAATGAGGCCGATGCAGAAGTGCTTTAAGCTGCAATACCACCGACTGCCACTAGAGGTCAGCTCCACAGACTCCCGTTCAACTTCTCTCATGAATGTCAAAGGTATTTCGGTGTCGTTAGCTACAGTCGCTCCTTCTTATTAGTTTTCTGGCGGTCCATCTGAAAATAATCCCTCATTAAGTAGATATTAAGCTGTGTTTTTGGGGTTTTTTTGGGTGGTGGGTGGGGGGTGGGGTCTGTTTGATTGACAGGCCTGTGGTGCTACATGAAAACAGGGACGACCAAATGAGAAGACGAATCAAATCTCGTGACAAAACATCCAAACGTTGCGTCACTCAAAGACTAAAAATATGAACGTCACTGTGACACAAGATGAAAACTCCTCTGGAAACCTTGAATTTCTTTTCTGCAAAATAATAATAATACCAAAAAAAAAAAAACGATGATAAGTGTAACAAAAACAAAAAAAAGGAAGTAAAAACAAACCACATCGGGGGAGCAGTGAGTCTAAAAGGTCCTTCAGACTGATGGTTTGCTGACTAGTAAATTACAATTTATCACCCGCAGTTATGTATTTAATCATTCATCAGTTGCTCTATTGTCTGTGCGGTATTGTTGCAGGATCTTGTAACACAAAGGCCTCTCTCTTTTTTCTTATCACACACACACACACACACACACACACACACACACACACACACACACACACACACACACACACACACACACACACACACACACACACACACACACACACGTGTCTGTACTTCTTTCTTTGTGAACCACCACATCTAAATACCCCTGAAAACCCTGAGCCGATTCTAACCCGGACCGCCGAACATGTCCTCAGGATCTGAATCTCAAACCCGGTCCTCACAAAGATAGAAGGACACGCAGAGACGCGGTCGTCCCTCTCCCTCCCTCTAATTGTGTGCTGATAGCGTGTTCTTTAAACAACCTCCAAAAACAATATACTCGCGCTGCAACACCCGCCCATGTTTCCACCGGCAGTCTGAGAAAGACTGCCGGGATCGCGCCTCCCCCCATAAATCTGTCCCTATCTGTGGGGCAGACGGAGGGTGGAGGGTGGAGGGTGGAGGGTGGTGGGGGGACGTGGCGAAGGAGAGGGTAGAGAAACAAAGAGGTTTCTCCTCTGTTTAATGATGCTTGAAGCCTGACTGGCAGCAAATGACGACTTACTGTATAAACAGAAGCCAACAAAGCTCTTTGTTGCTTTAACATTAATGTGGCGGTTGATTACAGAAAAAATAAGATAAGACGACAATTTGAAGTCAAAGATCTGAAACAGGTGGTTTTACAATGGTGTAGTCGCAGCTTTTATTCATTTTATATCCCTGAATATGTTCAGGTTTTTAGACTGATCTGTGAAATCTAACGAGATGTCTGTGACGTTTTCATTAGTTGCTGACACTAACAGCGATTTGTCACTTTTATTAATCGTTAGTTTCAGCACGACGTAGCGGTTCAAAAACTGCTTTTCCATTTGTTGTACATGAGCATGATGATTTTCTGCCGGTTGATGATGGCTGTTCTCATCTTAATGCAAAAGCTAAACATATATGGATCGATAGTTCTGGATTTTACTCCATATGGTGTCGCAGGAGTTACACGTTTCACACATTCGCCCCCGTAAGGAGGACGTGAATCTTCTTCCGAGCGTCAAAGCAGACGGTTTATTGAACGAATCGCCCCGACGCAGCAAAGATAAAAGATAAAACTTAATAATGAGACCGAATCGTACGATATCAATAAAATCATAAAGACATCACATTTGATATACTTTATAGACGTGGGCAACGTGCACCAGGCCTCCACCTACATTCGCACTATTGTTTGGTGGAGCAGCCTGCGAGCATTAATAATTAACAGATTACAGCATCGCCTCAGAGCCTGAACACGTGTTGGTGGCGTGTTCGGTAAGCGTGTGAGTTTCCATGTAGGGTATACAGGCTTTCAGGGGGGGGGGGCTACACAAAGAGTCCTGCAGTGTGTGTGTGTGTGTGTGTGTGTGTGTGTGTGTGTGTGTGTGTGTGTGTGTGTGTGTGTGTGTGTGTGTGTGTGTGTGTGTGTGTGTGTGTGTGTGTGTCAGCGGCAAGATACTCTGACAATGAAAACCTTATGAGCGTGTGCAGAGACGTGATAAGACACCTGCCTGAGCAACCACAGAAAAACACACTGCAGACAACCCTCCCTCCCCTCCTCCCACACACACACACAGACAGACAGACAGACACACACACACACACACTGTAACTTTCCCCACCCGCTAAACTGTTTTGGTGTGTACGAGCTTGCGTGAAGCCTGACAAGAGTGTTTTCTTTCGCGGGCTGGTATGACATTTTTTTTCCTCAGGACGGAGGGAAATTCCTCCATTGTCAGCGTGATTTCACAACCTGTACCTTCGTCTCAGGGGTTCTCCGAGCGGGCCGTCGCTCCTTTTTTTTTTTCTTATTATTCTTCTTCTATCAATCAGCTGTCATTAGCCTCCATAGTTACCCCACAGGTGTAAAAAAAAAACCCAAACCAAAAGAAACATGTACAACACCCGAACCTAATCACTGAAATTCAAACCACATCTCACCTGCTGTAAAAACAGAAAAAGGTGGTGCATCAGTTTCTATGATCTTATCAGAGACGCAGACATGTCAGAAAATAGTGAGGAATAACGAGTGAGGTTATATAAAACTATTTAAACTCAATCCATCAACTAGTCATTGTTACTGAACTCCCAACAGCGAAGCTCCAAAAGCAGCTTGTGATTCATGCCCGTGCTGCCATTTGAGTTCGGTGCAGTCTATACGACTATGACAAGGGCAAAGAATTATGGGAAAACATAAGACCCCAGCCAATGCCAGGAGCAATCCAAGGTTGTGTGATGGATGTTAACTTGGAGAGCTGAATACCTGCTTCAAATGTGTCCCAGTGGTCAGACGCGGTATTGCAACGAATAATTCCCACGAGATCCATCTAAAAATACTACGGTCATTAATCGGATATTAGGCCTAAAAGAAAAGCGGTATTTTTGGAGGCGTGTCTGTTTGATTGACAGGCCTGTGGTACAGTGAGGGTTCAGCTATAAGTGGGCGGAGCTTAGTGTCCTAATCAGATTGAGTTAGAGCTCAAGTGCTTCTCATCAACTCGTCCAAAGTGGCCAGAGGGTTCAATAATTCACCGTTGAAATGTGCCTTTTGTCCATTCATGTTAATATTTCAGTCGATGAAACAATAAGATTCAATGGGGATTAAAGTTATCCTCTGCAGGCCATCGAGTTTAAAATTATTTATAAATGCAAAATAAAGATGAACTGTTTTAGGTTCTCCTTGTTGTGGCATAAAAATTTGGATCAAAGTAATTCATAACTCCAGCTGCTATTTTCTTACTTTATGAAAATTGAATACAACATCTGAAGATTTAACAGTTTCAAGCATCAATTGTGATGTTTGTGTTGGATTTTGTTTCGTATCACAGTTTATATTGAACATATATATTTGATATTTTGATGTTCAGGAACTCCGCTTATTCTCACTCTCGTAGTTTTTGTTATTCAAATAGAAGAGAACAATTTTAGCATTAAAAAGTCATAATATAACTGTATCTTTAAAAAAAAAAAAAATCTGATATTTCATCATTCTCACCACAGATTATGTAAACGTCACGTAATGTTGTCTATTCAAACGAGATGTTTCAGAAACTTTGTGAGTGACACCCTCGAATATCACAACGCACGCGACACACACACACACACACACACACACACACACACACACACACACACACACACACACACACACACACACACACACACACACACAGACAGACACACAGACACTTTGTAAAATATCAGAAAGGATAATTAATCCCTCCGGCGGCGACAGATCGTTGTTCGATGGTGAATCATAACATTCACCTCGTGCGTGTCAAGCTGGCACGGCGCTCTCGTTCTCTCCAGGAATGCCGAGGACGGAGATCACAAGTCGGGACATGCTGGATAACGCCGAATCCTGACGGGCACCTGGCTCTGTGTATGTGTGTGTGTGTGTGTGTGTGTGTGTGTGTGTGTGTGTGTGTGTGTGTGTGTGTGTGTGTGTGTGTGTGTGTGTGTGTGTGTGTGTGTGTGTGTGTGTGTGTGTGTGTGTGTGTGTGTGTGTGTGTGTGTGTGTGTGTTGCAGCAGACGGGCCCACGCTCCATCCCGGGTTTACACTGTAGTTAATCATCAGATGGCGGCATTCCTATGTCTTGACTTGAAGCTCGACACGAAACTCCCGCCTGTCCATCTCGGCTTGTTTTGCCATTTTTCATATGTGACTCAGAGCTTCGGGGGTAATCATTGTCAGTAGTTGTAAAATGTATGTGTGTGTGTGTGTGTGTGTGTGGTTTGAGTGGCGTGCTGCTCTGCGCTGATGAGACGCGTCTTGAGTAAACATGAGATAGTCATCCATAAACAGAACGGTGGTTACATTCTCCGGCTGATTATCTGCCAGATTTGACCCAGTCAGCTCAGTCCTGCAGGTACACCGGACTCCAGAGTGTGTGTGTGTGTGTGTGTGTGTGTGTGTGTGTGTGTGTGTGTGTGTGTGTGTGTGTGTGTGTGTGTGTGTGTGTGTGTGTGTGTGTGTGTGTGTGTGTGTGTGTGTGTGTAAGTTGGCCATCAGCCCATTTTTGTCACTCCGAGTTGGCTCATGTTGTTGTGTTCTTTTTTTTTTTTTTTATATATATATATATATTTATACCTGAAGAGATTCATTACAAGTGAAATACTAGTGAGAACTTTCAAACTACCCTGAAAATATCCGTATATCTGCGCATAAATAAATAATGTGGGAAGAACAAGCTGAGGCTGCACTCTGAACAAAATACTTGTATAGTGTTTAACATATTAGCGTTAAAGCCTTTTGCTAATTAAGACAAAAAAAAAAAAAAAAAAAAAAAACTGTGGTCATGAAGCCTTGCATTTCGACCGTCGCCATCTTTGCTAGTTTGGAGCGGGTTGGAACAGGAAGTGACCATATTTGGACGAACTGGGGATCTGACTCGATCTGATTGGAAACTCAACGACGTCCCGCTCACCGATAGCGGAAACACGACTGCACCACAGGCCTGTCAATCAAACAGACACGCCCGCCAAAAAACACAACTTTTTGAGGCCTAATATTTACTTTAATGAGGGATTATTTTCAGATGGACGGACAGAAAACTAATAAGAAGGAGTGACTGTAACTAACAACACCGAGATAACTGGTGGAAAAAAATGTATTGACTTTGTATTTGATGAGAGAAGTTGAATGGGAGTCTATGGAGCCGGAAGGCTTTTTTGGAGCCGACCTCTAGTGGCACCCGGTGGTACTGCAGCTTCTTCCACATTGGCGTCACTTATGACTCGGAAGCTACGAACACTTTTACATTCAGTCTGCAACTAAAACTCAACGTACTTTTTTGGACTCTTTATAAAACCCAACTAATACCGGGTAACTCATTTCATGTAAGTTCCTTTCTTGTTATTTGTTTTCCTCTGGTTCTAATCTTTTTTTTGTCTGTAGTGCGAGTCTTACGTCTGCAGGAGTCGGGGGCGGCGTGCGGTCGCTGGGGGTCCCTGTAGAAGCCGACTTTGCATTTCTGGCACTGACGGCCCTCGGTGTTGTGCAGACAGTCGCACGCGCCGCCGCTCCGCTGGCCGGACTCGCGCCACGCCGTCCAGTCGAAGGTGCAGCTCTGGGCGTGTCCGTTGCACTTACACTCTGCCGTGTGGGGAGGGAGGGAATCAACACGTTAGCGACAAAGACACTGTTGTTGTACATGTTTCCATTAAAGGAATATTTCACTGAACATCAGAGAGTCAAGCAGGTTTGAGAGGTTAAGCTCTGCTCTAATTCCCATTTTCAGAGCTCTAAAGCGCCCCTGAAGTAGTATTTCGTCATTTATTGAGGTGAAACATACTGAAAACGAGTGGATTTATGCTGCAGGAGTCACGTTTTTATGGACAAATTCAAGCAGACAGTCGTCCTCGGTGAAGAAGCCCCCTGGTTTTGGTGGCTTATTCCTTCGCTAAGATACTACTTGTGACGAAAATGTCACTTCATCTTTTGGTTTGCGTCCGTTTTGCCACTTTGATGTTGCTGATACTCATCAACTCGCGGCCAATAACAGGAACTTTAGTGGATTCATTTTTGCCGTGTGTCGCCCCCTCATTCTGATGATGATGATGATGATGATGAAGATGAAGTTGAGCGTCGACTCACTCCGGCATTCGTGCGGCGCTCCCGTCAGTCCGTCGGCCGGCTGCCAGGGTCGGTCGTTGTAGAGAGCGGCGCAGCGCTCGCAGTGGTCACCTGCCGTGTTGTGTCTGCACACACACTTCCCATGGACCTGAGAGACAGAGACAAAGACAGAGACAGAGACAGAGAGGAGACGGAGAGGAAAAAGAAAGAGCTCATTAGCAACGGGCAGCAAGATGGACGGAGGTAGAGATGGAAGGATGGGAGGAACAAAGAGGTCAGTGTGATGGAGGGGAACGTTTCCCACGTGGCCTGCCTGGAGGTGAGGACTCCCCTCTTCTTCTTCTACCTATTTTCTTCCTCTCTTTTTTTATTTATTTATTTTTTTTAATCTTTTCTGGGACTCTCTCTCCCTCCTTCTCCTCTTCCTCGTCTCTCTTTCTTCCCGATTTTCTTACTTTCTCTCGCTCCGTCTCTTCTTCTTCTTCTTCTTCCTCCCCGTCTCTCGCTCTCTCTCTCTCTCATACTGTACTCTCTCGCCTGAAATTAGTGAATGGAGATTGATTGTTTGGCTTCATCCCTGGAAACGAGAACGGGCCTCCGCTCTGAAAAGCCTGTGTGTGCTTGTGTGTGTGTGTGTGTGTGTGTGTGTGTGTGTGTGTGTGTGTGTGTGTGTGTGTGTGTGTGTGTGTGTGTGTGTGTGTGTGTGTGTGTGTGTGTGTGTGTGTGTGTGTTTGTGTGTGTATGAGAAGAGTGCAAGTATGCAGCGCTGAGAGCACAATAACAATCTCCTTGTCATTCCTGCGAGCTGGAATGCCATGTATGCTGGATAATGAATTGAAGGAGGGGGGGGAGGCGGCGGGCGGTCAAGGCATCTGAGGAAGCTCTTTATTTGTTTGCGTTACACCGTGCAACTGTAATGTGGGACACACAATTATACAACGATTACGGAGGTAGGCACACACACACACACACACACACTAATCAACGGGCACACAAGCGTAGAAAATAGCTGCAAATGCACAAAAAACACACACACACACACACACCGATTCTTGCATTTGTTTCCCACGGTGTGTGATGTGTCACTAACTCCTGAATGGCTCTGATTCACACACACACACACACACACACACACACACACACACACACACACACACACACACACACACACACACACACACACACACACACACACACACACACACACACACACACACACACACACACACATTTTACATTGTAGAGTTAAACACAGCCACATGCTATAGGAGCAAAGTGACGAACAGCATGTCCTCTGCCTGAACTGACCCCAGATCGCCCCCCTGTAGAGGTGAACACACACACACACACACACACACACACACACACACACACACACACACACACACACACACACACACACACACACACACACACACACACACACAACTGGTTTCACACACATCGCACACCATTTCAATCAGCGGCAACAATCGCACAAATGAGAGGTCCCGGCAAATAGGAGGCAGGCGACCTAATGACACATTTCCCAAAAATGAGGAAGAAGTAATTAATAAAAATAAATAAATAAATTTTTAAAAAGTCCAGAGTGAGGAGAGGAGAGGAGGGGAAGAGGATATATATATATATATATATATATATATATATATATAAATAAAAAAATTAAAAATAAACAAATGGACCGATAGGAAGGAGAAGAAGGAGAAAGTCCAGCAGCAGCAGCTTCTGGCTCGGGTCCAGACAGCTGCTCTTTCAACCCGTCTCAGATGTTTACCATCCCGCGATACGGGACAATTTACACGTGTACACACGGAGAGCCAAACACACAAAGTCATGTAAACTCAGCCCGACTGCAGGGCTGCACTGATACTGAGATTGTGTCAAGTTTATTTATATTTAGGATTTATCTGCTTTTATATATATTTAAAAAAAAAAGGGACAATTATGATTTTACGTACGTCTGTCCGTCCAGTTCTTGTGAATGTGATATCTCACTCTGAGGGACTTTTCGGAGGGGGGGGTGTCAAGGCCATTATGACCCTAATGTCAACCCATCCTTGTAAACAGGAACATTTTGAGGGAATTTATTCATATTTGACACAAACACTCATTTGGTCCCAAGCAGGGCCTGCTTAGATTTATAGGTGGGGGGATTGGGGGGGGAAGGGGGGGAGTCAAAGGTGAAAGGTCAAGCTCACTCTGCTATGTTACGTCGACCCCCCTCTCTCGTGAACACGATATCTCAGGAACAGTTTGAAGGGAATGTCTTCAAATTTGGCACAAATGTTCACTTGGGAGTCAAGGATGAACTGATCTGAGTTTGGTGGTCAAAAGGTCAAAGGTCACTGTGGCTATACCTCAAGGATTCACGCACTAATAAAATGGTGAAGCGATGAGAGGCACAAACACACAACACAACTAGACTAATTGCAGCTGACGCTCCAGCAGCAGCTCCCGGATGTCATTAAGTGTGTGTATGTTGGCTTTGTGGTAAACTAACAGACAGTGTAATCACCCTCAACCACAAAACGTCCTGTGGGGGGTGGGGGAGGGGTGGCGGGGGTAGGGGTGTGGGGGGGGGGGGACAGAAGTGCAAAACAACAACAACAACAAACAAAACAACCCTTTCAACTTACACTGTCTGAGCAGTAATGACTATAAGGGCCACTTTCTCCACCGATTACCTCACACAAACAAACACACACACACACACACACACACACACACACACACACACACACACACACACACACACACACACACACACACACACACACACACACACACACACACACACACACACACTTCCCTTCCCTGACTGATCTGTAATCTCCACCCTCGTCTCCTGTCTTGTGCTGCTCTGCTTTGTTTGGGTGTTGCCAGAAACATCGGCTCTGGGTCGAAACGGAGATGCAAAACAAAGTGCTGATAGGCGGGAAAAAAAAGGCACTTATATAAGTGTTTACCGAATGCTCCCGCATCGCACACAGCACAACGACTCTCCGATGACCTCAGGTCATGTTGTGAGGACGGTTAAGAAGGATTTACTGTTGAAACTTGGACTAATTTTTGTGGCAAAAATATTGCGTAATATTCCCCAACAGTACACCATAAAATTAATTTTTATTATTATTATTATTACCCTGGCGTGATCAGGAGGGTTTTACAGGGTTAAAGACCGTTTCGGAGGGTTTTCGACCCTCAGAAGAAGGAAATCCTCATGAAAACATTCAGCAGAGCTCCTTGGAATTTCTTGGCATGAAAACAGTGAGATTTAAAACGTGCCCAATAAATCGGCTATCAGCGGCTTCATTACAAAAACGCCGGTATCAGCAAAGAAAACACGCATGAATCATCTCGTTCACTCAGGTAAAATACCAAACATTATTCTCTGTCTCATATCGGCTTAAAATATGAGCACTTTCCATGTCATGCTCTCTATGACTGATACTGAAACTGAAAAAAAAAAAACTAACGAGGAATTTGATGATAATCTCTGCTGGGAGCTTTAATTGCATTTTCTTAAAGACTGTAGAGCAGACTTATCATAATAAAAAAAAAATAACTATGGTCATTTGTTAATTAGCACTAAAGCAAAGTAAAATTTACCCTAGCTGAAAAGCTGAACTTGAACTGAACGCTCATAGTAGCTAACAATAACATGCTGGTATAATGTGGTTGATGATGAGGCACAGATAAGTGAATATCTCGTTTGCAAATTCTTATATAGAAAAGAAATTAGCATGAAAAATGACTGTTGACCAAGATCTTTACATCCCTTTTAAAAATCCCAACCGTCGGGCGAGCTTTACTTCTGCGTTTACTTCTCTGTCTTTGCTCACAAGCTGGAAAGGAAACTTTCACTTTAATGTCGAGGCTTCGCTGAACAGGCGCTCGTTTCTGTTTGTTGAGATGGCCGAGATAGGAGCCCGTGTCTGTTCACACCTTTATCGACACACACACGCACACACACACACACACACACACACACACACACACACACACATCAACACCACCATTAAAGAGCGGGTTGATTTGATTTGAATCCTGGGTTTGTTGACGGAGGCAGAAGAGCAGAGAGAGAGAGAGAGAAAGGTGACTCCTCCTTCAGTCTGTTATAAGACGTTTAAGTTTATTTATATTATTTGTTATTTATCTTATTTATGTTTTAATCGACCCTTAAAACCTCCGTGTCCTCAGAAAAAGAAGCGACGGGCGTGATGATCAAAACAAGCGAGCGGTGCGACTCGAGCATCGTTTGCACCGGAGTCGTTAATCACTGGGTGAGAAAAAAAAAAAATAGTTTTATTAAGACTGAGAATCAAATGAAATTTCAAAAAGACGAAATGATCGAAGGAGTTTGAGAGCCGTTTACGACATAGAAGAACAAACAAGATGTCCGCCGTCACTTCCTTAATCATTTAGTCACTAAAGTCGTACAAACTCTGTAGATTACGTTTGAGGTTGGTTTTTTTATACTTTACATTGTGTCGTTATTGTCATTTTATGTGTTATCGCACCAATAAAGCTCAACAAAATGAAAAGCAGGCTTGTCGGCCTTCAAATAGTCCGATAGCGGAACAAAACAAAATACTGGATAGCTAACGTTTTTTTTTTTTAAGGACTTGTAATACAAGCTTATCGAAAGAAATTTGGTCGATTAACAGTCGGTGGCGCGAATGAAAACGTAACAAGTAAGTGTCTTTTATCCTAACTTTAACAGTTACGTTTTCTCAGTTGCCATGGAAATACACGTGACATAAGAGTTTCACGCGTAGGTCACGTGACGACAGCCGACTCGGCTCCAGAACAACTTGGCGATCTCGAGATCGTTCCGACGGTCCGGAATAATAAAAAATAAATAAATAAATTTTAAAAAACGCTCCCGCCGACTTGCTCCCCCTCTCTCTTACCACGTGGTTGGTCCGGTCTCTGATTGGCTGGTATCCCGGCGCGGGGACGCACTGCTCCGCGTGGCCGTTGCAGAAGCAGCTTCCCTTCACTATCAGGTCGTAGATGGCGAAGTGCCGAGTCGGCAGAGCGTCGCGCTCGGCGGCGAGGTCCTTGGCCTGGCAAGGGCACGCCTGGCGCTTCAGCAGCCGGATTCGGATGCTGGTCACCCTCAGCTGCTGCTGGCCCTCCGCCCCGAAAGGATCCAGGGTCTCCCACTTCGGGAGGGCTCGGTAGATCACCTGACACACAGAGACAGAGAGAGAGAGACAGTCGGCATCAGTTAAAGTTGATCTTAAAACATTAAATATTACTTCTTATAGGTCCTTTTCAAATTATAGGTTTGTATGTAGTTGTAAAACCATGTGAGTTTAAACAGTAGTTTGTCTTTAAAAAGGTGGCGGATCACCTGGTGGGACCTGATTGGTTGATGAAGGAGATGCCGTCTTAACGGGACGTTTGAGACGCCGACTGAAATGTCTCAACTGGCAAAAAATTTAAATAAAAATGCAAAAAAAAAAAAAAAAGAAGGACTTTTACAACCAGTTGACATTTAACACTCAGTTAAATGGGGGAGCTGATTATTATCTGCAGCCTCATTTAGCTTAATTGGAGGATCGTCCTCACGTTACCGTGAGAGTGCTGGGTATCCCACCCTCCCTCCCCATCTCCCCCCCCTGCCCCGCCTCCTCCTCCCTTAAACCTCCCCCCCCCCGCCCCCCTTCTCTTTACCCTGTCTGGTCCCTGGACATCCTTCAAGTCGAAGATCCCTTTATGGGCTGCCATCGCCATGGCGACTGCTGCCACTAGCAACCAACACCGCTGCTGTTGTTGGGGTGAAAAAAGTTGGTGTCTGCCCCAACTCTCGCTGCGAACGAAATGTGTGTATGTGTGTGTCCGCAGTGTGTCTCTTCACCAGAGTGCGCATTGTTGTCACTGATATCATTGTATAAGTTGTGTGTGTGTGTGTGTGTGTTTGTGTGTGTTTGTGTTTGTGCACGCAAGTGAGTGTCCCCCCCCCCCCCCCTTTGGTGGAAGCGTCGGCCGAGATGCTGGAAGAGCCCCCATGCTGCGCTCTGATTGGCCGGATGACTGGCCGAGAGTGTGATGGGAGGAGCACTATTAATTTCCCCGTTGTTGGAAAAGGTCACGGGGTCACGGCATTGTGGTCAGCAATTAAGAGAACACGACAAATAGGACGAGGGGCGCCGGTCCGCGGGAGAGCGCGGAGAGCGGGGCCAGACAAAGACGGGGACGGAGATGCAGCTCCACATAACTCAGGGCCGGACAAAAGGCCCGCGACAGCCCGGCGACACCACAGCAACACCGGCGCGCACACACACACACACACACACACACACACATACACATATACACGCTGGCATGTGCACAAACATACACTGACAACACCCATCAGCGTTGCGCATTCCTCCGCACGACGGAAAAAATTCCACGAGAGGCCTTCTCCGAGCTTTTTCTTTTTTTTTACTGCGCAGTCACGTCTCGTAGTTTTTCCTCCGAGACGAAGCGTTCATGTCCGCCGATACGCCGACGACACCCACGTTTATCCGAACGCAGTCCACGGACGTCTTTCGGGTCTTTAGAGGGTTTTTTTTGTTTGTTTTTTTTTTTTTTGGTGGCTCGGGCAAAATGAGGTGAAGTTAAAGTGACGTAGGAGTTGATTCTGTGTATAAAAGAAGTAAAAACTACGACAGAAACAGACTCCCGTTCAACTTCTCATGAAATACGAAGTCAATTAATTATTTCAGTGTTGTTCGCTGAAGTCGCCCCTTCTTATTGGCTTTCTGACGGTCCATCTTAAAATAATCCCGTCATTAATTAGAAAACAAGCTTCAAACGTTTATTGGGGAGGGAGGGGCGTGTCTGTTTGATTGACAGGCCTGTGGTGCAGTCGGGTTACAGCTATCGGTGGGCGGGACGTAGTATTCGTCGGGTTTCCAATCAGATCAGTCAGATCCACCGCTGGCTCCTCCCCCCCCAGCTCGTCCAAATATGGTCACTTCCTGCTCCGAAGTAGCAAAGATGGCGACGGCCAAAACTCGAGGCTCCATAACGGCCGTTCACAAACCAAATGGGGCGACGTCGCCGTTGGATGCCGCTCGAGAAAATCGGTTTTAGTTTGGAGGTCACGAGGAGACATAAAAGATGTTCATCTACTCAGTGTGCATGTAGTCGGAGAACCAGAGCCACGCTGTGTTGAAAGCGCGCACACACTGTAAGTGTAAACGATTTCTGCCTACAATTAAGATATGTAATAAACTGGAGTCTCTGTGAGGCCCCCCTCTCCCACCCCCCCCCCGAGGCAGCGGGTTCACCGTGGGCCACCTAATATCTTTCTTCCTGTTTCAGGCTGCGAAATAAAAGTAAGCCCCGGCTTTAACGGGGGCCTAATTCCATCAAAGCGCTGTGGACTGTAATCTGGTAAACAGGCACAATGGGCATTGATGGAAGGAGAAAGACGGAGAGGGGGGGATGGGTGTCTAGCCGACGGTACCGACATCCATCAGAGCAACGGCACTTCCTTCCCTGCAGACAGACGGGGAGTCGACTGTATGTGTTTATCTGGAGGAGGGCACGGACCAGTGTGTGTGTGTGTGTGTGGGGGGGGAGGGGGGGGAACTAACTACAAAGAAGAGGAAGAACATGAGTGTGTGTGTGTCAGCCTCCCTCTTCCCTAAGGAGGTCAAGTCTCTGCAACAAACACTCACATTCTTCCAGCCCAGCTGACCTCATAAATAAGACAAGGAGCCCTGAATACTCTCACACACACACACACACACACACACACACACACACACACACACACACACACACACACACACACACACACACACACACACGAAACAGGTGAACACGAGATGACACGCTTTCATGTTTTTTCCGGGAGAAAGAGGAGAAGCTGAGAATAACTCGCCGCCCGCGAATCGCTCGCGGCCGCCGTCCATCACGGGCGCTGCAACCCGACACTCGCTCCGATACACACCGAAGAAACACACCTGAAAACGCAGCGTTTGAGCCACCGGCCATCACACACACACACACACACACACACACACACACACACACACACACACACACACACACACACACACACACACATGCGCACGCACGCACACACACACACGCACACAAAAAGCAGTAGCTGAAGGCTTTTTTTCAGGTGCTGATTACTTTGTTAAATCCATTACAAGTACCCAGAATCTTTAAACAGGTTCTTCTCTCAAAGAAAAATCACAAAAAGAAATTCAATTTTCAATGTTATATAGCAATTATTATTATTATTATTTTTTTTAAAAAGCACATTTTTACATCCGAGAAGCAGAAACAGGCACATTTAAGGGAATTTTTGCTTCATAATTGACATAAACAAACGTCTGTTCAGTAAGTTTATGTAAGTGGGGTTGAATATTTGTTTAAAAACCATTAATTCTTGCTCAATTGCTCGATTATTGCTTACGGTGACAAACTCGATGAAGGCCACAATAAGCAGCTGAAAGCTCCGGAGGATATTGAGTAAGAGGCTTTTGTTGTGCTGCTAAAGTTCAACTCTAAAACTGAGTTTCAGGTGCCCTGAAGTTCACTCATCAAAATACTTCATTCCTCGGGGGCCTCGAGCGAAGCGGGCGAGGCCTCCGTGTTGCGCCTCGTGCGTGCACACGCTACATACAACACGCACGCGCACACGGCAACCGTACACGAAGCTCGTTGTCGTGACCTTCGCGCAGGCCGGAGGCCGTTTAAACTGTCATTTCAGGTGATGGACGCTCAACGCGGGAAAAAAAAAACACACGAGAGGCCGGGAGGGTGTGAACAGGCGGCGGGGGCGGCGGCGGCGGCGGCGGCTGGTCTGTCGGGGCGCCGCTCGACCCACCGCGACCTTGGGGTCGTCAGCTGAGGGCTTCCGGGGCAAAGGTCACCGCTCCCGAGCACAGGTGGCCGAGTCGAGCGTGTGAAGTCAGACGGACGGAAAAACAAGGCGCTATTTTTACACCTTCGTGCACAGAGTCGAAAGAGGCCTGATTAGAGGCGTCAGAAATCCTTCGCCGTGGTCGTAGCGGGGGGGGGGGGGGGGTGTGTGTGTGTGTGTGTGGGGGGGGGGGGGTTGAAGACGCTCTACACATGAGAGCACAGCACCACGGCTTGGCATGTGCCTCCGCAAACATCTGCAGAGCAGCTCCCGACACACACACACACACACACACACACACACACACACACACACACACACACACACACACACACACACACACACACACTGCTTCAATTAGACATCAATGGGCTTCAGGAAGGCCTCTCGTGCTGCACCCAAGTACGCCGATTAAACACTCACTCATGCACTCGGGCAGCTTCGCCCACCTGGCCGCGCGCCGCTTTCCTGCTGCTCAGCGTGCCAGCGGCGCCGTATGACTCTCGCATGTTTGCGTGACTTCCTGAGGGAGGAGGAGGAGGAGGAGGAGGAGGAGGAGGAGGAGGAGCCCATTTCGTTTCCAGCAGGAAGAAGTAAAAAAAAAAAAGCGATAGTTCACACACACTGCATGAGTGGTGTGACATCATTAGCACTTCATTCATGGAGGAAAGAAAAAAAAAAAAAAAAAAAAAAAAAGCAGGAAACTCCGCCCCTCCTCCTCCCTTCCCTCCACCCTCCCCTCCTCCCCCTCCAGGTGTGTGTCCGCCCTCCTTCCCACCTGCGTTAACCTGATGCCTCAAACCGAAGTACGAGTTTAAACTTTACATTTTAGTCTGTTGTTCTGACTTGTGTATTTTCTTCTAGTGCTTTTTCTGCCCACACGTATCGGAGAGAGGAGGACTGTTTTAATCATAAAAAATTTAAAAAAAGAGCCGGAGGTAAGACGCCGAGCATCAGTGGAAACATCCCTGATGCATCTCTCTCCGGCTGTGTGTTCAACCACACGATGTAGTACGCCAGGAAAAAGATTTAGTGCGTCCCAATTTCATAATATGTGAAAGGCAGGAAGCCCCAAAAAGAACCAGGAGGTAGGAATTTGCAAAAGGAAGAAGAAGAAGAAGAAACATACTTCTTCTTTTTACTTTCAGTACGTACTGCAGCGTTCCTTACAAAAGTATGTACTGTATACAAATACTTGATCATTAATATGTCTTGACCTTTGACCCTCTTGGTCATATCTGTTGCGCAACATTTGAAGAATGGATTTTGGAACGAGTACGCTTCCCGTTAATGACTCTCCTGGTACTTTTGGCGTACTACGTTTAACATACGATGTATTAGGACACATACAATCTTATTATTTTCTGGCACGCTAAATAGTATTATGGTATGGATACTGGAACGCCCAGTTTGTCCCAGTTGTGCACATACTACATACAACAGTACGTACTTTATAAGGGCAGCTGCAGTACGTACTAAACGTAAAAAGGAAAAAAGTATGCGATTCAAGAAGACTGTTGCCATAGCGACAGTGAAGGCCCCGCCCCCTCCGAGACGAACCCCGCCCACATTTAACGTGATAAAATATCTAGACGCAAAGCGCTCGGCCTCACCTCTCCGCGGCTGCAGGGGGAAGCGCCCGAGTACTTGGAGGTGCAGATGGCCCCGTCCCGACCGACGCCGGCCTTCCCCTCCTCCAGCCCGAAGGCGGCGCTGCAGTTGCCGGCGTAGTACTGCAGCATCCTCCACGTGCGCCCGAAGTCCTGCGAGCGCTCCAGCGTCATGGCGGCGGGCCTCGGCGAGCGGAACACCACGATGAGGTGCGTGAAGTAGAACTCCGTCTCCAGGTCCAGCTGCGCCGTCTCCGACTCGACGCCCTCGGCCGACTGCCACCAGGTGTTCGGGTGGCGGAAGGAGGAGTCGGACATGGCGCCGGCCAGGTGGGACAGCAGGGGCAGGCCGGCGTTGCACTTGGCGCACTTGGCGGCGCCGCAGGCCAGGTTGGCGTCCGGGTCGGCGTAGGAGCAGTGGAGCTCGGTGCCGTTGTTGCCGCAGACGGTCTGCGTGAGGACGCGGCGGCCCAGAGCCAGGTTGCCCATGCGGGGGTTGCAGGCCCGGCTCTCGCAGCGAGGGGCCACGCCTGCACGAAACACCTCCTCCGACACGCCTGCAGGAGGAGAAACAAGAAAAATAATAAAAACAGCTCAGCACGAGGCGACGCAACAGAGAAACCGTCAGGTGAGTTTGGAAAGGCGTGGCGCTCATTACGCCTCGTTTTTAAAGGGTCAGTTCGCCCCGGGTTGACTGGTAAAAGATGTCTTTTATGGTGCTTAGAAAAATGTCCAGTAACACACGGTTTCAATGTCCCCAGAGGAGGACCTCATTTCAGAGATCAAAGCGATCTGCAGGGTCGGACACCACCGGAGACAGGTGTTGGACACCACCGGAGACAGGTGTTGTTTCACCTGGGACTTCAAGTGAAAGAGCCCAAATCCAGGGATATTTTGAGCACATGATCTAATTAAAATGTAAAAAAAATAAAAAAATAAAAAGGGACATTCTTCAGAGATTAGTGACCCAGACACACCTGAATCTAAGAGATAGTGTGTGTGTTTATGTGTGTTTATGTGTGTGTGTGTGTGTGTGTGTTTATGTGTGTGTGTTGTGCGCGTGCGCGCTCAAGTCAAGTGATTTACCTCGATCGGAAATGTTATGCAAAAAGAGATAATGGAGGCATTGTGCACCTGCCTGCTTCAGCGTGGACTCTGACACAGATCAAGTTTGGCAGCTCGGGGAGGATGAGCAGCGTTCAGACGCCTTCCAGACGCTCTGAGACTGGATTTATTATCTGAAACCTCTCGACCTCACAGACAGACTCGGTTTTTTTATTTTTATTTTTTTATTGTTTTGGTTTTTTTTGCACTGAGGAACTTTTTCTTCTTTTTTTTTTTTCCAGTAGGGATGTCTTTTGTTTAGAGTTCATGACAACTTATGTAACGTGTCTGTAGGTCACGGGAGGAAGAGAGGAACCTTTAAACTGAATATTTAGATGAACCATCTCTTTGTGCTCATTAATGGGACGTAAACTTGTAATAAACTGTTAGATTTTACAGGAACTTTAGTAAGAAATCAGTCATATCCAACACAAATTTTGCTTTTTAATACCAAACTTCCTTCAAAATCAAGTCACAATGACACCCATCATTTATTGTTGTTTTTCTTCCAGGAGGTTTATGAGGTTAATATTAAGTTTAATATTCTCAAATAAACCCTAAACTTTTAGTGAATGTGGCTTCATGTTGCAGAATTTTTTTGTTTTTGTTTTTTTTGTTTGTTCCAGTCGTCCAGACGTTAAATTGCCTAAAAAGTAAAGGGAGTTCTGCATTGCTGCACTTGTCCCAAGTGACAATAACACCTCTTGATAACAATCCCACTAACCTGAATGTGACAACACGGCCAGGCTGATCACAAATAACACCAACATATCTCCTTCCTGCGGGAAATAATCCGAAGAATGCGGGGAAGGAAAACGGAGCCAGAAAATCCGCTGCAGTTATTCAGACATCAAGTCTGCAAAGATCTCATCCGCGGTGGCAAAATACAAACAAAAACAAAAACAATAAGAAGAAGAAGAAGAGAGGGAGAGAAGTGCGTCGGGTTCAGATCCAGTGTGGACTTTCTCTTTCACTCAGCTGCGATCCAAAGAGGCGATAAAAGCTCGGAAAGCGACATGATCCCGGACGGTGCGTGATGTCCCGCGGGGAGAGGAGAAGAGAGGAGGAGGAGGAGGAGGAGGAGGAAAAGGAGGAGGAGGAGAAGTGATCGGCTCTGCACGGCTCGTCTGCAGCTCCCGGACCTGCAGCGTGTTTCATCTCCCTGCAGTGTGAGCTCGCCGCCTGCGCGTCTGTCTGTGAGGAGCCGCGCGGACACGCGGAGGTGGTGCAGTGACAGCGCGCGGTGGCTCCGCCTCTCCTCCGCTTCCACCCTCCGACTTAAAGGAACAACGACAAAACACGGGTGGAGGTCTCAACACGAGGGGCCGGGGCCGCCTGCCCCCCCCCGCACCTCCTCTCTCTCTGAGGAGCTACGTGATGCAGAGCTTTAAAGGTAGTGCTTGTTGTTGTTTTTTTTGTCGTTTTGTTGACAAGTACAAAGCAAATGTTTTATGAACAGCTCCCAAAAAAAACACTTTAAAAAAAGAATAAAAACTTAAAACATACTTTACATTTTTTTTAAAGACTTAAAGAAGAATTTAAAAAAAAAGACTTAAAAATAGAATAACCCAGATTTTAAAATAGAAAACTTACTAAAAAATGTATTAAAGACTTAGATATAAAAAAAACTTTAAAAAAAAAAGAGTAGTATGATAAATTACAACAAAGGGACTCGTAAAACACAAATAAATGTAGTTGAGTGTAAAGTAACTTTAAGTGTAAATTGAAGAACTTAAAAATTGTACTGCATGTTAACAAAATGTCATCAAAAGTGTGTATTATTAGAAGTTTTCTATAATCTATCATCTATAAGCAGTTTGAAGTTGTAGCTTGCTGACGCAGCACACCCGGTTTATTTTAACATTTTATAACCTAAATATGTTTCTGTATGTAAAAAGTGAATCATCGGTGTCCGTCGTGGGCGGGGGAAAAAAACAACAACTATATTTCCCACTGAGATGACGTTAAGAAGAGAAGAAAGTATAAATAAATACACTTTAATACAGAGCACCTCCCACAGACTCGGGGACCCCCCGCTGAGCACATGACGCCTGATGAAAACCTGATTTTTTTTGTTTTGGGTGTAACTGAGTCCTCATTTCCACATTTTTAATTAATTGGCTTTGGATACACACACACACACACACACACACACACACAGACACACACACACACACACACACACACACAAAGTGATGCTGCTGACTCGCTTTGAATTATGCCGATTGTTTGCTCGGCCGAAGCCGGGCCGCGACCTTTTGTTGACAACATTGTTGATGTCCATACAAAACCGGTGAAATATGCAAGGCAATAAACTGCAGGGCCTTTAATCCTGCTTTCCACATGAGCGTCTGTTTTTAATAACGGCTTGCTTAGTAGCCCGCAAACAGAAGAAGAGGGACCAGACGGAGGCATCCGTGAACAGCTCCGTGCTTTAAGACCAGCTTTTGACGTGAAGATGACCTCAGCCCTGCAGGAACCGGGTTGGACCGCAGGCTGAACAGCGCCCCCGTGTTCTCGGCGACGGTACCCACGAACAGCCGCTGATGTCGAGGGGGGGTGGAGGGGAGGGGGGTGGGGGGGGGGGGAACCTGTTCTTTCCGCTCCGGTCCATTTGGGTCGAGCTCCACTGAACCCAGCATGGCTTTGGCTTCTTCTGTCTGCTGTGTAATCGGACCGTGACCTGCTTTCTGTGCACCTGACCCGTGTCCAATCAGCAGTGAGCCAAGTTAAACTATCTCACCTGTTCACTTTGTTCCGTGCGACCCGGCACGGTCGCCGCCCACCGCTCTTCGCGAGGGAGGAAACTTTGTTCTTTCCTCAGGGGTTGTCGACTCCTTTTGAAACCCTCGTTTCCTGTCTTCATGCGATGCTAAGCTACGCTAGCCTACGCTAAGATAACCCCCTGCTGGCTTGAAGCTTCACACAGCAGACCTCATCCTCCTCCTCCTCCTCCTCCTCCTCCTCCTCATCTCCTCACGGTTTTACGTCTCATCTCGGTTTCAGCGCTCCGCTCACTTCAAAGAGCCGCGTGGCATCAGACTGGAAAGATCCTCAGCGGCCCGAAGCCGTCTTCCTCCACACGATGAGACTAACGAGTTCAAATACGCAGCAGGAAGATCTCAACTGTTGGAGTTTAAAGTAGTTATACTGTTTATTTGGTGGGAAAAAAAAGTATTTTTTGTGAACATCTTTTGAGAATTTATTTTAATCTCTCAGTTTTTCGCCTCTTTTTGGTAGTTTTGAGTCTTTTCGAGGTCATTTTGTGACTCTTTCTAGAGATTTTGCGGCTCTTTTTGGTCATTTTGTGTATTTTTCTGGCCATTTTGCAAACGTTTGAAGATCATTTTCTCATCTTTCTCTTCGTTTTTGTCTTTTTTTTTCCGGTTTTGCTTTTGGTCATCGAGGTACTTTAATCGACTTTTCCATCGAGTAACGTGATCACGTAGTGGCTCTGACACAAGTCAGCATCCCTCTGACCCCCGGAGACCCCTCTGGCTCCGTCCCTGCCCCGAACACACACACACACACACACACACACACACACACACACACACACACACACACACACACACACACACACACACACACACACACATCCATCATCTTCGTGCCACAACCGACACAGCGACTGACTGACGGATCGGTTAATTACACAAAAGGGCAGCTGAAGAGGAGCGGGAAGAAAAATAAGTCAGATGATGTAAGGACGCGAGTATTTCAAACATGCACAGAAAGCCCGAGTGCAGTTTCAGAGGAATTTTCTGACAGAACCCAGCCCTTTACCGTAGGAAGTCAGATGTTAGTTTTATTCAGCGTATCAGGTTCAAACTTGTCAGACGCTTCAGTAACAGTTGAACGCTTCAACGCAGAAAAATGTGAAATCGTCAGTGTTTTGTGCCCGGAGAGAAAAAGCTGTCCAGACAGAGAGCAAGCACGACCCAGATATGACCGTCATCTCACTTCTTCTTTTTTTTTTTTTTACTCCTAAACGGAGCAGAGTTTTCAATTCCTGAATAATTCTTCAGAAAGGTTTATAAATAAAGCAGCTATTGTACCTGCAGTAATGTTCAAATCAGGGCAGAAAGACAGTGATGGTGATGCTGCATCTACTTTGAAAGATTTTTTTTTTTATTATTTTGGACAGAAATAGAATAACACGTTTTTAAATAAAGCCTTTCTAAAAGATTATTATGACGTGAGAGGGACTAATACGTCTCATGCAGCCGTAAATATTCTGTCAGTTGATTAATGAGATAATTGTGGGTTTTTTTGCACCACCTATGAGCCCTGAAGCAAAAAAAAAAAAAGAAAGTTGAACATGTTTAATGTTGCAAGTGAAAAACACAAATAGGCACCTTTGAAGTGTGACTAAATGTTTGCAGTTTTAACGTTTTACAAATAATAGTTTTTATTTTCTATTTTGATGTTCTCATATAAATTTTTAAAGGTTGTTTAATAAAATACAGACATATTGAATCACACGCGGCATCAAAACTAAGAAAATCATTGCTCACAGATTCACTTAAATATTAAACTCAGATTCAAAGTGATTAAAAACAAACTTTCTCTCTTCAGCAGGTGAATATTAAAACTCGTTTTGTGCCGTGAAGTGAAAGAACATCGAAGTTTCAACGGAAGGGGCAATTAAATTAAGATCGGTGCAGTTCCGACGTCCGACCGACAGGAGGCGGTATGTTAAAAAAAAAGAAAGAAAGAAAAGAAAACCGGAAACCCGCTCCGGTTCCGTTTCCGGGGACTTGTTGTACTTCCTGTTCGGCGGTAAAGCGTGTGCTGCCGCTTGTGCGTGAAGCGCAAACGTAATTGTGACGAAAAGATACCAAACCGTTGAACTTGTACACTACCAACGTCTTTACTTTAAAGGAAATGGTGAGTGAAACTTTAAAACTTGACTCTTTCCGACCGGATACTCGGTCGGGCTGTTTCCGTTAGCACCTAGCCTTCTAGCTGGTTAGCATTAGCTGCGTTAGCTTCTCATTCAAACCGTCGACAGAACAAAATAAAAGTCTTTATTTACTTTTATGCGTCAGATGTAATACTCACCGACTAAAACAGCTGTTTCGCTTGTTTACCGCGCGAAGTTACGTCGTCTTTTGTTTACGTTTTGGACCGGAAACTCGAGCCGGAGACGCCCGCACCAAAGTCCATTCAAAAAATCTCCGATTTTAACAAGCGTGTGCTTTAAAAACGCAAACGAGCAGAAGTTGGTCTCCGCAAACCTGCAGCTTTACGGTTCTCCTCGAAAAGGAGGCGTCGTCATTAGATATTAAAATCAATTAACATCACATCGGAAAGGATCGTTTCATCGGCTGTTATTCTGCAGGTGTTAAATAATGTTAAATCATTGATTTTGCGTGCATGAATCTGTTCTTCCAGAGTTTACCGCTGAACCCGAAGCCTTTCCTGAACGGCCTCACGGGCAAGCCGGTGATGGTGAAGCTGAAGTGGGGCATGGAGTACAAGGGCTACCTGGTGTCTGTGGACGGATACATGAACATGCAGGTGAGGATCAGAGATTTTAAAATGAGAATAAAATGAGAATAAAAAAGTACCTTCGTGACATTTGACCTTTTTATATGTGACGCCGACAGCTGGCCAACACGGAGGAGTTCGTGGACGGAGCTCTGGCGGGTCATCTGGGCGAAGTGCTCATCAGGTATTTAAACACCTTTTTTCTTTTTTTTTTAAACATTTATATTCTGACTGAGTCGAGGCTCCTTTGTTAACGAGTTTATCTGACTTGCGTTAATTATTAAAGCGACAGAAATCAGTGTTGGGAGCAGAAAGAGCGTCTTGTCTGTCCTTCTTCCAGCTCCAGTCAGAGCTTCGTGTTTTCATCTCCGCAGGTGTAATAACGTTTTGTACATCAGAGGCGTCGAAGAAGAGGAGGAGGACGGAGAGATGAGAGAGTGACGAAGACGATTTGTGTTTTCACCGTGTGAAACAGATCGACTTTTGTTTTTGTTTTTTTATTTTAGGTGTTTTTTTTTCCAGCAGCTTTTGAAGTGATTCCCTTTTTTTTTTTTTTTTTTTTTTTTACTGTACGTGAGGCCGTTTGTATGTTGTGAAAAAAAATACAAAATAAAGACGAGTATGTTTCATTTCTTAGAAAAAAAAAAGAAAGAGGATTTTTGTGGTTTTTGATGTCTGAATTTGTACAAGTAGCTCCGCCCCCTTCTCTCCCTCTCTGTGCACTTTGAACTTTGCCCTCCTCTGTAAATATTTGCCTTCTCCCAAAACTCCCCGTTGAAGCTCGAGTCACTTGAGAAAGTCGCCGCCGCCGAAAAAAATGTCCAGAAATCACAGGCTGCTGGTGAAAAACGCCGATCAGGTGGTTTTGATCTGCAGCGACGGGGAGAAGTTCCTGACCGGAGACGGGATGCAGCGTCTGTCTGTGATGGAGAACGGCAGCGTCGTCGTCGGAAGGTACGTTCCCGACGACTTTTAAACGTTCATTTTAACATTTGCAGACGTGACAACATGTGAGAAGCGGCAAACGGATTGTTTTGTTTGATCACTGATTAAATCAGGAATCAACTGATTTACTTCTCAGTCTTAAGTTGCAGGACTTTTTTTTATTTTTGCACTCGTGTCGCTGCTCTCGGCTGCAGTTTAAAAATGCGCTGGCTGCAGGTGACGTGATGCTCACCGGCGCCCCTTGAGGTCGTAGAGGCTCATTACACACCGGGGGACGACGTCACTGGATAAATGAATGCTTCTGCTTATTATTCCTGTATTTTCTTTTTCTAATCAACAGTGTAAAAACTTTTTTTTTTTGTCATTAATGAATGTTGACATTAACGTGATTTGTGTCTCCTCACAGCGACGGACTGATTAAAGCCGTCGGACCTGCAGGAACCATCGGAGATCAATATTCAGAGGCTTCGTTCGACCGAGTGATCGATGCGACGGGGATGTGCGTCCTGCCGGGTGAGTATCGGCTGTTCGTGCAGAGGAAAGGTCAAAGGTCGTAGATCTTCTACCAAGAGGGGACATTTACTGTTTCGAAGAAAAGCCAGATTCATTTATTAAAATATGAGCGAGGGAGCTCTTTATGCTCCTTTTGGGGAATTCCTTCAGTTTGTTCCCGTTTAAGAAGAAATATTTTTGCTCAGTTTATTGTTCAAGCAGTCAAAAAGAAAAACTTTGAACGAGTAAATAAAACCCACAAACCGCCGGGATCATAAATAACGGAGCAGGATTTTGTCCGATCAGCACAAAGGTGATTTTATTTGATTTAAAGATCGTGGAAATACCAAATTTGAGATTTGACTTGATGTGGAAACCCTGATAATCCGTGATGAACATTTTAAAAACCCGTTTTGTTGTTTCAGGGCTGGTTGACGCTCACACCCACCCGGTCTGGGCCGGAGACCGCGTGCACGAATTTGCAATGAAGGTAATTTATATCGCCGTGTTTTTTTTGTCTTCATGATTAAACTACATCTAAACCTCTAAACAGCTGGCGGGCGCCACCTACATGGACGTGCACCGGGCGGGCGGAGGGATCCACTTCACGGTGGAGCACACCCGGGCCACCGCCGCCTCCGACCTCCTGGCGTCGCTCCGCGGCAGGCTGGTCCGGATGCAGCGGGCCGGCACCACCCTGGTGGAGTGTAAGAGCGGCTACGGCCTGGAGCTGCAGACGGAGCTGAAGATGCTGGAGGTGATCGAGGAGGCCCGGCGCTCGCTGCCCATCGGCGTCTCCTCCACCTACTGCGGCGCCCACGCCGTGCCCGAGTGAGTCTCCGCCCTCCGCGGCGCGTCCCGAGAGGCTCGTTACTGGAAACTCGTCCTGTTTTTTTTTTTGTTTTCTCAAGAGGGAAGACGGTCGCGGAGGCCACGCGGGACGTCCTGCGGGTGCAGCTGCCGCGGCTCAGAGAGCTGATGTCCGCCGGGACGCTCCGGGTCGACAACATCGACGTGTTCTGCGAGCGGGGAGTGTTCGACCTCGGCTCCACCCGCTCCATCCTGCAGGCCGGCAAAGACATGGGCCTCAACATCAACTTCCACGGAGACGAGCTCCATCCCATGAACTCCGCTCAGGTGCCGCTGAAGCTGCACGATCAGCATTTTCATTTCAGTTTCTTTTAAATCAAATAATCATTTGGGCCATAAAATGTCCAAAAAAACATAGTAAACATCCTTCAAGTCTCAGAGACATTACATTTTAAATGCTGGTCAATTAGTTGATTAGATGTTATAATGTAGCTGTGTGTTAACCTGAGTGTGTGTGTGTGTGTGTGTGCGTGTGACAGTTGGGGGCGGAGCTTGGAGCCTTGGCCATCAGTCACCTGGAGGAGGTCACAGATGAAGGCATCGCTGCCATGGCCGAAGCAAAAACCGCCGCCGTCCTCCTGCCGACGACCGCTTACATCCTCCGGTACTCCCAACACGCACACACACACACACACACACACACACACACACACATTTCTTGACAGGTCAAGGTGTGTGTGTGTGTGTGTGTGTGTGTGTGTGTAGGCTGCCCCAGCCTCGGGCCAGAGACATGCTGGACGCCGGCGTGATCGTCGCCCTCGGCAGCGACTTCAACCCGAACGCCTACTGCTGCTCCATGGTGAGAACATCTGGAGGTGGAAAGAGAGCGACAACACATCTGTCTTCGTCTTCTTCTTCTTCTTCTGTGAACCTCCGTCTCCCTCCGTGTCCGTCCTCAGCCGATAGTCATGCACCTGGCTTGTGTCAACATGAGGATGTCCATGCCCGAGGCTCTGGCCGCGGCCACCATCAACGCCGCGTTCGCCCTCGGACGCTCGCACGCACACGGATCGCTGGAGGTCAACAAGCACGGAGACCTGCTGGTGCTCAACGCCGCCCGGTAAATCCACCGCGACACATCTGGGTCCAGATTATAGGCTGTACATAATACCGGGGTTGAAAAAAAAATGAGGCAGAAGTGCCTTAAACTGCGATACCACCGAGTGCCGCTAGAGGGCGTCTCCATAGAGTCCCATTCAACTTCTCATGAAATATAAAGTCAATAAAACATTTTTTCTACAAGTTATCTCGGTGCTGTTCGCTAAAGTCGCTCCTTCTTATTAGTTTTCTGGAGGTTAATCTGGAAATAATCCCTCATTTAATTTGAAATTAGACCCTCAAAAAGCTGTTTTTTGGGGGGGGGGGGCGGAGGGCGTGTTTGTTTGATTGACAGGACCTCAGGTTACAGCCATCGGTGGGCGGGGCTTACGTGTCCTCAAGTTTCCAATCAGATCGAGCCAAATCTTTCCCGAAAAGTTAAAGCTGTAAATATACGCTTTAAATATTAATATTATGGCCAAGACTTGTTATTAGTTTTTATCTTTAAAAAAAGAAATGGCTTTTGTATTCAGAAAATATAAGATAAATACTGAACAGATGTGAGATGACATTTTCCATTCGTGATATCTACAATCAGTTTTATATGTATTCATCAGTTCTGACATTTTGCTGCATTTATCTGCGAGGCTTTTTATTCTACGGGATGAGTTCAGTTTTAAAAAAATTATTATTATTATTATTAATATTTCACCAGACAGGTAGAAAATATTCTGATTCCCGAGCAGAAACCGTGAACTTTAGCCGCTTTGTTGGTTGTTTTTAATGAGATGTTTTGATTAATATGCAGTAAAGTTAAATGTAAAGTTGAACTTTATTATTACTGTTATCGTATGAAACGCTGATGTGCGCAGGTGGGAGCACCTGATCTACCAGCTGGGAGGACACCAGGAGGTCATCCGCTACGTCGTCGTCGAGGGCAACGTCGTGTACGACAATGACAAAACCGTGGACCTGTAACCATGACGACGAAGAACCGGCTTGCTAATTCAGATGAATGATTAATGAAGGTGCCACCGGAGACATGAAAAAGAACAGTTACACGTGTTCGGGGGGGAAAAATTTTATAACTGCAGTAGAAAATATTGAAATTAAAACTTTAGGTGACATTTAGGATTGTTACGTCGTCCGGGACCAGCAGCTCCAAAACTCTGGTTTTAGTATTTCAGCTCACCGTCAGCTGGTTGTAGATTATGTTTAAGAAATGTCGGGAAGCTGTTTCCAAAACATTGTCATGTTTCTTTACGTTTAATATCAACGTAAAAAGTGTCCGTGAGACCCGAGTGAGTCAATGTTATCTCATCGGTATCAACAAATCCCCCGACACCAGCGTTAGTCGATATCAGATCTCTAAAATGAATAAAAACGGCAGAAAACCAAATAAAACAAGCCGTTAGTGAAGAGGTGCTCTCTGCCTTTATTAAACACGTCAGTACACGGCAACCGTTTCCTCGAAATATATTTCCACAGTCTTCAAACAACCAGATCAACTTTTCTGGTCTTAACTTTCGGCTCAGAGAACAATCCTCGTTGTAGTGAGTAAAAACGCTAACCGTGAAAAATACTAGTTAAAATGCTATTCACAAGAATAAGTGGGTGCAGAGATGGAAAAAAAAAAAAAGCGTCACACGTGATAACTGGCTTGTTTTTGTTTTGTTTTTTTTTGTTTTTTTACCATTAAAGAACAAAGCGGATATATTTTGTTTACCGAAGCTTCAACTGTGTTGAAACTACGCCGATCGTCGGCCTCAGGCTTCGTACTTCTTCCCTCCTCGGTGGATCTGCTGGTACAGCGTCATGGAGAAAGCCATACCGAGCAGCTGGAACAACAAAATCAATAAATGAAATGACGAGTTATTAAACGTGCTGTTTTTGGTAAAGATGTGAAAGTGTTTTGTGGTTCAGAGGGGATGGCTGCTCACCTGTATGACCAACACGCACATAGCGATGGTTCCCAGCAGGTGTTTGTTGTCGTCCAGCCACTCCTCTACTTTGTCATAGCAACCCTGAAAACACGGCGATGAAAGATGGAAACCAGGTCGTCAACGAAACTGTTTATGAATTTATACCGCGAATAAACATTTCCTTTTTAAAATTTTTTTTTTTTTTTTTAGGTTCACTAGTTCAGTTTTGGACCACGTGATAGTTCGTATTTTGAACGACATACGACAGGACGAGGTTAACATCTGACATGAAAAACCACGTCAAGAGCAAGAACAAGCATAAGTTAGTCGTCCATATTTTACTTTTACTTATTATTTATGCAGGAACATGCAAATTCCACGTAGAAAGTCCCAGGTGGGGATCGAACCGCGGACCTTTTAGACTGAGACGACAACGCTGGCTGCACTGTTGTGCTGCCTGATGTGTCTTGAAGTCATACTTATGGCATGTCGTCATAAATGGCGCAAAAAAGTCAGTTCTTTAATGTCGGCAAAACTGAAAAAAATCTCGTACTATAGCACGTCGTCTAAAATATTTCTGACATTTTTATGATTGAGGTCTATGGCACACGATATACACAATACTTGATTTTAGGATCGATTTATTGTTGTCTTTAGTGTTTTAATGTGAAATACTGGCACTAAAAAGAGCACAGATCATCTCCAGATGGGACTCACCCTCGTCCATAAGGTATTGGAGGCGTTGTTTCCGCAGCCCCGGTAAAACTGCTGGCAGCAGGTATCAGGAACCACGTTTTGATGCAGAGCAGAGTGCCAGTCGTCGTGGCTCATCACACCACAACACTTCCACTGGCAAAGAAGCAAGAGAGAAAGAAGAGAAAAGAGTCACTTATGTTGAAGTAAAAACCGCGTGATAAACTTGATTTTAAGTTGAAGGTTAAGTTACAAAGTGCATTTCAGGAAGCTGTAGGATTCATTGAAGAAAAAGAAGAAGAAGAAATGTCTGATTTATGTACCTCTCCCTGTATGGTGTTCCACGCCTCCCTCAGGCCTGCGTTGTCATCCGTGTTGTACAGCACCAGCCCTTCTTTCAGGTCCCGTCTGGCATTTTCCCTCACCTGGGAAAAAGGTGGATTATGGGATATGTCGGCACGCTTGTTCACAGCAGGAGAGGATCACTAAAAAAAACAAAAACAATGTGAACGTTGCCTCACGCAGCAGCCTTACCTTGTCTGTGTAGACAAAGAAGAGGATGAGGAGGATGAGTTCAGCCAAGAGGATGACCAACAGAACGATGAAGAACTGATTAAAAGAAAAAGTGTCCGATAATCACAATAAAAGGACGTATGACGCACTAATGTTACATGAACGACAACGCAAAAGATCGTAAATATGAACTGCGGGCTTAAAAATACATTTAATTTCAGGTTCAGGGTGAATTATAAAAAAATAACTTTTTAAGTGAAGGAAATAAAGTAATTCTTCATCAAGTAATCGTAACACAAATTGTTCCAGCGTTCATAATTCCCGTGCCACCTGAACACAGCATTACTGAAGTGAAATAATAAAAAATAAAAAAACCTGCATTATGGGTATTGTAGTGTACTCACACTCAGCAACAGGCACTTGTTCTCCTTGATGGCACCCAGGCAACCCAGGAAACCCGTCACCATGACGAGGGCGCCGAGGGTGATGATGAGGTTGGCGGCGGAGAACGACGGGAAGGAGGGCGACAGGGCGGCGAAGCTGCTCTGAGAAACCGACAGCCACACGCCGACACCCAACAACCCGCAGCCTCCCAGCTGAAACACACACAGGAAACTCCACGTACTTCCTGCTGATTTGTTGATAATAAAAAGTGCTTTTTCTGATCTCACTACTAACTCATGGCAACATCTGAAGAACATTTTTGTGACTCGGTGTGTGTGTGTGTGTGGAGTAAATTACCCAGAAGAGCAAGTTGAAGAGGAAGAGCATGTATTTCACACAGCAGATGCAGCCGCGAGCCATGACTGAGCAGACGGGCACTGTAAACAAATAAATACAAACAAATTTGTAATTTCATGTTGCTGTGATTGTTAATAAATGAAAAATCTGCGCACTAAGATGAACATTTGTTTCATGAAGTCCCGTCTTGCGTCATAATTACTGGCTCGAGTTGGGAGTTTTTAAAAGGAGGAAAACATCGTTTGTTCCCACATCCCAGTGTTCAAACCAGCTTTCATTCCCGTGATGTCACGGTTTACCGGTGGAGGAGTCACAACACGACAAACGAGGAGGAGATGAACTTACCACCTTTGACGAGCAGGAGAACGAAGAGGCTACGGTGGCGTACCTGTAACACAACAGTGACCGAGTGTTAACGCTGTTGCCGTGGACACCGGCGTTACGACAACTGAAGGTCACTACGACAACGATTCAAATGTGGTTTTGAGCGATTGTACGTCGTCCTCCTGTGGTCACTGAATCACCGACGTCCAACACACGGGACCGGACGGTGACATCACTGACAAACGACGTCATCTAATTTTAAGTTGCTTGATTACATGTAAAATGTCCACTATTTAAAATGAAATCAATTATATATTTGGAATATCTGTATTGTGGCGTTTGTTATTTATCGCCCCAACATACATATATCTTGCAATAACTAATTCTATTTATACATTTCTTTATTAAAAGTAAGTTTGGATTGAATATTTGTATTTCTTCACGCGAGTATTTTGGAAAACCACTTGGATCAGATTTGATATCACTGTAATTATTAATAAATGCACTAAATTGAACATTTGTTAAATAAAGTCCAAATACCATATTAGCTGGCTCAAATTGGAGTTTTTTTTAAAGGGAAGAAAACAAGGTCAAAGGTCAGACATGATAAATAAAATAACTTGTTGTCATTGAAAGTCACTACTAAATGTCTGGTTTCACATAAAAAAAATAAAGTGTGCCGTTTTCTGTTGACATAAATATGCAATACACTTTTGTCAATTTTTAATTTATTTAAGTTTTCATCTTTTGAAGTAGAATTAATTACGTCTGTTTGAAGCAACTTCTTCATGCCCACACGGAGGAACAATATTTTAAAACAATAGTTACTTAATGTAAAAAACAACAAAAACAAAAAATTAAGACTGTTTTTAAACAGATAATCTGATTCGTTGGTGATTTATTGCGGTTAAAAGGAAGTTATTGTTGTTGTCTAGTTGGACAAAAAGGGAGGGGGGGGGGGGGGGGGGGTCCTCGTCCCGACGTGACGTCACCGGTCAGAACTTCAGTTACAAACGTTTTCGATAAAAACGGAAAAAAAAGAAAAAAAAAGAGCGCGCAGGCGCCATTTTTAAATCCAACTTTAACATTTTGTTTTTTTTTGCGATAGTAAAACACGTTACTGTTTGCCCGAAGACGACTAATAAACTTCCCGGTGGCTCTGCTGGCCGTGTCTGTTTCCATGTCTATGTTGGAAGACAGAAGAGGAGGAAAGAAAAAAAGGGGGGAGACGGTTTCCTACCTTTGGCTACGAACTGGAGCTCATCTCCCCATTAACGTATCGGGCTTTACAAGCAGGAAACTTTCACATGCTGCTCCGTCTCGGCATCGGGTTTAAAGCGCAGGTCCGACGGTTGTTAAAGTGCGAAATTGGCTTTGAAGTTTCGTCGATGGCTGGAGGAGGAGGAGGAGGAGGACGAGGAGGAGGAGGTTTCCTCCGGAGAGGGAGGAGCACAAGCGGGCCCTGCTGGAGGCGTGACCGTCGGTGAAGAGAGAGGGGGCCCCTTTGTTTCCTAGGACGGCGAAGGCACGACCCTGACCGATCACTAACCCTCCTGACCAATCAGAGGCAGAGTAGGGCGGGGCCACGCCGTCACCATCCTAGGAAAATAACAGCTGCGTGCGGCCGGTCACTGATTTATGCAGAGTCCAAACAAATGAATCAACTTCTTTTGACTTCAAAAATACTCTTAAAAGTTACAGGATAAGCTCAAAACCACAGTACAATTTTAAGGAGTTTTTATGCAACTTCACTACATTTCAGAAAATAAAAATATTGTACTTTTTACTTCACTACAGTTATTTGACAGTTTTACCTCCGAGTTACTTTTTAACATTAAGACACATAAACCCAAAAAAACATTTTAAAAATTAAATCAGTGGTGATTTTCCCTTTAAACTTCTAACATGGTTTCATTTTAATAATTAAAATTATTTACAATTTTATGCAAAAAAAAAAAAATCCAACATTAGAGAAACTAATCTGAAAAATCCAACATATATTTGTTTATCAGAATAATTTTTTTTCTCTTTCCTTTCTTCTTCATAATCTCACGACGACCCGAGATTTATCCGGTGACCCTTTGGAATAAATAAATGAGTTCAAACTAGACTTTGACCAGCTACAACAGCACTATATAAAAATGTTAACACCTTGTAAATGAAATCCAAACATCCACACCGAAAACCCCAAAGCTGAACAGGACTTTAATAAAGGTTTCATCATTGTAACATTAATATTAACACGTGACACTGAACAGAAAATACCACCAAAAAAAATACAAAATATACAAAAAACATTAAAAGCATGTTGGTCTTTCAGCTGTTGCCTTTGAGGATCCGTGGTATTAAAGGAAGAGTGTGTTTCCTGTGGATTCCAGGGTTCCAGGAGTAAAAGTCAGTGTCCAGATTGTCCCCAAACTGGGTATGTAGCGGCAGCCCACCCTGTCCCACAGTGAGGGCGGGAGGGAGGGGGGAGTCATAGGGAGGCAGACAGTGACACAATCACTGACAGACTGTTCCTCCTCTATTTACCTCTCTGCCTCTCTTTATCCCAGGACCCATCGATCAGCGTGGGAGGAGTTCAGCTGCACCGACTCGCTGCTCTCTCCACCCTCGTGCTGAGGAACCCACACATCACACGCAAATAGGTTAAAGAGGGATAATACTGCAAAAAAATATATATATATTGACCAGGAATTTCTTTCATTAATTACACCAATTTTTTTTTAATTTTCTTTAAAGAAATGAAAGAAATCTGTAATTAAGGTCAGCACAGAAGACGTCACACATGTAAAAAACATTTTTAAAGATTAAATCAGTGGTGATTTTCCCTTTAAACTTCTAACATGGTTTCATTTGAATAATTAAAATTATTCACAATTTTACTCCCTCTTGTCTGAGCATTTAGTTGCACGGGAATTTGATGTATTTTCAATATGTATTTTTAATACACCATCAAACTCCAATTTTTAATGGTTAAAACCACTCACTGAACCAAACCCCTCCAAAAATGTGACTGAATTAGTTTCACGACAACTATTTTTGTTTTGTGCGTACTTGTCGTAGAGAAGAAAACTGGAGGCCTGACTGAAGCTGAGACTAAGTGAAGTCGGACTTAATAAACAGGATTAAAAACTCAACCGTACACTTTAAATCTGAGTGAAAGTGAACACATGAAGTAACACTTTGCTCGATAACGCGTACCCACACCTTTTTGGCGATGGCCCGGAGTTTCCCCAGCAGTGACGGTTTCTGGGTGTAGACCACATCATCGTCAGGCTCCTCCCCCTCCACCAGGGCACAGCTGTCTGCAGCTGGCAGCTCACACTCCTTGTTGGCGGTCATCACCAGACGGGAGTACTTGTACTCCAGCCTGGACCACAGGGGGATTAAGTCACATCTTTAACAGCAGACAGCGTTCAGCCGGATATTTCACTCAGCTCAACTGTCACGTCCAGTTTTTTTTTAATTCATACGTCAAAAGCTTTGTATTATTACAACATTTTGTTTTGTAAAATATTGACGGATTTTTTGTCAGTAATTGCTAACTATTAAATTGTTTTCTACAATTGAGTAAAAAAAAACAACAATTCCCCACAAGAGAAAACAAATCTTTAAAAAAAAAATTAATTCTAGAAAAATTAGCTTTTTTTCCCTTCAAAATATCAAAATTTTACAAAACGTTTTGTTCTTGAAATATCAAATATCTATATAAAAGTTATTTTTGCAATGTTAGTAATAATCAATAACTTGTTCTCCTAAATTTGTAACCATAATCTCATAATATTAAATCTATTCCCACCAAATCATCTGACTTTTTTTTTTTTTTTTCTTAAACTGTCAACAACGCGCTTTCATGGCTGACTCCGCCTTCACTTCCTTCAGACCCCAAAAGAATCGGATCCTTCGCTGCCGCTGAAAAACAGACGCCGACATCTTCACCTTTGAACGACACTTCACTGTGACGTCGGTCCGGTTGCATCCTCACCTCTTGTTCTTCTTCCAGAAATAGCAGGTGAGGGAGATGAGCAGCACGGCCATGAAGGTGCCGCCTCCGACCCCGACCTTCAGCCACAGCGCGATGTCGTCGCAGGGGGCGGAGCTCCGAGAAGGCAGCGACAGACCTTTGGTGCACAACTTGGGCTCATTCCACACGTAAAGGGTTTCCTGTTTGAGATGGAGGGTGTTTCAGAAATGATTCGTCTGAACACGAAGCAGCAGCAGATTCGAGGTGTTTCCTGCGTTACCTGAACGCCTCCCCGACACGCGCCCTCGATCCGGTGGTAGTCGTCCTCGGTGCAGCGCGGACAGGCGGCGGCGCTCTCCCACAGGAAGTGAAACGTGCATCCGTTGCATGTTCCTGCAGGACAGGAGCTGCGCGTGCGCACGCACACACGCACACACACACACACACACACACACACACACACACACACACACACACACACACACACACACACACACACACACACACACACACACACACACACACACAGGTAAGTCACAGAGTTTTTTTTCATTGTCTTACATGATCTAATATGTGACACATTTGGATATGAAATCCGTAAACATGCGATTTGTGATCGTCTAAAGTCTGCAAGCAAAACACAGAAATAGCTGCAACGATAAATCAGGTTTTTTTTTTCAGTTTCAGCAACTTCACAACTGTTTGTCTCTTTTTTTCTATTGTGACAGCTGTGTATATATATTTTATAGACAATTCAACAAAATCAAATCTAAGAAAACACATAACAAAATGGAGCTTTTTTTGGTGTTTTAAAAAACTACATTTTTAAAACAGAAAATATCTGGCAGATAATCAAAAGGGATCATTAGTTGCGGCCCTAAATTCAGCCGAACTAGCCAAAGTATTAAAAATGAAACTTCGGATTATAAAACGATCCCATCCTGACTCACGTACCCGGGCACCGAGAGCTCCCCTCGCTCCGACTTCTGCGGGTTACAGCGAACGGTGATGACGGAGCTCCGCCCCTGGTCGCATGAAGCCGTCGCCTGCGTCGACCTGAAGGAAAACAAAAGCGCAGTCAGGACTTAAAACACAACAAAAACATGCCAACACCGCCTCCGTCTTTCGTTCTGTACCTGTAGAAGAAGTTGATGTCGGGAACGTCCTGCGAGTTTTCCGGGAACAGATCCGGTTTGGCGTTTACGCCGTTGAAAACAGAGTCGACCGTCGCTCCTCAAAAAAAAACAAGGACAGACACGTCGAAGCAGTTTTAACTGGCTGTTAATCACAGATCATTATTATTATTATTATTATTATATTAACATTTAATGAGTGTCACACCGATGAACGTGTCAGCGAGGCTGATGGACTGGGAGGAAATGGCCATCCTGAAGCCCCGCCCATCTGCTGGGATGATGGTTGATTGGCAGATGAAGCTGTCCACCGAGTTGACGAACTGAGTCGCCTCGGTCTGGTCGTCTTTGCTGGACACGTCGGTGACGTTATCGGTGCAGACGGCGGCTCTCCTCCCCTGAGAGGACGCGCACACAGCATGAAAATCAGTCTGTCCGTTGCTATAGTTACGACGGCTATTTCACACCAGGTGTAAAAAAAAACAACAACTAAAAACTGATTTGTTTTCCACTGCGGGATCTTCAAAACAAGATAATTTGCCACGACGTCAGGAGGGTAAATAAATAATATAATGTACATATAACACGTTAAAAAATAAAGAAGGAATCCAACATTAAAATTCAGTTACCTCGTGGCCACACAGGCTGATGTTGAACAGGTGGAGGTACTTTGTGCCTTTGGAGGTGAAGCTCGGCCCGATGGTCAGCGAGGCCGCGTCGCTCAGCGGGCTGAGGTCAAAGGTCAGCGTGCGGTTGTTCTCAGTGTGGGTGAAGGAGCAGTCGCTGTAGCAGCGGGAGTGTTCCTGAAAGAGAAGGAAACACCTGGAAATTATTGTTGTTTCCGTGACAACAACGACTCATAAAGAATGAGGCGGGTTTTTGAAGTCAACAGCGGGTCTCTCCACCTTGTTGCTGATACTTCCTGGTCCACACGCGACACACGTGTCCTGGCCGAAGGTGTGTCGCCCGGACAGGTGTGTGTTGGGGGGGCACTCCCGGCACCGGTTGGTCTCCCTGTCGATGTAGAAGCCGGCGGGGCAGGGGACGCAGGAGGAGCTGGCCCGCTGGGAGTTCTGGGGTACCAGAGCGCAGGCCCGGCACGCCGACGCCACGCCGTCCAGGGCGTTGGTCACAGTGATGGAGTAGAGCTTCACCATGTCACCGACGTACCGACGCACCTGCGGACGAAACCGAGATCATTTCACTTCCATAGTTTGCTGCAGGGCTTTTATCCTTCAACAACGCAGCTCATATGAATTAGGGCCCGAGCACCGATGGTGAAGAGGTCACAGCGTCCTTTGAAAAGGGACTAAAGGAACATTTCTGTGTTGTTCACTCACGTCGACGGCGTGGTTGGTCCTCTGGAAGGCCCACGTGTACATGACGGAGGCGTCCCTAGTCATGCTGTGTGAGTACGACTGCTTCCCCTTACTGCCCTCCCACGACTCCACCACCGTGGTGGTCTTCCTGTTCACGTCCTGCAGGCGGAGGACGGGGGGTGGAGGACAAACACACACACACACACACACACGGGTCGTCATGCCGAACGGTAAATATGCGGTAACGCTGTAATGAGCTGCAGCAACGCGACCGCTCCGCCTCGCTGGGGAGCTGCGTCACCTAATTACTACCTTCTGCTGAGAACAAACACACACCATCATGAAGTAGAGCTCGCAGTCGGCCGAGCAGATGGTCTCGAACACAAAGGTTATCTGGCCAAACTCGCCGCCAGTCATCCCTGCGAGCGACGCTGGGACTCTGCCACGCAAAACACACACACACACACACACACACACACACACACACACACACACACACACACACACACACACACACACACACACACACACACACACACACACACACACACAGGCAGAGATTTAGTCCTCTGAACACCATCGCACACGCAAACTACTTCCTACAAAATACTGTTGCTGAGACGGCTCAGAGATGCTGACAGGATTTGATTTTCCTCTTTCTGTTGTGTCTAAATTTGAAATTTAAATCTCGCTGAAAACAAGCAGATCTTCCCGGGCGGTCGCCTCGCTGGCTCACGGACTCACTTGAAGCCGGGAACGTGCAAGCTGAGGATGAGGTAGTCGTTGTCCGAGCTGCCCGCTCCGCTGCGGACGTGGTCCCCCGCCACCTCCCATCCTGACGAACACACATATTAACACACTATTGATTATTATTATTTCTATATTCAGTGCGGAGACACCATTAAAACGAAATCCGTCACATTTCATAACGACCGGATCGGAGATCGTCTCCTTCGTGCTCACCGTTCATGCTGTCGCATTTGGAGTTGCCCACGTTGAAGCAGGAAGTCTTCATGTTGGAGGGCAGCACGTTCCACCATTTGTACTCGTAGCCGCGGACCGATTCTGTTCCTGCGGGGCACTCGACGCACGCTGGCACGCACGCAAAGAAAACAGAAAAAAAAAAAAAAATCATTTAGAGACGACAACGTTCATTTACCAACGCGGCTGTTTGCACAAGAAGCCAGCTTTCAGCTGCGGATCATCCGGTTGGGTTGATCTCAAACAAATGTCATTCATACCGATCATTATGGGACCAGATGGAGAGGCTTTCTGAGCCGCAACTGTTGACAGTGCGAGGGAGTGTAAAAGGAAGTGGGGACTTCCAGGAGAGAATAAAGAGGGATTTCAAGTGCGAGAGATTATTGACAGAAAGTTAATACGCTTTTATTTTGATAATGAATCATTCCTTTGTGTGGATATTTTTCGGTTCCAGGTTCTCAAACGCAAAGATTGTTTACTTTTGTTATATTTGATGTGATGTTTTTTTTTGCCTATTACAATGGATAAAATATGTACGTGTGCACCAACAATATACACAAAATATATCCAAGTAGGTGTTTGATTCTGTTTTCCTACTGCTTTGTAAATTTGTATATATATATTTTTAAATATATATACATATATTTAAAAATTAAAAACACAATTTAGTTGTTTATCCATAAAATAACATATGATAAAGGGGCAACTAACTTCATTTGTCAAACTGCCTGAACGGGAAGCAACAATGAAAGAAAAAGAAAAACCGCAGATTCAGAGCTCTGAGCTGGTTGCCGCGGTAACAGCAGCGGACAGGTGCGGACAGGTGCGGACAGGCAGACTCACTGTGGGTGCCGTTGGAGTGTGTTCCAGGTGGGCAGGGCAGGCAGGTGTTGCCGTTGCTGTTGTAGTAGCCCGGGTTGCAGGGCGGGCACGGCTCCCTCCGCCCCGTCGGCGGCAGCTCCGCCGCCCCCGTCACGTTCTCCACGCAGATCTTTGGCTCCACCCACCGATGCAGCACCTGCGTCTGTAACACAGGTTTATTGTTAATAAAGGTGGGAGGGAAGGGGGGGGAGCAAAACAACACAAACATCAGCATCAACAACTGAGAGACGAGTTCATTCTTTTGTTTCCTGTCGGTCGTCACTCTTACTCAGCACATTTAGACACGTCACTCAAAACCCGCCAAGGTCACGCGTGACTGCCAGCGGACAGACGACGGGTCGAATGACGTGCAAAGTGTCCACGAAGCTCTTCACCGCTTCCCTTCCTACTGTTTCTGATACCTTATCCTGAAAGAGCCGGCGAACATTATGATCCGTGTGAAGGGTGACGTCCTGTGTGTGTGTGTGTGTGTGTGTGTGTGTGTGTGTGTGTGTGTGTGTGTGTGTGTGTGTGTGTGTGTGTGTGTGTGTGTGTGTGTGTGTGTGTGTGTGTGTGTGTGTGTGTGTGTCCTTGTGGAGGTAAAAAAAAAAAAAAAAAAAAGTGTGTGTTCTGTGAAACATGAAACGGGGACTCGGCTGACCTTCCCGTCGCTGTCGCAGGCCGTGTGGATCTGGAAGAAGTCCTTCTCTGAACACGGCGGCCTCACTTTACATTCGGCCCATCCTTCATCTGCGAGAGGAGAGAGAAGCACGATGAGACGCGACACACGCACACGCACACGCACACACACACGGTTTAAATTGTCAATCTGCTCCATTTATTCCAGCGCTTAAACACAACCTGTTATTGTTTATATGCAGATTGTGCAAATCTGAATCCAGTTTACTCGTCTTGGTTTCAGTTCGTTACCAGTAAGAACAGAATTCTGACGGATCTTGAGGCTAAATTAGTTTCGTTTGAATTATTTTCATCTTCTTATTTGTAAAATATAACAAAAGTAATTTTTCGTAGATCCTGACTGATTTGTAAAACTTGTTGTTTAGTTATCTTTAATGATTTCAGTGATGTTTATCGTTGAAAATGGTCTTTATGTGTCTTGAATTAATTGCTCATTCTACCTGTAAAATTCCCTGCTTATGTAAATATCTATCACAACTGACAATAACAAAACATTTAAGGGATTTGAACCTAATTTCCGCCCATTTTATTCTCAAATATTTGCATGACATTAGCCTAAAGAAATCCCTTAATAGTCAGGCAGGATTTCTGTCTTGGTGAACATCAGTAACGTTGTTTACCTGCATTTTTCTTTGTTGTTTCTAACTATAAGCAGCCAATAGAACCAAATAGAAGAACGTTAGCGAGTAAGCGGGCAGCTACTTCTACGTCGCACAATCACCCGGTTACAATCTGATAATCTGACTGGTCTCCATGGCGTCTCCGTGGCGCCGGGACGTCCTGCGTACGTACGTGAGTAGAGGTGTTCGGGGCACGACGTGCAGGAAGACGCCCCCTTCACGGAGAACGTGTTGCTGGGACACGGCTGGCAGGACGAGGAGCCGGCGGTCGGGCTGAACCAACCGGGCCGGCACGGAAAGCACTCCGACGTGTAGGCGACACCTGGACGAATAGTGACAACAACAACAACAACAACAACAACACACACACACACACACAAAAGTAATCTGAATTGGTAGAAGTCCAGTACTTTTCTTTTTCTGATTTCTTCAAACCTAAAACGCCCTTTTCGAACGTAACAGCAGCACAGTTCAGTCCTCGCGTGTCTCGTTGTGCGTTTGAAGTGCGGTACCTTCGATCTGGATGTTCTTGAGCAGCACCGGTTTGACCATCTTCCCTCCCACCAGGATCCCGGTGGTTCTCCAGTACAGGATGTTCGTACCGGACTTCAGGCTCACCTGAAACACAGATACACACACACAGTGATGTACACACAACTCACAATAGTGCACCACCACGCGCACGCACACGCACACACACACACACACACACACACACACACACACACACACACACACACACACACACACACGCGTGCAGAGGCCGCACCGTAGACTCACTGTGTGTGTGTTCCACTCTCCGTTGCTGGTGACTTTTATCCACTTCTGGTCGTCGGTCTGGGCCATTTCCTGGCACTGCTCGTTCTGGACCTGAGCACATGTTCACGCCGGAGGTCATTATGAGGACACGATAAAAGAGCTGCTGTGCCTCAACAGAAACATGCCGTTCAACCAGTTTAGATGCGCATCTAAAGTGTTTGGATAAAAGCTAACAGGTACACAGGAATGTGTTTAAGCACCAGAATCGCAGGAAATAAAACCATATTTACAGAGTGCAAAGAGGCACATCCAGATATACTGAACCATCAGAGCAACATCATCGGTGCTTACGTAGAACTCAAAGAAGATGTTGTTGTCGGGGTACTGGTAGGTGAAGGACACGGATCCCAGCTTCTCCAGATGGACGGCGTAGACCAGAGACACCGTGCACTCGTCGCGGTTGGACTCCAGGTACACGCCCTGCGGCGTCCACGAGGAGCTGCAACCACGACAAAAAAAAAACACCGCGATAAGTGTACTTCAAGTTGGGTTATGTAGTGGAGTTTTAATACGTCCGCAGTGCTTCGGTGTTGTCCGTGTCACCTGTTGCAGGCCTGGATGTCCTCTACGGTCGGCCCGGGGTCGAGGAAGCTGGCCAGGCTGCTGAAACCTGCGGGGACGGCGTCCCATTGGTCGAAGCGGAGGCCGCTGCCCAGAGAGTAAGAACCGGCCGCGCACGGCGTGCAATGCTGCGTGGACATCTCCAGAAACTTCCCCGCCGGACAGGAGAAAGCTGAAGGAGAGAGAGAGAGAGAGAGAGAGAGAGAGAGAGGTCATCGTTGGCACGTGAACACACACACACACACACACACACACACACACACACACACACACACACACACACACACACACACACACACACACACACACACACAGCGGGTATGAACACACTCGGCCTGTAACTCACAGCAGTCGGTTCCTCTGGTGGGAGGCGGCAGGCCTGAGCAGGAACCTGGACTGCGGGGGATGGCGACCCGCCATCGGGACCCGGTGCTGTCACACTCCGTGTACTGGTAGTAGTAGTGTGTCTGCAGAACACACACACACACACACACACACACACACACACACACACACACACACACACACACACACACACACACACACACACACACACACACACACACACACACACACACACACACACACACACACACACACACACAAAGCTGTGTTCAGACAGTCGTCACTCCCACAGGATGAAGCCCGTCGACTGAGGATACAGCGTGATAATCCCGCTTTCCATAATGAAATAACAAAACACAGAAACGCTCCGTAAATATTTACAAAATTCGAACAAACGCACAACACTACGTGTGATTTTAAATTTTAACTGACAACGCTGTATTTGCATCTTTACCACAAAACAATACCGTGTCCCCGAAATGTCCCGCCGTTAAGAGCACGATGCTGCGTGACTCCGCGTGAAACAAAAGCCGGTCGGGTTTTTCAAGGGTAAAAGCGGTGGCTGACCCCGATCTCCATGGCAACCAACTGCTGGACCACTAATGGTCCATTAGGACCATCATCTTTTTTTCCCAGAGCTGCTGCTGGTTGTGACATCACGCTGTGACCTCCCTCGAACGGTCATTCACTATTTTGTCAGAAACAACTAATAATAAAAGCTTTTAACCTTCAACAGAAACACGACGCCGTCTACGGCTAAAGTATGTTCAGAGTTGTTTTATTGGATTATTTTTAATTTAATAAACTGAATTCACCAGATTTGATTCCCCCCAGCTGCTTTGGACCATGTTTGCTTGGATTACTTATTTTTCTACTATATTGCACATCGTATCGCCTCATATCTTATTTCTCCTTCGCTTTGATGACTTTTCAAAATATTTGCATTTTAGAAAAATCCTCCATTCAATGTGTTTAGTACAAAATAAATAAATGTGGATTATTAAGCTCCATTTTGTGCAGGCGTTGAGGTTTTGCTGTTGCTAATCATGAGGATTTGCCACTTGTCTTTGTCTTCTATGATAATAAATGTTATATCTTTATGTTTAAGAAACGCCGCTGGGCATTTTTTTTGGACTATTTCCAATATCAAACATGAAAAGAAAAAAAAGCATTCCGGAAATTCATCAGTAATCGGAAATAATAATAAGCTGCACAACACAAACCCATAAGTAGGGAAACGCTTTGTACTTTTAATTCAACTTCATTTGAGTCCAAAGCTCGTCTCTGGCAGATCCTCTGTCTCCTCCCCCGAACCTGCTGTTCAGCCGGTCACAAGCTAATTAAACTGGATCTACTGGACTGACCTCCCATGTGAAGCAGTGACACCGACAGAGATGCTTCTTGGACGCAGGCTGTGTGTGTGTGTGTGTGTGTGTGTGTGTGTGTGTGTGTGTGTGTGTGTGTGTGTGTGTGTGTGTGTGTGTGTGTGTGTGTGTGTGTGTGTGTGTGCAGTAAAGATAAGCCTGACAATCACTGCGCCGCATACGAACATACAATCTGTTTATTTGCCACGTAACAACCTGCGCTGGCATTCACCTGCTGTCTGTGTGTGTGTGTGTGTGTGTGTGTGTGTGTGTGTGTGTGTGTGTGTGTGTGTGTGTGTGTGTGTGTGTGTGTGTGTGTGTCAACACGAAAGGCTAATGTGTTGACAGAGGGGTGGGGGCGGGGGGGCAGGGGGGAAGGGGATGAGATTGATAAAAAGGACACGGGCTAATGTGCTTCGCTGGTCTCCCGGGTGACTCACGCTGGTTGTCATGGAGACTGATGGGAAGAAGAGAGGAAGAGGGGGGACAGGGGATAAAATTCAGCGCCACAACGAGCCGTCCTCCCGAGTCAGGAAACTGCAGAAGTGACGGTTTTTAGGATTTGGACGGGACCCGGACATGAAAGATGGACATTAATCTTTCTGGTTTGACGCAAATAACGAACGATATTATTTACTGAAGGCCCCAAAAAAAAAACCAACCTCTCCTAAAACGTCCAAAGAAATTGACAAAATTCATGCTCTGTTTCGTGTCGTTTTGTACTTTTTGTATACATCAGTTCCCGTTAGACTATTGTTTGTTTAGTTTACTCTGTTTTACACCATCTGCCTTAATGCTGCAGTGTGTTTCATTTAACCGTGATAATAAAGCTGAATTTCACTTCATGTAAATATTGATAACTCCTTCATGCAGGGCGTGTTTTTTATTAATTCATTAATTAATTGTTTAATCGCTGTGTCTGTTCATTAAGGGTAAAACTACAATCAGCAGGAAACAGATGTTATATAAATCCGGTCAATTATTTTATTTTTTAAATCCATAATAAAACAAGAAACTTATCTTTAAGTTATGTACAATAAAGTAAACAATAAAGGTAACTAGAGAGACAGTATTTAGAATAGTTTTGATGCCTTCGAGAATTAATTTAGCCTTTAATGAAATGTTAAGTTACACATTGTCTTATCTGTAAAAAAAACGTTTATTTAATTTTATTAACTGTAATTATGCAGCAGTTTGCATCTTCAAAAGGTATTTTTAGCCTCTTAGCTTAGTAAAAAAAACAAAACAAGAAACATCTAATCGCTCTCAAAATCCATCTAGTGCACAAAAAATAAGTCTTTTTTTTTTATTTTTTTAAATGCAATTTAAGCTGCTGTGATTTCCTGCCCCGCCAGTTTGAGATCCATCCAGGGAGACAGCAGCGCCCGGTTCTCTCCTCCTCCTCCTCCCCTCCTCCTCGGCGGGTAATCCCGGGCCGCGTTAACCGGCGAGAGGCCGCTCAGAGGCGGGATGGAGGCCAGCGGACGGGCTTCATCTCGTTAAGAACCGCGTTTTAAGCCGATCGCGTAGATCCAGACCCCGCTGAGAAAACTGCGAAGCCGGTAAACGACTTGCGGTGAACCGCGTTCTCCTTCGTGCGCACGGAAGGAGCCTCATCTGGATGTTTAATTCCTGCACGCATGTCCATTTTGTTTACTTGTTGTCGCATTTAAAATAGACGATAAACAATAACAACAACAACAACAACAAATACCCCCCCTCCGTTTAAAAAGACCCCGATTTTTGGTGTTTTTTTTGGGGGTGTTTTTTTTAAAAGCAACATCGACCACACTGCACGTTTGAAGTGGCTTTTAGGATATTAGGAGGTATTGATAGTAATGATGGTAATAAATAGTAAAGACGCTCACCTTATCGCACGGCCGCAAGTCTCCGTCGGCCGACGCCGATGATGTGTGAGCGGTGATGAAGAGTAAAAGGCAACGGGTGAACCAGGAGACCCGCACCTGCTCCCTCATCCTCGGCTCGGATCACCAGCAGCCGGCTGTCCGCTGCCCGGAGCCACGAACGTGAAACAGGCCGAGCGGTGAAGCGCCTGTACGGGGGTCCCTGTTATTGACGCGCCTGCCTGCCAGCCTGTCTCACCCCCTCCTCCCCCTCTTCCACCCGCAACCGCTGTCACCACCGCAGTCTAACGAAGACACTTCCGGTCCCGGCTTTTCAAATTAAAACTACCCTGCCAGAATTGGTGTTGGAGGGGGTCGATCACAAAGAGAAGCAAAGCAATGACGCAGACTGGAAACGATCACAAACTGCAGCAGAATGACACTGAAAGATGCAAATCAAATCCAAAATGAAAAAAAAAGAAGCAAACTGAGATGCAAAGAGAAGCAAAAGAACCTGAAAGAGATTTAAATAGGTCATAATGGAAAATTTGACCAAAAGGAGATCATAATAAAACCACCTCAAACTAGGAGCGAAGGACTGATAAGACACACAGAAGGACAGCAAACAAAAAGACTATTGTTTAAAAACGTCTGCAAAGAGATTTGAAGTGACTGAAACCAATGAATTGAAACCAGTGCAGCATAAAATGACCAGTACGAGATGCAGGATAACTGCAAACATTACCACAATAAGACACAAACTGACTTTAAAACGATGTACAAAACAAGGAGAGAGACGCAGGGGGCGGGCTGTTTTCTTAAAAACAGTCCACGATTCTAAAAAAAATGAAAAAGAAAATCATAAATTTAACATTAAAATAATATTCTGATGTTTTTCATTGTAAAAAACATAACTTACTGATTGACAGCAATTACAGCTGACTGTCAACATTTTAATTAAAAGACCATCACTCGATAACTATATCAAATTTTGAAAAATAGCTCTATGCTTTTATTTTGAAAGCACTGCTTCCGGTCCCAGTCTGGTTCATTCTCTGTAAATTGACTTCTCTCGGTGCTAAACCGTCACAGTGACGCCACGAGGGTGATAACGCACGTTATCTTGATTGACAGGTGGAGATGGACAACATAGCAGCTGATCTTATTTGAAATGAATGACACAAAAACCAGCGGTGTGCGGTCACAAGTAAAATATCATGTTTAAATTGAAAATGTAAATCATGTTTCATCCCATTAAACAAGAGCTCTTACATCCACTATGAAGCTCTCTACACCAATTTATAGTGAATGTTTCCTGATTTATGTTATTTCAGTTTGAGGTTTAGAAGTTAAATAAAAAAATGGTGGAATTTTTTCTAAAACCTCTTGTCTTTATTTATTGATTACAATCTTCAAAATTAAAGATTATTCTCCAAGAGATGCCAAACCAGTGAACACTAGCAGAATATTTCTCCAACTCTTTTACTGACTGACTGAGTCCTCGGTGCAGCAACAAGTTGATTTAAAACAGTAAAAGTGAAAAAAAAAATCAGTGCGAGGATATGTGCGACATATCTGACACGATATAATCTCCTCTCCCTCTTCTCAGATGGATTAAAACCTTATCACATGTATGTTACGTCCACGGGAGACTGCAGAGGAGAAAAACAGAGCTCATCACATCCGGAGTTCGTTCATTACATCACAAAGACACTTATCAATTTTATCCAGAACTGCATTTCCTTCATATGTCTCATATTTCTTTGAGGGCGTGAAGAGGAAAGAATGCAGAAATGTTTACAGCCCAACTGGTTTTAAACAGTGATCTCTCTGTGAGCCAGGAGATGGTCACATACCTGTTTACCCGTATCATTTGATGCATACCTTATTATTTCCTTGTACACATTTACAGGTCAAAGGTGTCGAGAAATGAGCCAAATCTGCGTGAAAGTTTAGTTCGACTTTCAAAAGCATTAAAAATGATCCAAAATGTGTGTTTTTTTTTTTAAACATAAAACTTAAATAATGTAAACACCTTTTCACCCACGAATCACAAAATCAGAGCTCAAATTGGGCATTGTTGAGAAACCACTGCTTTTCCTGATCTAAAATCAGTGCAGGCTTTAAACTGATGCTTTCCACACCTTCCTTTTTATGTTTAACCATTTCATGCTGTATTTTATGTTTTCCTCTGCAAAGAAAAGTCAGAGCTTTTAAAAACAACTGTAACTGAGCAGCATGCAGTCAGATTAAAACTTCTGCAAAGGATTTTATGATTTTTCTTTCTCTGCTGTTGTGCCTATTATTATATTTTTATTATTTTTAATGTTTATAGGGCTTTTGTCCTTGTATAAATATGGTTAAAGAAACTTAAATGGTGGAAATGTGAAATATATATATATATATATATTTTTTGTTGATATTGTTAGAGATTAAATTACAAAAAGTATATAAAGATACTAAACTTTAGAACTACTCAGTAAATAATGAAAGTATAGATACAATACTTTGCATGATGAGTGCTTTTACTTTACTTACTTTGACTGTGTCAATACTTACTTTTGGTTAAGTATCTTTTTAAATGTGAAACTTGTACTTGTAATATAGTATAGTTTTGGTGTGAAACTGCTTGTATTACTTGAATAAAAAAAACAAACAAACAAATATTTATACTTTTTACACACCAGTACATGTTTTTTTTTGGTTTAAATCAAATCGGATGAGGCCGCTATTCGTAAATTCATCGGTAGGTGGCAGCAGCGCTCACACACACACACACACATAAATATCCACGAAGAAAAAAAAAACCCGGATGTGACGTAGGTGCAGAATCAAAACAGTTAAAATTTGACAGCTCGGCATCGTCCCACGAAAGGCTTATAAAATGCCATGGGAGATGTTACTGCCAAGGTCATAAATAAACGACTCTATTTAGAAAACATCTGTAGAAACCGGAGACACGTTTTATCGGACTGTCGAGGAATGCCAACGCGGGGAAAAGACTCTTTTGGGTTAGTTCATGCGGCGGCTGCTGCAGCTCCTCTGCGGCTAACTGGTTAGCTCCCCCCGGCCACAAGAGGAGCGATCTTATGGGCTGAACGTTACCATATATAGACCGGCCACGGAGCTCCCTTGCCGGGGGAAATGTAAACGGTGACTCGCTCGGGAGGCTGACGGAAAGGCAAAGCTAAAATAATAATAATAATAATAATAATAATAATAATTAAAAATAAATAAACAACAAAACTTCACCATGTCATCTGACCAGATTATTGCCATCGTCATGGATGACAAGATCTACGAGGTGAACAAAAAGAAGCTGATAGAGAAGAGCGACTACTTCCGCGCGCTGTACAGCTCCGGGATGAGGGAGTCCACGGAGGACTCGGTGCAGCTGCAGGGGCTCAGCGTGCCCGGCCTGGAGCTCGTCCTGGAGTTTATCAACACCTCCAAAGTGCAGGTGGTCAACGAGACCCTGGAGGACCTGATCGAGACCGCGTCCTTCCTGCAGGTCACCTCCATCCTCAAGCTGCTCACCTCGGAGATCCGGCTGGACAACTGCGTGGAGCTGTGCAGCCTCTCCGAGGTGTACGGGACTCACGACCTGCGGAAGGCCTGCCTCAAGTACATGAGCTGCTACTACCACCCCATGCTGAGGCGGCCCGAGTTCAGCGGCCTGCCCTCCGCCGTCAGGGACCAGGTGAGGGACATGCGCATGAAGGGCACCGCCACCCTGGTAGCCATCGGGGACTTCACCTGCCTGTCCCTGGACGTGCCTGACCAGGACGAGCCCTGGTCCATGCTGCGGTACGGAGAGGTGGAGCAGCGCTGGAAGCCCCTCGCCAACAACCTGCCCCCAGACATGATCAACGTCAGAGGCTACGGGTCGGCGGTCCTCGACAACTACCTGTTCATCGTGGGCGGATACAGGATGACGAGTCAGGAGATCTCGGCGGTGCACTGCTACAACCCCTGCAGGAACGAGTGGAACCAGGTGGCCCCGCTCAACCAGAAGAGGTCAACGGCAGCGGCAGCAGCGCGTCCTCTCGCGGGTCAACTCGCGTGTTTTTTTTTGTTTGTTTTTGTTTTGTCGCTGCTCTCTCTCACTGTGCGTCCTCTCTCGCGCAGGTCCAACTTCAAGCTGCTGGCGGCGCAGGGGAAGCTGTACGCGGTCGGGGGCCAGTGTCTGGGCACGGTGGAGTGTTACAGCCCCGAGCAGGACTGGTGGACCTGCGTGTCCTCGATGCCCGACCCGCTGGCTGAGTTCTCGGCCTGCGAGTGCCAGGGGATGATCTACGTCATGGGCGGATACACTGCAAGAGGTGGGTGCACTGGAGGGCAAAGATTTTTTTGGGGGGGAGTTTTGGAGATCTGTACCTGTTTCTTCTTTGAGTTTAACGTGGTTTGATTTCTGTGCCCGACAAGACAGGAACACGAGCGTCCTCCGCTACTGCCCCACCTCGGACACCTGGGCGGTGTTCCGCACCTGTTCGGCGCACATCCGCAAGCAGCAGATGCTCTCGGTGGAGGACACCGTCTACCTGGTGGGCGGCTACACCCACGAGCTGGAGGCGGGCCGGCGGCAGCAGCAGCAGCGGCGCCCGAGCCAGACGGAGGACGTGCTGACGGTGCAGTCCTACAACGTCACCTCGGGCGAGTGGGTCCAGCTGAAGGAGAACACGTCCAAGTCGGGCCTGAACCTGACGTGCACGCTGCACAACGACGGCATCTACATCATGAGCCGTGACGTCAGCCTGCCCACCAGCCTGGAGCACCGCGTCTTCCTGAAGTACAACATTTTCTCCGACGCCTGGGAGGCCTTCAGGCGCTTCCCGGCTCTCGGACAGAACATGCTGCTGTGCTCCCTTTACCTGCCCAACGTGCTATGACTGAGTGGAGCCCAGGCAGCGTCGACGGGGGGCCCGGCGTGCGTGTGAAGCCCCAGTTTGTGCCTCTCGTGTGTAAACATTAAAAACAATGCATTAAAGTCTGAAAATAATCACCTGCTGCCCTCGCGCCTCAAGAACTCTTCCGACCATCTGGATGAAAAAAAAAAAGTTCTGCAAAACACCCGCCGGCCATCTTTGTTTGGAACTTTTCAAATCAAATTCCCCCTCCAGATGGTCAGAAGTGTCTTTTATGCTTTCTGGAAGAAAAAAAAATTCAGTGCAGCAGTCAGGCTTTTTAAATTTTTTTTAATTTTTTTTAAATTAATAATAAATGACTTGTTGTCATGGTAACACACGAGAAAAGCTAACGAACGCAGCATGCTTTCCAACCTACGGGCCACAATAATCCTGATGTTTACACTCCAGATATGGCATCTGCGTAAAATCTTTATATCCATAAATTCACTACAAACCTTAAAATATCTCCGAAACACATTTCCTGACTCGACGATGTACTGTAAATATAGATAATCGTGAATATGGCTTTGGTTTTACACTGCCAGCTTCGTGGGAACTCGAAGTTCCGTGAAAAGTTGTAGTTTTGGGAGAAGGAGCTCAGAGGGAGCTTCATGTGTTGTATGTATTCAGAGTCACACTAAAGCAAAGCTTAAAGCGCAATTCCACAAAGTGAACGATGCACACGTGCCTTCTGCAACCTCAGTTAACAAGAAAAAGTGGGAATAAATCTTAAAAGAAAAGCACAAAAAAGCAGGAGTTTGTTACATTGCCAGCAACTGACCAAAACAGCTGTGTTTTACTTTTTTTGTCTCTCTGCCGAAAGCAGATTTAGTTTTTAAAATTGAGGTTCTTTTTCGGTTCCTGATTAAACCAACGTGCAGTCTGAAGAAAGTTACATTAATTTCTGAAACTCTTAGAAGTGTTGGTGAAACACTTTTTTTTTTTGGTTTTTGTATATGCTGTTCTATTTTGGTGGATTTCAGCTTCTCTCTGCACTACGTGTTTGTTTGGAAATTTAGGTCATCACAATAAAGGATGATGTTCAGGGGGTCTGTTTGAGTGTCCTGTCTCTTTAAATTTACCTCCACAGCACTGGTTTATTTGGTGTTGTTGCTTGTTTTGGCCTTTTTTTTTTTTAAATCAAAATTTCCCAAATCAGGTGAGAGGACCGGTTGTTTCTAACACTGATGATCCGTGATGTGACATCTTACCCAAACACCTGCGGCACCGTGACCTCGGAGGGAGTCCCGGAGAAGGAGAAGTTGTCACAGACGAGCCGACCGATCTAGGTTCAGGTCGAGGAGTCCTGGGGAGTCTGTGGAAGAGCTGGAGATGCTTACGAAGAAAATCTGGAGGATTAAATCATTAAAATTTAATCTAAAATGAACTTCCTGTACTTATGGATTGGATTTATGTGATATTTAATTGTAGTTCCCAATCACATCAGAAAAAGTTCACAAAAAAGACCTCGGGATCATTTCCAATTTACCTCTTGTGATGTCCAGCGATGATGCAGGTAGTTCAGGATTCATCCACACACGTGTTTTCTAATTATCTCACCACCTCTCAGGGCAGCGCTGTAAACACTGGAATTTATATTCTTCGGCTTGAACAACCATTCAAAGCTGTTCGGTCTCAGACTCTGAAATTATCAGCTGGTGATTACCTTTTTTTTTTCTTTTTAATTTTGAATAACTTATCTTATTTGCATATACTTCCCAGCATGCTTTGCACGGAGGTGCAAAAATTAAAAGAAATCCCTCGTTATTTTCTCATATAGAAAAAAAAATACATGATTTAGGCCGTTGTGTCTCTTTCACACTTCACACACATCCTGCATGCTTCTCATCTATTTACAATATCCTAGGTGTCATTTAAGGACACATACGTGCCTTTTACTGCCATCTCAATACAACTGACATCTCATGTAGAGCTTTGAGTTTACCTACATGGGTGCAAAACATCATCTAAAATGAATAAAGGTCCATAAATTAGGAAAGATTTGAAAATAGATGCATGTGAGGTTGCAAAATTAAAGAAATCACAGAGGATGCGACCAGCAGGGGGCAGCACATGCTTTCCAAACACTAACCTCTCAGCAGGCCCACAGCATTTTCCACTTCACCTTCACAAGGACTCCCTATATATATATATATATATACATATACACATATATATATACATATATATATATATATATATAGGGAGTCCTTGAGCTATATATATGAGCTATATATATATAGCTCATATATATTTATAGGGACTCTTTTCTTTAGATTTGAACATGCAACCTGCAGGAATCCGCTCATCAAACGCCGTGACAGAGAAACCATCACACTTTACTGCATCTCATGAAACCCTCGGCACCTGTAGGACCAATCATCTCCGTGATAATAATAATAAAAAAAAATAAAAAAAAGGTGCCATCGAGCAGAGGTCACGAACACGGATTGGATGTGTGTATTTATAGCTTCTGGGGGGTGCGGATGGGAGAAATCGGCTTCTTTTAATGCAGGGAGGCGGCGGCAGCGGGAGGCCGGAGGGGAAATCGATCGTTGCCATCATCGGGCCCAGATTGATCCTCTGTGAGGGGGTCAGACTGTGGCGATCTCACTCACACCTCCACAGCAGGACGCCTCAAAAGGGACTCGACAACACAAGAGGGGCAGACTGTAACGGGTCGATTAGATGATTTTATATTGTGGCTGACTGGTGTTTCGCACGAAGGTGTCATAAGAGTCTTTTTTTTTTTTTTTCCTCGTGTAGAGTCAGCTGAGAAAATGTGCTCGGCATTCGGAGGTGAGCGGTGCGTCTGTGTCGAGTGTGTGACGGAAAGAGGAGGGCTCAGAGAGAGAGAGAGAGAGTGAGACAGAGAGAGAGAGAGAGAGAGAGAGAGAGATCCAAGGACAGACGGCACTGAGGGGAGGGGAGGAAACACACTCTCACTCACACCTTCCCCACAGCCTCACAGCCTCTGAAGGAAGGAGATCTTCACATTGCGAGGGGGAGATGCACGTCTGCATCAGAGGAGCAGCAGCAGCAGTCAGGGGAGGACAATAGCTCCATGCCAAGGACCACAGAGAGGGAGAGAGAGAGCAGCCCAGAGGGAAGGACAGCAGCCCTTCAGAGAGGGCAGCAAGAGGCGGAAGAGGCAACGTTTGCAAGGTTTGCTCCGTTGCTAGGGACCTTAACCAGCTGCCTTTTGGGGGATTTCTCCTCCTCCTCCTCCTCTTCCTCATCCCTGCACACAGACTCGGTTACAGCATCAGAGACACAGAGCGCTTTGTAGTCCGGAGACCATGAGTGAGGCCAAGAAAGGTGAGCTCGCCATCCGGGATAAAGCCATCCTGCACCAGCAGAGGCGCCTGAAGCAGGCCACCCAGTTCTCGCACAAGGACTCCGCCGACCTCCTGCCCCTGGACGGGCTCAAGAGACTGGGCACGTCCAAAGACCTGGTGAGTAAGGGAGGCTGAGACATGAGTGGGTGAGAGCGCCGCTTCGTAACGTGCTCGGTTGGAGAGGCTGTGGTGTGTAAGGCAGGTGTTACAAGTGGAGCCAAAAAAAACAACAACCAGGTGTCCAGAGTGTCCTGCGGCACCGGCTGGACTTCAATGGAAACATTACCCACAAAGCAACTCAACTGCCTACAGCTCAGTCACGGGATTTAAGTAAGGGTGACCGACGTGGGGCAAAAAGTAAGTTTATGTGGGACTTTAAAGTCTAAAATATGAATAACTAAGAACATAAAAAAAACCCCACAATATCAGTCTTTAGCATCTCCAAATAATCTTAAGTATGCGTGTAAAGAGTATCAATTTGTTATTATTCACATAAAAGAAAGCTTATTCAGCTGGTTTGGGTGGAGCTCAGCTATGTGAATAAATATTTCCACTTTCATTTTGTCAAAGTAGCTCTCGTATCTCACCGAAAGTATTTTTGAACGCAACTCTGTGAACTCCCACGCGAGCTAGCTGCAGTTTCACAGGAAGTGGTCCTCGGCGCTCGCGAGCCGACGACCTCGGTCTGCTCACCCGAGCGATCGGGAGCGCTGCACGGTGTGGTGAATTATCTCAACTGATCTGTCTCGAGACTCGTCTTTGGGTCGCGGCGTCTCGGTCGCAGCAGCGCGTTCAGATTTTAGAGACGCGTCCTTCTGAAATATCTCCAAAAAAGCAGCAAATTCTGTCCTCTTCAGTAAGTCTGACCTCCATTTCCTTTTATGCATGACTCCTTTTTATGTACCGTGTCTCCATGAAGCGCAGCCTCGTACAGGAACATCCTCGTCATGAGAAAGCATCATGGAGGATTCACAGTCCTGTCAGAGCCGGTTACAGTTCACTGAGACTGATGTCATTACACACACACACACACACACACACACACACACACACACACACACACACACACACACACACACACACACACACACACACACACACACACACACACACACACACACACACACACACACACACACACACACACACACACACATTTTAGGGTTGACATACAGGATGAAAGACAGTGCCTGCATGCAAACTAGGACGTGTCCAACCTCTCTACTTCCCCTTCCTCCCCCCCCCTGCCCCCCCCGAAGCTTCCCGTGTACACTCTGGAGGAACTCCCTGTAATAATCTGAAAACAATTTATTACTCCGGCTCTCCCAGCTGACACAGTTTTCTGTGTCAGCTGGGAGACACAGCTCTCCAAGAACCTCAACACAATCGCTGGGAAGCAGCGCTGGCAGCACACTACGATGCCTTAATGTCTGCCAGATTTTAATACCGACATTTGCTGCTAGAAAAACATTCCAGCCTCCTGCTCCTCTGCTTCTTAAGACTGAGCTGCGTTCACTGATCCAATGATAGAAATCTTTTCACTCTCTTCACTGCTTCCTTCACGCGTACATATTTGACATATTTAAAAGCTGTTGTTTGAATTGAGATTAAATTTAACATTCATGATCCCCAGATGATGAATCCTACTCACTTGGACTTTTTTCTCTTGCGCTTGATATTCAGTCCCTCCTGGAAAACACAACATCGTAATCACAATAACTCATTCAACCATTCTCAGCCAATATTTGAGCGAATTTGTTATTTTGCAAGATTTCTCCGCAATAAAGTTTCTTAATAGAGCCTCCTTTCACTTTTCATTTTCAGTCTGCACAGCTTTGATCATCAAAACAAACCACTTCCTGATTGACTGAGAAAACAACAGCAAAACAGCCAGACAGGAAGTGATGTGCAGCATAGAAAGTGATTACAAATTACTTTCTTTATCAGGTAGCCTAGTAGCGTATTTAAATAAAAAATTTTTTTTAAAATCCTCAAATTTCCCAGCAATTACTGACTATGTTAGCAATTTTACTACAAAAAGAGATCAGATAAATCCGCAAATTACTTCAGTAAAATCAAGAATTTAGAATCGCAAGAATCCGCCAAAAAAATTTCACAAAATCCTGGAGGAACTAAGTGACGACAAATCAACAGCTGCACATAAACTTTCAAATCCAGCTGCATTTGTATGATTCAGACCGCTGATCTGGTTTTGAAAACAAACTGTAGATGCTGGCCTCCCACACAGCAGGGGGCGCTGCAGCAAGAACTTAAACATATTTTCCAGGATAAAAGACTGTTTTGCTATAAAGACTTTGAAGATACTCAGCTCGGGGCTCCGACTGTTTCATAAATGTCTTTGTCTTCTTCACGCTTTCGGCAAACTGAATTCTCTGTTTACACAATTAGAGGCAAATTGTGGATTAAATACACAAATCGAGGGCACAACTTTTTCCCTCTATGACTCCCTCTTAGCTGTGCTATCCACCTTATAAAATAAGATAATGAACAGAATAAACAACAGACTTGCTGAAAGTCAACATATTAGCTTTGTAACTGCGAGCATGCTGACGTTAGCGTTTAGGTGGGAGCGCCGCTGTGCTTCGCAGAGCTGCGAGCGTGACCGCAGGCTCCTGTTTTGTTATTCCAGAATCTCTGAGGCTGCAGAGAAGAATCCAACACAACCACACATCTGAACAACAACAACAACAACAAAAAGATAAGATTTCCCTCAAGCTCTATTAGATTCAAAGAGCTTAAATGTACAAGTCGTGCATTGGCAGCATGTAATTCAACATCTCCTGCGGGCGCCTGAAAACCCTCTATTTCTTAATGCTAATTATCTCCTCCCTCAAGACAGAATGAAGCTCATCTCAGCAGTTATCAAAAACCCAATATGTCGCAGCGCCGTGGCCACGGGGAGCACAGCGTGGCTCACATGGCGTCTGTAACAAGTGTTTTTTTCCATGCTTTGGGAAATTGAGGAAGGAGCTGCAATTGCCGGCAGCCCCTCCGCCGTGCCTGCATGTCCTCTCTGCAGATAACACGCCTCCCCATTCAGGCTCTGAAAACAGGGACTATAAATGATGAGAAAGGATGCTCGCACGCCAAACCCTCCCAGAAAAAAAGATGACATCATGCGAGCACAGCTGTCAGATCCATTTGTTTGATGTAGGTTTTCCAGAAAGTCTGTCTTTTTATATATATATATATATCGTGGAATTTTTTTTTTATCTATTCACGACTGCTCGAGAGTTACAGTTTTCTTTTTGCCTTGTGTCCACCATAAACAAAGACTTTATTTCTCCTTTTTCTGGCTAGTTTAATGGATTTGTTGCTGGTTGAAGCCCCAATGGAAATATGTTAATTTAAGACAAATGTCCGCTATCTTATCGTCTGAAAACAGAAGATGCAGAAGTGCTTGAAACTGCAATACCACCGAGGGCCACTAGGCGTCGGCTCCAAAAAGTTTCCAGCTCCATAGACTCCCATTCAACTTCTCTCATGAACTTACAAAGTCAATAATTTTTTTCCATAAGTTATTATGGTGTCATTAGCAAAAATGTATCCTTCTCATTAGTTTTCTGGCAGTTAATCTGAAAATAATCCCATCATTAATTAGATATTAGTTCTTAAAAAGCGGTGTGTTTGGGGGAGGGGGCGTGTCTGTTTGATTGACAGAATTCCGCCACAGGTGGGCGGGGCCTTCTCAAACTTGGAAACATCCGCCTGCTAAAGCTCGCTAAAAGACAAATATTCAATTTAATCAGTACATAAAACAAAAGTGTAAAAACACTAAAAACACTTTAGTGGTCGGAAAGCAAACAGGCATAATAAAAAAAAAAAAAAAAAAGCCAAACTATTCCTTTAAATGTTATAATTAACACTCTGCTGCGACACTCTCTTACTTAAAAGCAAGAAGAAAAAAACGGTGCTCGCTCTGAGATTTTGTCGCTGTAACCTCGTTTTTCTTGCTGTTAATTTCTGCTGGCTGGCCTGTCCCTGTCCAGTGTTTAATTCAGCAGCACAGCATGTTACATAAGAGTGAGTTTGTTTTGCTGCTCTTTTAGCCTGAGGTCCTCTCACTCTCAGCAGCAGCGGCAGCGGCAGCAGCATCACTCCAGCCATGTTGTGCTGCGTAGTTCGAGGAGGGGGAGCAGCGAGCACGAAAAGGGCAAAATCCACCTCTGCAAGCGAAGAGCGGTGGAGGGGAAAGAAAGAGACGGCTGGAGATGGGGTCAGGGAGGACGGTCGGTTTAGTGGGGCCGTTTTATGTAACACGACAAAAGGCTTCGAGTAGAATAAAATGTAGGAAGAGTCAACAGAAATGAAAGAGCGCTTGTGTGTGTGTGTGTGTGTTGGGTTGGAAACGTCTGAGTGCAGCTATATTAACACTTGGGCCCAATGTGGACCGAGTTATTGTGTAACCACTGTGTCACCTTGATGTTTTCTACTGCTCAACATGAGCTCCCCAAAGCTGCTCCACCATGAGGGAGATAACTGAACGTAGACTGGATATAAAAGTGTTCGTAGCTTCCGGGTCTGGAAAAATGAGGCAGATGCGGAAGTGCCTTAAGCTGCAATACCACCGAGGGCCACTAGTAATCCCGTTATTAATTAGAAAATAAGGTCAAAAAGCTGTTTGTTAATGTTACAAGGGTGGCCTTTGTTTTAGGTTTGAAAGTCACAAACTCTGAAGTTAAACCACTTAAGTAACAAATTTCAAGCTTTCGCTGTCTGTTCTTCGACAAAACTGGAGGTTAAGGCTTGTTTTAAAGGGTCAGTTCATGCAAATGACCAGTAAGAGAGAAATATTGTACTTTTTTTTTACCATTACATTTATCTATTAATAGTTACATTAAAGTAAAAATATGATTTATAAATTGGAACAACCAGCCCTTCAGATTTTGTCAACCTTGCGGATAAATTGTAGCTCATTCTTGCCATTTTATTTAAAAAATTGAGAATGGAAAGTAGAATACATATAATTCTGATGCATTTATTTCAACTAATAAGAGTCAATTTATGGCGAATTCAACATTATCCAGTGCCTACATGTTTTAAAATCTGCTAATTTGTACTGATTTCAGTGGAGGAGTTTTCATGTCACCGGTTTGGAAAAGGCTTTTATTCTCTAAAGAAAACCCCAAATCCCAGAAAACCAATTTCATTTTGCCAACATGTCTGGCTTCATTATGGTAAAACATGAAGATACGACATACATTGAAGCTTCTGGAAACCTAAAAAGGAAAATAGAATCCTTGAAAATCTTATATTGGTTTTATTTTGTTGCACACATTGCAAATCTATCCTGTTCCCTGCAGCTTAGGTGCTCATGTCCTTCTCTTGCAGACGAGTGAGTCTGAAACCTCTGTGTGTGTGTGTGTGTGTGTGTGTGTGTGTGTGTGTGTGTGTGTGTGTGTGTGTGTGTGTGTGTGTGTGTGTGTGTGTGTGTGTGTGTGTGTGTGTGTGAAGTGCCTGGCTAATCGAGAGTCTCCAGGTACGTCTGAGAATGATCAAAAGCTACAGTGCCGAGCTCGGATGTGGAACCGTGGCATTCAAAGAGTGTACAGACGGAGGAAAAAAAGGGAGCCGTGTTAAATTTAACTAAAACACTGTGTCCAATTTAAGCCAATAAACTCAGATCGTCACTGTTTGGAAGGTGCTACTCTCTAATCACAGCATACTCGGTTTTGACCTCCTCACAAGAAGTCATAACATTTCTACGAGATGATGGCGTCCAGCACAGGTTCTTTTATATTCATATACATTTTATATTCACTCTCCAAACTCCACTGTGTGTTTTCCCCTAAAGGGTGAAAAGTAAGCACTTCGAGAGTGAACATGACAATGTCATACCAGAGCGCGAGGACCTCTCGGGAGTTCTCCTCAAAGCCTGCACCAAAACACACCGTGTTGAATCGGTTCAGATGCAGGCTCTTTATTATTATTAGCTCCGGGGACAATTAGATGGGCTGGAGAGAGGTTAGCGTGAACCCGTCTCTCTCCCTGTCATCTGGGGCGGCGGAGGGGCGGCAACCCTCCCTCAGCTGCTCCCTCGGAGCTGTGCGGGAAAGACAGGAGGCTAAAAATACCCGGCAAAAAAGAAAAAAGCACACAACAACCCCGACAACAGAGGGGAGGAAGAAAGAGAGGAAGACAGGAATATTTGTTGGGTGTATATGGCGAGGTTGGACACGTGACAGCGTTTAGGTGCAATTTTGGTGGTTTTAATTGCTGTAATTGGCGGCAAAAAGCGCCCAATTCCCAGAAATGTATATGTGGAAGCACACACAAACAAGCTGAATTTAAAGATATACGACGACACTGATTAAGTTGACGATTTATGTCTGTAAAATTAAATACTACAAAAAAAAATGGCTTTGACCAACTTCAGCGTTTTATCTTCTGTTCAGTTGTTTTGAACAACAACAAAAAAAAAAAACAGCCCCCAAATCCAAATCTGTATCTAATTTAAATTGGTGTTAAACAGAGCGACTTCGCTAATCCTCATATTCGAGAGGCAGCGAATGTTTGGCTTGATCACTAAAATCGGTAATTTATTTTCTGTCAGTCAACTGAAGCTCTAGTCACGAGCTTAACACACAACTCACATTTTATAAAACCTGGATCTCCAAAAACATCCGCATTACATCTTATTTCAAAGGACATTTGGGGAAATGTGTTTTCGTTCTGTAAGTTGGACGGGAAAATTTAAATCACTTTCATATCTTTGTGTGATTAAAGATGAAGCTACGGCTACGAGACGATTACTTGATTTTGGCACAAAAGCTGGAAGAATAGGGAAGTGACTGCTCCTACAAAATAAAGTTTAATGTGTAAATTATTTATCTTTACAGGTGCTGGTAGTCATATATTTTTCCCACTGCATCCAGTTTTTTTTTTAAATAAGTTAATCGCCTCCTGGTTGTAGCTACATATCTAATGTGCTGGATTTGTGGAAAACAATTAAATTAAGTTGGCTAACGGCTCTCTACTTTGGCCTTTTTCACATTCCTACGCCTTTCTTAAATCATTTACAATTTTGAAACTGACACCTAAAGAGTTCGCAGTTTCGGAGACACCTGGAACGTTGGATCAAATTTGCTAATAAGTGAAAAGTAGCTTTTATCGTAGTCGGTCAAGATGAGAAGCAGCATGAAAGACAACATCTTCCGCGGGTGGAACAGCTTACATTCATATTTGGAGACGGTCTCTTCCCTCCGCTGTCGGCACGTGTTGCTAAAGCGAAGCTAGCGCAAGTAAAAAAAAATGAAGTAATTCGGACTCAGTGTGCAACAGTGCACTTCTTTAGCCTTTAATTCGTGATCAGACTCCGGTTATACGCTCTGACGTCTCCGGCTGCAGCACTAGTTGAGCATGAATAATGCAACATTTATGGAAATTGAATCCGAAACAGGCTGCTGGAGGAGAAGTGGGTAATATAGGCTGTAAGGAAAGATGAATGCAGAGAAATCGCAGCTACTTTTGAAGACTAAAATGTCACATTATACACATTTATCAAAACGAGTCCAAAAAAAATGGCCATAGTAACAGATTTTCTTATCTAACTCCCAGTAAGAAACCAAATAACCATATTTCCCAAATGTCAGACTGTTCGTTCAAATTAAACTAATAGCTTTTTCATTACTTGTAACCATTGTAACAAATATTTACTTTACTTGTAAATCTATCCAAATAAACTCTTGGCTTTTTGATAACTAATCTATTCAATACAATAAATATTTTCTCAAATGAAATCAAATCCTCAAACAGACCCTGAGCAGCGCTACCGGAAACCCCCGTCTGGGGTTGATTCAGTCGCTGGAGTTTTGGGCTGCAAATGATTTACCACAGCGGAAACAGAGAGCCGTAGAATGAGTGTAAGGAGGAAGTGGAGGAGCAGGCAGGAAGTAGATGTGAAGCCGGTCGGTGCGACAGGAAGTCAGCCGCTTGGGACGTCCGTCAGAACGAGAAAGAGGGAAATGGGAAGCTCACGCGAACGGCCGGATGAGAGAGACGAGCCTCCTGCAGTCGGATAACTAGTCCACACGGCAATCGGCCTTTAATCTGACTCACAGAGGAGGGAAAGAAAGAGAGACGACGACACAGAGAGGAGGAAGTGCTGGTGTCACACACCAACAGGTGTTTGTGTTCAGGCGTCCATCACAGGACTCACATCAGCAAAATCAGCGACAGTGTGAATGGACACGAAGGAAAGTGTCTGTGAGAGCGTTCGACCAGTTTTAGTCTGAATACGAGCTGCAATCAGAAAGGTAGAACCTTCGTGACTAAGTATGCCAAGTTAAGTCGCTTGATCTAAGTCACCACAGACCTGAAACTTAAGCAGAGAAACATCGGATTTTGGGGTCAAATTTTTGAGGAACAGAAAAATCTTCAACAAGTGTTTCTGAGCCCATGCAGTGATTTCCACCACAGAATCACGGCTGCATTTTAAAGCAGTGCTGCAGTGTTTCTCTGCTGATGCTTCAGGTTCATTGTGACACAACTCGGGTGCTGATGTTGATGAAGCGACGTCACGGTGCTGCGCTCGGTTTGTGCCCTACAGGAACAGTCTCTGAAATTAGTTTGAAAAAAAATAGTATAAAAAATAGCTATAAAAAGCGACACAGTGAAGTTTTTATTTTTTTTTTTTTTTTTTTTAATGCTCAGGAATTTTCTGAAACAGTTGGTCATTGTAGTTTTTAGTAACTCAAACTGGACATATGGAGCATTTGTTGGAGACTATTTACAGCTGCGGATTAATACATATTTGATGCTCTCGGAAGTATTTACAGCAGCAGGATGGTTTATCTACGTGGGACTGAGTAAAAATAAACTACAGTGTCTATCCGGTTTTTTTTTTTTGGTGTTTCTATTTTTGTGGGACTTTTGAATATAAGAAACAAAAATAGAACATCACCATCTCTTTAAGCTTACTTAAAATATTTAACCTATTTCCGAACTGCAGGAAAAGAACATTTGGGAGATAACTTCTAAACCCAAAGAGAAGTAAGACTGATTCCTCCGTTAGTCATGAACAATACCAGTGAAAGATCTCTTCAAGCTGCCACAATATCTGTGACACCTCTTACAATCAGGAACAAAGAATGCTCAAAATGAAAAGATATCGTCCAAATTGGGCAAAATGAACAAACAGATTACACCTCAGCTCTGCCAAATCCACCTCAGCTGCTTCAACAATCAACAAATGCACATTGAAATGACAGCAGGTTGCGTAGTGTATCATAGATAAACTCTTTAAAGGGGGTTAGGACGGGGGGGGGGGGGGCACACACACACACACACACACACACACACACACACACACACACACACACACACACACACACACACACACACACACACACACACACACACACACACACACACACACACACACACTGCTGCCATCGATCCACCGAGAGGCCAAATGACTGATACCAACTCACATAATCTCAGCCTGTTAACGAGAAGTCGGCGGAAACAGCTGAGGAACGTGGTGAAACTCTGAGATGTGCCACGACGGGAGAAATTTTAATCACATAAGGGGTTCAAACTTAAAAAAAAAAAAAAAAAAAAAAGTATTGATAGTGCTGCATTCTTACTTCCATTTTGTCTTGAATTAGTTTTGGTTGTTTCCCATGATGCTCTGGACAATTTAAACACATACAATAATGTTGCCATGGATTCAGTGAATTATCCTCCTCCATACCACAACTGAGTCCTGTATTGTTTGTCTATATTTATCTATATTCTGGCTAGTTGACACCGTTAAATATATGCCGAATTAGCAATTAGAAGTTCCTGTTTACGATGTTTACTACGGTCGCTGCGTCACCGTGACACAGACGAAAATATAAAATCGGGATGTTTCTCAGGCATGTTCTGGAGTTCTCTTTTTCTACGACTTCTAAATGGATTTATAGAATGAAAATCTGATATAATGATAAGTTCAGAGAGTGTGTGCCACGCTGAAACTGAACACATCCGGTTTCCATCTAAAAGTAGCGCATATTTTAACCGAACTTTGAGAAAACCCTTGTTAATGTGAGCTTCCATCCACTACTCCAGTCGGGTCTTTCTTCATTAGGGTCTCTCTGACTTGTGAATAAAAGTATGCTTGTTGGCATCAAGCAGGTTTTCCACAGATCTTGGACCATTATTTTCTTCGTGGAGACTTCTACTCTGCACCTTCGCTTCAACTCTCCTGCCTCAAGTTTAAAAAAACAAAAACAAAAAAAACATCAACTTTTACATTATTATCAAAAAGCAGATGGAGATGAAGTGCACCCTGCAGCGTGCAAGTTTTCCAATTCACCCCTGAACTGTAACACGGTCGGGTCCGTATGAAACACCGAGCGCTGCCCTCTGCAGCCGAGCGCCGTTGCTAACACGATTTGCTTGCGAGTCGACCCCGGAGCAGTCAGACAGATGCCGACCGTCAGAGCACACATGGAGAGGCTAATAGCTCAAATTACATTATGTTCATCGTCGATCAGATTCAGTCTTCGCTTCCCTGCAGTCTCATGAGAGCACGCATGATCTTAAAAGAACGAACCCTTAATTAAAAAAAAAAAAAACTGCTGGAGCTTCACATGATTTCCCGTCTCATCGTCAATAAGAAAGAAGCTCTGGTGTGCCACCAGACTTAATGAGCACTAATATTTTCCACACTTTTGCTGCTTCCGTCCCTTTAACAAGCCACGTGTTGCACATTTGCAAAAGAGCATAATTAGTGTTAATGAATGTGTGATTTATCCAGCGAGTGCAGAGGTGGGAGAGAAGTCTACTGATGTGCAGATTGTTGAAGAACAAAAACAGAGAGAGGAAAAACTGGCAGGACAGACGAAGAGGCCAGCGTCAAGAAAACAACAGAAAGAAAGAAAGAAAGAAAGAAAGAAAGAAAGAAAGAAAGAAAGAAAGAAAGAAAGAAAGAAAGAAAGAATCGGTCCAGTCTAAAGCGGAGCTCCTGAGTGAATGTGATTAGTTTGGATGTTGAAGAGTTCAGCGTGAAGGATCCTATTTTAGTCGAGCTGCCGGAGAGAGGAGGAGGAGGAGATTACTTTTAGATTAGGATTATGTTTGGCACAGGGTTTGGGCTGGTTTACCGAATTAAAGCAATCAATAGGAGGCAGGGATACATTCTTGATTTCTATTGATTGCAATGACAGACGGAAGGAGAGGAAAGAGAAAGAAAGGCAACGGAAGGAAACAAGACGGAGAGCAAATGGAGATATAATAGACGGTAATGAGAATGAGATCGGAGATGAGGATTATAAAGTATAGGACAGACAAATGAAAGCTAATAGAGGGAATGAGGAGAAGAGGAAAAGGTTAGAAAAGAAGAAGTAATCAGGGAGAGAAGAGGAGACATGACATAGAAAGAGAGACAAGAAATGCCAGAAACTGAGGAGAGGAACGAAAAACAAATGTTGGGAAATGATGAGAAGACATGAAGGAAAAGGAGGAAAGAAAAGGGCAGAAAAGATAATGAAACGACATGAGAGAAAAACACCCCCCGAGAGGACGAGAGGGGAGACGTAAAGACCATACTCTCAGTGTCTCGTTTTTTCTCGCCCAGGTGTGAAAATGAAGGTTCTTTAGGTTTAGCCAACAAAAACGACATGATTATAAAAAAATAAAATAAAAAAAAAAACCCGACTTGGTTTCTGCGGGCTTTCTCGAACGCTGCAGGTATCCTGGTTCAAAGCTCTCGGTTCGAATCAGGACTTTCCCAGATACGTGTACGCTCGAGGCACGGATGTGACACGTGATATCGGGCGAGGCGAGGCGTTGAGGAGGAGGAATATCGAGAAGAGGAGAGAGATGTAAAGCCGAGGTGAGAGACGAGGAGAGCGACGGGGAGATGGGAGGCGGAGAGAAGATTAGAGGAGGGGGAGGAGGAGGAGGAGGAGGAGGTCATCATCACCGAGCGCTCGGCCTCAGCTGGAGCTCGGCGTATGAACACCAACAATCTACTCCAGAAACCTCATTTAACGTACAGTATTTCATTTGCTATTTTTCAAGGAGAACAAGCGCTCTCCGAGCCGACCGGCGGCCCGACCGCCTCTTCAACGAGGTTGCAGCGGTGATAGATTGAGCTTCAGATGCGAACACGGACGTCTGACACAAAGAGCAACTAAAACATCACGACGGATCACACGGAGCGAGGCCACAGACGCTCAGACATGCCCAGGCATTAGGTGGCATTATTACATGTTAAGGTTATACGGGCTCATCTCTCGCCTTTTCCTTTTATTTATTTATTTTTTATTTTTTTTCTGTCTCCGTGTTTCTATCCGTCCTCCTTCTTCCATGAAGTCGTTCCTCGTCTTCATTCAAATTCTGGTCGGGAGCGCTTTTACCAGCGTTGCTGTGTTCTTGTTAATCGGAGCGGAACGTCAAATAATGATAGAAGAGAGAAAATCATTTTAGTTTGCGTTAGCTGCCTCTTAAAGGGAGAGTTCAGAGAGTTTAAAGTGGGGGAGTATAAGATACACAGTCGGTGTGGATGGGCGTCAGGACGTCCCCAGTTTGGAGAAGCAGGCAAAAAAAAAAAAATCATCATGGTGTCATTAGCTAATAAATGTATTAATTAATTAACAGATCAGAACCGGACAAACGATTTGATTCTGAAGTCGATTATTTTTTTGTGGACCACAACAAACCTTGTTGACTCGTCTCAATGCTCGTAGACAGAAATGAAGGATTGAACATCTAAATAGTTTCAATCCTTTTGAATTTTGCGTTTATAGGTTTGTCCAGGAACTTTTCTCACTAAAGATAATAATTTAGCTGATTTGGAATAAGATACAGTCGTTATAAACCAAATTGAGTTTATAGTTTGCAAGGCTTGTATTTGAAATACAATTAAGACTTAAGATGATTGACATGATTTTTGCTTTCTAAAACACTGACGATCACAACCGCAGTTGTTTTTATGTTTTTTCATGAAACGTGTTCGTTCATCTCTTAACATCCAGGTGACTTCGGTGTTTAAACATCCAAATAAAATAGCTGTGTGTTTTATTCATGCGGTGTTGGGTGACCGGTCTGTCCCGACAGTCTACTCGGACGCCGGACTGCTGGAACAATAATGTGATTACGGAGGAACAGGCGGCTAAAATACAATTTTCTTTTTATATGATCCGAAGAGAACAAGACGGTCACCGGCAACGTGGCATTAAAGTAAAAATACATAAAGTAAAACTGCAACATACATGCTGTACTTTGAAAAGTGACGGGCCTCCGTAGATTAAAATAAATTAGCGCTTGTGTAGAGATACAGAACAATTTTACTCTGCTTTAGGTGCTTTTTGAATGGAGTATATACAGATGGTGTGCGGCAGCTTTTTTTTTTTCTATTGAAAGAACCCCGAAAAAGTGTGTGTTGGCAAAAAAAAAAAAAATATGGCCACCAGGCTGGTGCAGCGAAGAAAAGCCCCTCGCAGAAATCCTTTTATGTCTGCTGAGCTGACGGTTATGACCTGAAAGCATTAACATGCCCCTCGAATTGGCTTTCATAACATGATAATGTGACCTTCATTTCGGCTCGTGTGGATAGCTTTTCCCCTTTTCTCACTGGAGCTAAAGTTAGCAATTTAAATCTCCCTGTCTCAGTTGGTGGGGAGGGGTGGGGGGTAAGGGGAGGGGGAGGGGAAGGGGGAGGGAGGGTATGCAGCCTGGTATCGCGCCAAAGAGTGGAACACAATCGTCAGTCAACTAAAGGACACCGCGTCAGTGTCACGTTTTGTCTCAGCTCGGCATTACGTAAGATATTTTAAATGATTTTTACCAGAACCACGATCTTTTCCAAAAACCTAACCAAGTAGTTTCGGCGCCTGAACCGAACCAAACTGTCCCATTTAACTTAAACAACGATCTTTTTCTGAAAACCAACCGTGTGGTTTTTGGTGCCTGAACGTTCCACCGCCACGGCATCGTCTCAGACGTATGACACATTTTGTGAATTATATTGCCGATGTTGATTTCTCATTTGCTACCTGTGTGTGCGTCTCTTTAAGATGGATGGATACGACAGAATAGGCAAAAACGTACAATATCCAAAATAATAAAGGGCCTTCGTTAAGCATCCCAGAGACACGAAGCAACATTAGTATAAAGCCGGTTAAGCCGAACGTTTACTCTACTTTTATCTCTGTTTTTGGTCTCCTCCAGCTCCTACGGGACAATGTAAGGTTCACAAACACCAGTTACACCCCCCCCCCCCTCCACATCTACTCCTTCGGTAACCTGCCATCTGAGATCCATTTGTTTTACGTCTCCCCGTCTAGCAACCTCACAGCATCGTGCAGCGCCGCCTGATGGAGGGGAACATCACGCGGCTGCGAGGCGAGGCCCGGGACCCCGGCGGCAGGGTCCGATCCCCGCTGGCCGACACCAAGGACGGGGCCGCCGACGCCGAGGAGAAGAGCGAGAGCACGGCCGACGACTCCACGGAGGAGAGGGAGTCCCTGGAGGAGAGCGAGAGGAGCCTACGGTCGGACGAGGAGGACGACAGCAGCGAAGCCGGAGCCAGACAGACGGCGGAGAAGCCCGAAGGCACGGAGAGCTCGGGCGTCCTCACGGCTCTGGTCGTCCAATGCAAGGTACCGCACCCCTGTAAAGTACACCCGGGGCCCCGTCTACCATCACCCACATTCGCCGCTCTCCACAGCGGCACACGAACCGAGAGGAGGGTACAAAAGGCTGCTCCACTCGGCTCCGGTGACTCATCATTTAAAGCCTGCTCTTCATTTATTTTCCCTTTACAACACATCACGAGCTCGGCAGCGGCCGCCTGATAGGACCCGAACAACAGATAACTGAGTCACCGCGATTAAAAGTCCGACCCGGTAAACACGTCCAACACGAGGAACAAGTACGCCGGGGATTGAACTGAGCAAACTGTGTGGGTTTCAGGACAAAGCGAAGGGACAAGAAACAGGAATAAAAAGGTCTGAATACAGGCGGAGACGTGACGAATAAACAACACGAACATGAAACGTAGTCGTACGTGAATATTTTGCATCAAAACTATTCATACCGGCAGCGATGCGCGTATGGGAGAGTTGTTAAAAAAAAAAAAAAAGGTTTGGATAGATTCAGACAACCTCAAGAAATGATGGAATGAAAATGGCAAACATATCTTTTTCAAAATAGGAGCGGGTGGTATTAACGTATACCGCTGCAGGTGGAAAACTTCAAAAGCTTTTTTTCTTTTAATTTGAAACATAAAAGGATTTAAGGTAAAGTACAGTCACAGTCTGTCGTTAGCATAGACTGTATATAAAAAAACAAAAACACTGGCAGCGGCAGGTGAGGTCGGTACGGGCGTGCTTTAAAGTGCAATACCATCGAGTGCCACTAGGGGTTAACTCTGAAAAAAGGTTGTGGCTCCATTCACTCCCATTCAACTTCTCTCATGAAATACAAAGACAATATGTCAATGTCATTGACTAAAGTCGCTCCTTCTTATTCGTTTTCTTGCGGTCCATCTGAAAATACTTCCATCATTTATTTGATGTCATTTTTAACACATTCTGACCGTTTACAGGCTAAATTATTAATTGATTAATAATAATAAAAAAAAAAAAAAGGAAATGAGAAAGCTATATTTGTGTAATGTTCTTCGACGTGTCGTTTTACTGCGAATACGTGGTTTTGTTTTAACCAATACACTATTGAAAGATATGCCGGGTGGTATTGATCATCTTACTCATCGCCAACTAATGCCATTGAAAGGCCAAACACAAGAACAAATTGACCACATTGACGGGTGCCGTCTCTGTATTCAAAGCCTGATATGAATCCTCTGTGCAGCAGAGCTCCATTTTTAAAACACATCTAAGCTAACTGCTGAAAAAACGAGCCATCAAATCGGAGCATTTCCCAAAAAACGGCGAGTTTTTTTTTTTTATTAAACGTACTTCTTTTGTAGTAAAACAATGAGCTTGTGCTCGAAGGCCGAAGACAGACTTGGAAAGTATTGAGAGAATTTCGTAAATTCCCAACACAGTTAGCCTTAATCATTAAATTAAATCAAATCAAGTGCAAAAGACGTAGAATGGAGACACAGACGTGTCAAAATATGACATACTTAACCTTCGACTAGGAATTTAAGAGATAACTTGGACTTTTGGATCAGAGAGAATTGCTGCCATGTTTGACGCTAAGGACAGAGTCATTTAAAAAAAATAAAAAAAAATCCTTTGATGTTAATCAATACAGAAGATCAATCACCTTTTTGTTCCCAGTGGCATTCAAAGCATGAAGCACAGCTAATCTGAATCCTGCGTGTGTGAAGATCTTTTCCAGTGGATTCAGCGTTTTCCCCGTTACTAAGTGTTCTCTGCAGGGTTTTATCATCAATTTATTAAATGCAAAGTGTTCCTCAGGTAGTGGCGCGGCCGCTATTTTTAAACTTCACGGGTCGGGAGGGATTTTGTATTTTTTTTTGCGCCGCTGGGACTGAGACAAAAGAGCAGGTTGGTGGGTCTGCTGATAAGCCGGCGTGCCCGCGAGGACAAAAGAAAGCTCGCTCAGTTTGTACAGAGCGAGAGGGATCAAAACAAGCTGCATGGAAACTGAAGGTGTTTGTTTCCGAGGAGGGAAATATCCTCGGGTCAAGAGGATAAGGTATTGATTTACGAAGGAGGCGACGGGGGGAGATGGGATGTCTGTTGGGTGGTAAAAAACAAAAAAACAGTAGCATTTTAGGGCAAGAACAAGAACCCTATCATTACATCTCAGGTTTATTTCCATTTTTAAACAATAAATATGTCAAATAAAGATTTAAGTATCACATTTTACACATGTCCACTGAAGGCCGGTTGTTTTAGCTGCTCTTCCTGTATGTAGCTCAACGTTTAGGACATTGACTAATGCGTATTAACAATAAGTTGAGCCATTATTTTCTTGATTTATGCTTGCCGTATAAAATGTAAGCAAGTATTAGTCTCGTTTTGTCCAACTAACAGTCCAAAACCTAAAGTTTACCAGTAAGCTGTCTGTGATTAGTAAGAAAAACAGGAAATATTCACAGTGAGAAGTTAAAACTAGTGACATTTTTCATTAAAAAAAAACCCCAAAACAAACTAGATTAATGAACTGGTTACCAAAATCCTGCTGATTACATTTCAGGCGGTTGAAAATCCTCACAGCTCTACAGTCAATAAAACCTTAAATATATTAAAACGACATAAAATGACCAAGAAACAACTGTTCCTGGAGCCGTAATCTATCTGAAACTGATAAAAGAAATGGGGTAATAAAGCGGACATACAGGGCAGCCATATGTTCCGCATACATCCCTCTTGACTTTTATGTTGTTGTTGTTGTTGTTTTTTTCTTCCACAAACGTGTTTCCGTGCAGGATTCATACAGGTTGCACGACATCAAATACTCCAAAATTTGGGCCCATTTGTGAACCAAAACATGGAAAACAATGCAATGAAAGCGGTGAGGCTGAACCAAAACAGTAAAGCTGAGGGTTAAGCAATGTAACCAAACCAGCTAATCGAGAAGCATCACTACATAATAATAGAAATATCAATAATAAACACTTCTAAGATAAAAAAAATAAAAAAATAAATATATATATAATGATTAAATGAATAGTTTTGACATTGCTAATTGAATCATGACTCTTTCCTGCCATAAATCACAACACTTTCTTCTTCGCTGCGGAGTTGTTTGACCAACGAGTCAAATGTGCTCTCGCGTTAATATTTCACGCTCCAGCGATCCGGAGAGTCTAAAAGATCAACGTGCTCTCGACAAACTTAAAGAATCAGCATCTCCAGTCAGCAAAATGGGCCCAATACATCAGCGAATAGTCAGGAAGTGACTCGCGGGGACCAGTAATCATATACAGAACACCCTCGTTTGTTCATTTATTATTAAGTTGTCGAGCTGCTCAACCGAACGCCTGCAGCGACACGCGATCGACACGGCTCCGGTTCCACACGCAAAACAACACCCGACGTAAAAACAAAAACAAAACAAAAAAAAACAAAAACAAGGGCGGTGTTGGAAATGCAACGACAAACACGAGATGTGTTTTGTTTGTAGAAAGGTGATTTTTTTCTTCTTCTTCTTCATTTTTCAGTTTCACGAGGCGGCCGAATGGATCGTCTCGAAAAGAGAACAGTCTTCAAAGTCTCCCCCGAGTCGTGTTAACGTGCCGTTGTGACTGAATGTTTGCTCGCGTGCCCGATTGAAGTGAAAAAAACCCAAACAAGATAAATCACACTCTGCCCCCCCCCCTCATCTTCCCCACAGTGCTGTGAGACTGAAGTCAAGGCCTCCATCAACACTGGCAGCCTCCATAACCACATCTCCACCTCCTGCTGCCAGAGGCTCGGGTAAGAAACACTGAAAACACATTTACTGAATATCACTTCTTTTAAAAACTGTGTTTGACAAACAAATACTGAGCAATGATATACGTTTTTTTTTTTTTAAATGTTTTAAAACAGTCACCAAGGAAAAACGTTTAAAGAATGTAAAATGAAGATAAAAAAAACAAAAACAATTCAACAGTAAAAGAACTGGATTAAAATAAAAACAAAAGAAGAAAAGAAAGAAGCTTTAAGGAGAGATTTTATAATAACGGCGTTTAAGCTCTCAAAGTTTCTCTTGATTCTTAAAGACTTGACGTCACCTTTATCTCAAAAAGAAAAGACCAAATACCGAATAAAGCTCCGTCTTTACATCAGAGCAGAAAAAAAGATGTTGTTCTCACCCAGCTGTAAAGTTAATTTATTTTGCCTTTATTTAAGGGAACTGGTAAACAGTTCAAAGTTGCTACAGCTGGCGGACTGTTTTAATAAAATCACAGCTGCACAAACTTTTGATTGACATTTGAATGAAAAAAAAACCACAAAAAAAACAACAACCCCGGATGCAATTCATCATAAAGCGGCGACTGTAAATATGCCAGAAGAAGTGTGGAGGATATTGATGAGTGTGTGTTTTGTGTGTTGTTCAGCCTGGTGCCCAGTCAGAGTTCACCGTGTGGCGTGAGCAGCTCGGTGACGGACCTGCAGCTGCAGCTGGGCGGACAGACGCTCCGATGTTCGGCCTACGTCGAAGGTCAGAAGTTCAGCTGGAACGAACGGTTTAAATAAAGTTTCGGGCGATTCGAATTTCTTCAGCTCACGAGGCCGCGCTTTAACACGGCACGGGTTCAGGTTGTTTCCTTGCCTGTTTCCTAGTACTTCCTGGACTCTATATTACAGCCCGTGACCTCCCAATCATTGAGTAGTGACCTCCTCCATCGCTGTTCGCTGTTTTACACGAGGCGAGTCCAGATGTTCCTTCCAATATTCAAAAGGAAGAACGAAAGTATACTGATCGATTTTGGAGATTAAAAAAAAAACACGACTATTTGAACCCATCCGCTACTTCGCGTCGCTGTCGTATGCGATCGCTCTGCGTTTGCTCTGAACGCACCGTTAAGAGTCAAATCTTACATCCAGAGCCCCAAACTGTATAAAACATTATAGCCGTGCGTCTAATCGTTACCTGGCTACGAGGACGGAGATAAAAAGAAAAAAAAGACTGCACATTATTATTCATGCTGACATTCCTGCGCAGACTTCCTCCTTAATTCATCCACACTAGCGAGTAATGACTCTAATTCAGTCCCTCAGCCCGACTCGACTCCCTCATGGACATTAAATTCTCACTTAACCCCCCACCTCCCCTCCCAATCCCCCTCAGGAGCACATACGCTAAACGGCGCTCATTCTCACTGGAAGAAATCCTCCGGTGTCGTGCGGGTGATTTAACCTGGGCTCAGTAATGTATGCGTGTTAGTGAGTTTATTTCTTTCCCTTCCCTCCGCTCTGATCTTCCCTCTTTTCTTCTTCTTGCAGAGGACGAGGCGTTCGAGCTGTGCCTGGGTCTCCACACTCTGCTGGAACTTAAAGTAAGGTCCTCATTTGCTTTGCTAATATTTGATCTTATCGTGTGTCTTCCGGCGTACTTTCTTTTTCTTTTAAGAACCGACTACCTTCAAATGCTCACACGGCTTTGAATGAGAGAAGAAGAATACACATAAAACTGAACATGTCAGGAGGGCGATGATGGAGGAAGTGCAGATTTTTTTTTTTTTTTTTTTTAAAGTCTGTAGCATTGTCTGAATAAAAGGCAGGTGTGTATAGTAGCCGTCTATCGTCTGCCCGCCGGATAAAAGCAGATTCAGGACGTTGTGATGTAAAATAAAATAATTTAAAAAAAAAATTTGAATGTGAACCTTTTAAAAACTGGCATTTAAATCCAATGAAAAGACTGTCTGCTAATTTGAAGGCAGTGCTCCCTTTATTTCAGCATTACGTACACTGTGTCTAGTTATCATCTGCAAAATCTAATTGGAGTGGGACTTCGGGGTGTGAAAGGAACATGAGCTCTAATTTGGTAAAAAAAAATCAGCCCCCCGAGGACTTTGTGAGGGGAAGATGAACGTTTCAGCTCCGAGCTCGCTCCTCTAACTCTCAGCAAATTTTCATAAACGCCATTTGTAATTAATTACGATTCTTGGCATACGCTACCGGAGGTGAAGAGAAATGTTGTTTAACAGGGGGGACGGCAAAAATAACATATCCCTGCCTTCGTGAATCATTTATTCATAAGGCAAAAGAATTAAACTTTTGATTTAGCACTGATTAAAAAAAACGAGACAATGGACAACAGCTTTTTCTACAACCCTGAATTAATGCGTTACAGCAGCTATAATGAAGATCTTGATGTTAACAGTGGATCTACTTCATGTAAATGGCTCCCCTCAGCTCTAAAGAGCTATAAAGCCTATTTTCGGTCATTGCTTTGGTTTGCCAGCTTGTGACTTTACTGTTTTGGTTCAGTCTTGCTGCTTTCAAGTGTCGTTTTTTTAGGCGTAGCGAGAAAAAAAACAAAAAAAACAAAAGCTGAGCTGAGTGTTTAGTAGCTAAAGAGCCAGATGTTTCCCTGTGGACTTATTAATGAGCAAACACGGAGGTAAGAGGAAAGTGAATGGCAGGAAATATTAGCTCAAAATGAGCTCTGTTTTTGGTCTCCTCCACCTCCAGTGGAAAAAATACATTTAGCTTCAGCTTTTATTCGGCTGAATCCATCACGATCAGTTTTTTTTATGACGTAAAACAGAGAAAAGGGGCAAATCGTCACAATTCAGAAGCTGGTATTTGCTTGATAAATACTTGATCATTTTTGTTTATAGAATTCCTGCCTATAAACTGTCATTTCTGTCCGTTGACTAATTGCTTCAACTCTATGAGGGATAAGGATCAAGATCTCATTTGTTGAAGTAGTACAGTGGTTCCCAAACTTCTTTGGTTTAGCGGTTTTGTTTTTTTGATTTTCAGAGGCACCGAAGTGGTAAAACGATCCAGTATTTGTAACAACGTTGTCCTGCAGTATGCTGTAACCTGTCCACGCCCCCTCAGATCAATCTCGCAACCTCCATTAAATTATTCAGTGTCCTAATTACGCGCCACCGTTGTGAATCCTCTCTCAGTGCTGCCTGGATCTGAGCAGTCGGATGCTGAAGCTGCAGGGCTGCGGCGAGGAGCTGCCCTTCCTCAACCCTTCGACCGACAGCCGGTGCCAACACGACACCAACGAGAACCTGTGAGCCCGACTTGGCGGGCGGCTCCCTCTAAGCCTATCCGGTCGCAGCAAAGCGGCGGGAAAGCCGTTTTCGCCTGCGACCGTCGGATCACTGCCAGGACGCGGTCGAGCGGTCGCCTCCGTCGTTTCTTCGGTTTACATCTTTTTGTGTTTGTAGAATTAAAGACATTCGGCGTTAATTATTAAATTAGTCTAGTTTACGGAGCAGAATCGAACCTCCCCGTAAGTCGAATCATTCTTTTACGATCGTGCCGCACATGAAACCGATTCTTCTGTCGAGCGGCCCGGGCGCACTGACGCCGACTAAAAAGGGGAAACACCACGATAATCATTTAAAGTGAACTTTTAGTGGAATATTTTGTGATTTGACTTAAAAAAAATAAAAAAAACATCACGTAAATGAAAACACGCTAATTACAAACCTGAATCGTTTCAGTTTGTTGTTAAAGGAATGGTTTTACATCAGGTGGAAGAATATTAACGGTATCGGCCGACAGCACATCGAAAACTCAATATTTAACATGTTACAGCTGGTTTATGTCATCAAAGGTAAAGAAAGTCACTTCTTCGATAAGCACACAACAGCCTGTAAAAATGCAACCTGACATGCCACTGTTTTTATGGATTAAACCACTGGTTCCCAACTCCACTCTCAGAGGTCACTAAACTGAATTTATTTTAAACTTGATCAGTTTAGTTCACTTTGCACCGAAAAGTGCTCGAAGTCGAACAAGCTGGACATCAGCAAACAATTATCTGTCTTTTAATTTTAATTAACAGTCCTTCCCTTTATTGGGATTCATTAAAATATTCCTACTATTTATCAGTTAATCATTAATCAGTTTTAGCGAACTAGTTCAATGGTTTGCTCCAAATTTTTAGCCAACAATTTGAAACAGCTATCCACTACACTAAATAAATTGAAGGTTATAAATGACTTTATTGCTGATTTTTCCAACTATTTTCCATTACTTTGAGATATTTCAACTTTTACGTTTATCCGTAACGTTAAACTAACCGTTTTGGCTGTTTACTCATTAGCTTTGTCTCACTTTTCCAATCATTAATTAATTGTTTTAAAATTTTTTTTTTTTTTACACGCTATTAGCAACATTGGTTGGAAATCACTGGCTTATCTCATATATTTCCATAACATGTTAAATAGTGAGCTTTAGTGGTGCTGAGCCACGCCAGCTGTTTCAGCCTTACATTTACCAGATATGGGAGTCGGGTACATCTTTTCTCAACATCATCAAGAATGTGAATATTTCCCCCCAAAATATTCAAACTGCTCCTTTAAGAACACGACTCATCTAAACAGGGTCAGTACTTAGGATGCCCCCCCCCCCCCTCTCCAAGTGTGTTCAAAGAAAGATTTTTGTTTTGAGGTCCGGTGTAATTCGCTGTGATTCAGGCTGCCTCCTTAAGAGAATCATCTAGAATTTAAAACGAGATCTGGAGTACTTAGACTCGGCTTTGTAAAAGCCCCTTCACTCTTTCTGTCCTCATCGCGAGACCGGTGAGGTTCAGTTTTTCCAGGAGCACACTTTCCAGCTTGTCACGTTGGCCTCGACTGAATTATAGTAGTTCCCTACGAATACTTTTTTTTCAAAAAAAATAAATAAATAAAAATAAAAATAGACTTCAGGCCAGCCCGCCAAATATAATTGAGTCAGACTGAGCTACAGAAATATCAAAACATTCCATCAGCATGACTTTGTAAAGTTCTGCCTTCGTACAAGTCTGCATGTAGTGTACTAGACTGATTGTGTCATGTTGACGGTCTGAAGGGGGGCTGAGGGGGAGGAGGGGGGGGTGCTGCGTGTTCTTCTGTGCATGTGCGTGTTATTACGAGTCAACGCGGGGTGTGTGTGTGTGTGTGTGTGTGTGTGGGGGGGGTCTGCCTGTTTCACATGGGAAAATAAAAAAAACCGTGGAATAGGTCCCATCTTCCCCCAACCGGTCACAGCAAGCTGCCAAAAGCCGACCGACCCCAGCTGCCTTCCCTTCTCTGCCTCTTTTAAGGACATTTTAATCACTCGGCTGCGGCTGCACTCGGTGCCAAGGCATCCCACCCTCCCCCCACCCCCGACCCCCCCACACACACACACTTCTAGCTTCATCTTCCTCTTCAGTCGGGGGACCGGTCCTCTTGTGTATTTACCACCTATTTTGCCTCATGTTATTCACTTTCTGCACCTCATGTTTGCTGATTTTGCCCGTCTCGCACACACACACACACACACACACACACACACACACACACACACACACACACACACACACACACACACACACACACAAACCAACCCTCCCCACTACAGCGCCACCTGCCTCTCTCATGTTTCCATGGCGTGGAGAATCAGGAAGTCGCCTCGAGACGTGCTCACCGAAGGCCATCGCGCCCCGCTTCGACACCACCCGAGCCGTGAACGTGCTTCTGACCGTGCTTACAAGCGTCCGTCCGACCTCCTCGCAGCCACGCGTAGTCTGCCGACGTTTCGTTTTCTCTTTGACGTACTAATAGTGAACTTCGTATGCCGCGTGAGAGGAATCGATATATGACAGAAAAATTTATTTTTGGTGTTTTTCTTTTTTCTTCTTCTTCTGAACAGTATTTTCTCTGCCTAATAAAAAAATATGTATTCTGGCTAAGCTCTGTTTGTGTTTTCGAGATTTTTTTTTTTTTTTTTTTCATATTTAGGATTTCATATCCGGAGACGCCGAGCGTCAAAACGTTGGAAATCTTTCAACTCCATCTGTCTGGATAACATGACTGAGCAGACTGCGAGTGGGAGGGCTCCGTTGCAGGAGACGGTCTGAACGGCCCACACATCGATTCCCGTAGTCCGGACTATAGCCGAACACCCCTGGACGGTGTTGTGCCCTTCACTGGTACATCCTGCTAAATAAAGGAGTCATATCAGAGCAGAGAAAGCAGATGTTCCCACAGCGCCGCGGGAGGTGTGTTTTTTTGGGGGGTGGTGGTGGTGTTGCCCTTTTGTCTACGACAAAGACACTAGACGGTCAATATTTAGTCTGTCGGAGCAAAACTCAAATCAGATTTAAGTCCGATAGCCCTACGGGGTCGAAGGGAAGTCTCAGGTCTTTTTTTTCAGCAACCAGGAATTAAAGATTCAAAGTGTTTATAAAAAAAACAAAAACGTTTCAACGCCCAACGAGTGATTATTCCAACCCCTGATAAAATGACATTTATTTACAACTAATGTGCAACAGAAAACACCACGCCGGTGAAACGCTGTCAATGAACGGCGTCGGTAAGACGATGCTCGTTCGATTTGTTTTCCGCCCCAAAACATCAGCTCGTTGTCAGCTCGTCGTGATCACAGCGGCGTTACCGAACAAACAGGACGCGCTTTTTCTGCCCAAACCCAGGAGTGCGATCGCAACGCCGACACCGTTTTCCCCGGCGAGGGTGTGTTTGCGGTTCTTTCCACTCCCCGTTTTCACCTGATTAAGTTATGGCGTCGCCGCGACAACACAAACAACTTACAACAAACCTTGTGAGAGAAGAAGAAGAAGACCCCCCCCGCCCCCCACCTCTCCATCACCACCAACTCCCTCCCTTGTTTTGAGTCACTTTCCAGACCACATCCTGCCGACACCTGCGGTAGGAAAGTACCGTCAGCCGAGTCGTACTTTGACTTTCCTCAAATAGTAAAAAGGGCACGTGTTGACTTTGTGAGACCTTTTGAATCCGTCTTGCGTACGGCGGTTATCGTTCAGAGGGCAGATCTGGACTGGAGATTGCAGCAGAGGGCGGGGGAGGGGGGGGGGGGAGGGAGGGGTGGGCATTGAATGACTAATATGAATCTCCTGAAAGCACGCACGTAACGACATACTGTTGCAGTACACGACCCCTCCGGCTCGGTCGCCCCTCTGATTGTATCGACGGCTGGCTAGCGATCGGCGAGGTCGGGCGTTGGAGCGGCACGCCGTGACGACAGCTCCGTGACGACAGCTCCGTGACGACAGCTCCGTGACGACAGCTCCGTGACGACAGCTCCGTGACGACAGCTCCGTGACGACAGCTCCGTGACGACAGCTCCGTGACGACAGCTCCGTGACGACAGCTCCGCGTCGCGCCAGTTACGGTCCGTCTCTGCCTGCTTACAAAATGAACTGCAGCCAAATAAGTTGATGTGTTGATGTGGGCTGAAGCATCGACTTCTGATCCGCTCTTCCTCGCGGACCCTCATCATCATCGCCGCCCGCCCGCCCGCTCCCACGGCAACAAAGTTCACCACAGAAGAACTTATTTACTCTGCCCGCCACCAGAAATAGCTTTTTGTCCTTCATCTCTATCAATAGCCTCTCCATCCCCTCCATCTGGTGAAGCGGCGTACACACACACACACACACACACACACACACACACACACACACACACACACACACACACACACACACACACACACACAGAGAGAGCACCTCCCTGCAGGCTCTGCTATCACAGTGGGAATGACCCACAAGCCTTCACCCCAGAGGGAGGCAGGGATGCTGTGGACGGGGGGTGGTGGTGGTGGGGGGGTGTATTGATGGGACCAGGTCCTTCGCGGTGAGGCAGCATGTTATGCAACAACGCAGCTCCACCGAGCGGGAGAATCTCCAGAGGATTTTCAAATCCAGACAACGGAAACATCTGAGCCGCTGCCTGCAGTGAATCTCAAGAGAAAAAGTAACACGCAGGCCGAAGAAACATTCGATCGTTTTAGGGGCCAAACGAAACTAACGAAGCGTTCACGTCGAGTCGGCGTTGGCATAATTACCGCTGGAGTTCTGTTTTCTCTGAAAGCTACGGCAGGAACGACGGAATCCAACCCGAAGTCTGTGATCAAGGTAATTAAATGCAAATTTAATGGAGGCGTCGCAGCGTAAGAACTTTGAGTGGTCCAAAGAAGATAAATATTCTACCAAACAGGTCTTCATGACCATGAAACTCAGAAGTGGATTCACTTGTACGCTGATCAGCCTTTAAATGCGTCACATAAAAACCAAGTGCTCGCAGAAAAGCTGTGAATAATCAAGCAGCCTGTTAGATTACGATCCTCTGTACGTCTGCTGAGATTAAAACCGCCGGCTACTGAAACTGCCTGTTGTGCTCTTCGTCCAGCAGCGATCCCCCGCCGAGCGTGCGGGGGTGTGTGTGTGTGTGTGTGTGTGTGATGATGATGATGATGAAGAAACGCTGCCAAAATGAAGGCCCGGCGCGGCGCGGAAGAGGCCAGCGTTAATCACCGGTGTCAGTTCCCTCGGAGACGCTGACGTAACGTGACGAAGCCTCACGTCGAGTCCTGGAGGTCCAGCTGTCTGTCCGTCGGGATCAGATCCGCGCTCCCGCTGAGCCGCCGCGACCGAGGAGACAGCGGGACGGAGTTCAGACGGAGGGACTTCAGATGTGAGTCGGCTACCTTCGGGGTAAAGGTTGAGTACAACCACCATCTGTATTTAAAAGCGTTCGTACGAGTGCCTAAACTGTAATACCACTTAATGCCACTAGTAGTCGGCTCAAAAAAACAACAACTCCGGCTCCATAAACTCCCGTTTCGACTTCTGTCAGGAAATACGAAGACAATAAATGTTTTCCACGAGTCATCTCGGTCTTGTTCGCTGAAGTCGCTCCTTCTTATTAGTTTTCTGGCGATCCATCTGAAAAATAATCCCATCATTCAATAGAAAATAAGCTTAAAAAACCGGTGTTTTTTTGGGGGGGGGGGCGTGTCTGTTTGATTGACACGGCTGTGGTGCAGTCAGGTTTCAGCTATCGGTGGGCGGGGCTTAGAGTCCTCGGGATCCCAATCAGCTCGTCCAAATGTGCTCACTCAAATAGCAAAGATGGCGACGGCCAAAATCCGAACTCGCAGCTTCATAACGGACGTTTCACAAACCAACGGGTGACGTCACTGTTGGTTGCCGTTGGTTACAGCCTGGACAGGTCACCTGGCCTATTTATTGACGTGACGTCCTTTATGCAATTCATTTTTATCATCTAGAATCCCATGAAAAATTGTAATTGTCGATTCTAAATCACTGGAGTAAACCCTTAGTTAGGTTATTTTTTTTTTTTTTATCAATAATGTCATTCATATTGTTAACTAAATATTTTTGCATTTTGGACTCCTGGTCGCACAAAACAAACAGTTTAACTGCTTTATCTCATATTTAATCTAACCAAATCACTCAAAACTTGCAACCCTGCACGGCATTCAGAGCAGAAAATATTCCTACAGATGAATATTTTCCACATGCAGCGGCTCCACAGGATCAAAACCGCCATTTAACTTTTGCATATTTGCCTATAAAAGACCAGAGTTGCCAGTAAACACCTATTTTTAGAAGGAGCTCTGTCGGTCGGCCTCCGGCGGCGGGGAGGATCTGGTGGGAACCGCAGACCGGCGTCACTGGTGGTTCCTGCGTTTTCTCACAGGACAACAGAGTCTCCGAGTGCCAACAGTCACGCGTGTTTACAGATCCGACGGTGGCCGGCGGACGGACCGACCGACCGACCGACCGACCCGACACCGAAGGTTGTGGAGGATTCGCGTGCGAGCTTCGGGGAAAAGCCGGACTGTCGCTGCGCGTTCAGCTCACCGAGGAGATTTTCCTCAGTTTGAACAAACATGTCGGTTTGCAGATTTAAGCTTTCCAGACATCAGAAAAGCCCCGTCAGAGTTGGACCAAATCTTTTCTAATTCCTTCCATATTCAGTCCATTAACGTTGAAGAGACGATGTTATTTTATGAACTTGTGGCAGTTTAGTGAGTCAAAAGAGGTTAAACCATAAAACTGATGTTTAGCATCCTAATTTGAACATGTTTATAAAGTGTTGGTGATACTAAGCGAGCGATGGAGCCTCCGTTCAGCGCGTCGAGGCGCCCGGAGGAAGTGTCAGCTTCTATAGACGAGGTCGTCGTGACGGGTTTATTTGTGACTACAATGTCTCGTGGCGGTGCTCTTTTATAGACATTATACCGGCCTATATGTCCACGTCTCATCCTTTTTAACCAGCGGCCTCCTCAACAAAGCTACAACTCACATTTAAAGTAAAAAATAATTAATTACTGAATAAATGATCCCCTTATTTATCCCTGTTCGGGTTTAACGAAGTGGTGGTTTTTTTTTACAAAATAAAACGTTCATGAAAAAAAAATTTAAGATAAAAAAAAAAGAGCCTGTTGGTTTAAAAAAAAAAAAGCGGTCCAACATGGTGAAAAATCATTACAAATAACTTAATTAAAAAAATAATATATTTTTAAATACTTTTTACGATGACCTGCTGCTCATTTAGTGGAGAAAGAATATTTGTCTTTACTTTATCCTTTAACTAGCTGCACCTGAAGCTCTCTTTCACGACCGCACCTTTAAAATGTGTTTTAATTCCTTTTTTTTTAATTTTTTTTTATCAGTGTGTTATCTTGTGTTTAATTTGATCTATTTTTTATGCATTTTCAAATGTTTTTCTGTGTCTTTGTGTTTTTCTGTGAAGCACCTTGAGCTGCATTTCTTGTATGGAAGGAGCTATACAAATAAAGTGTCTTGTTAATGTTAAATAAATAGTGAAGTAGAAATATGTAAATCGAAAAATGCATTAAAATAAAGAAATATTTACAAAATGAACTCATAAAATACAATCAAATGTATGAAATCAAATGTGTAAAAAAAAATAAAAAAATAGGGGGATTACGGTCTAGTGGCTACCAAATAATCAAACTGTTTTGGCAATCTAGACTTGAACATTTACTCCATAAATACTCCAGATGCACCGCAAGGCTGCAATTTTCTCCCTGAAATGAGTTGAGTTTGTGGTATGAAAACCGTCAGGAGGCCTGAAGACGACGCTGCTGCCGGGACCCACGCTGCGTAACAACAAAACTCCCACAGGCTCAATCCCCCAGCGGCCCGACGACCAGATGGCAAATGTCTCTGCTATAAAAGGGCAAAGTGGGCTTCATTTACAGTCGGTATTTGAAGCAACGAGGCTAAAATAGCTGCAGATAAATTCATATACACACAGAAGGTCGGAGAGATCGACGACAGGGCCGGCACCCTCTCGTTGGTCACGTCACCGGGTCGGATGTCGGAGCAGAGGTCAGAGTCGCGCAGGATTCATCACTGGAAACCACCGAGGACTTCACATGCTGACATTTTCTCTGGGAAACAAGGAGACGGCTGCTCGGTCCGAAACCGGCCGATCCTAAAAACCCGCGTGTATCTTGACAGGATCTATAAGAGCACACAACACAACACGTCGGCCGCGACCGGGCCGGACCGTGAATGGTCCTGAATGTGGATCGGCTCGAGCTCAGCCTGCAAGAATGCGCCGCGCTTATAAGGACAAGCTGTAGCCGCACAGAGGACGTGTTGACGTTGTGATTACGATCATCTCTGAGGTTAATAAGGACTCAAACAGCGACCGCCCACAGAACATTTAGGAAACTACAGACTCGTATAAGAACGGACGTATAGTCCAGCACCAGTGCAACACCACTGACGGCCACTAGGGGGCCGGCTCTTAAATTTTTTTTTTTTTTTTTTAAAAACCTCCTCCAATAGACTCCCATTCAACTTCTCTCATGAAATACAATAGTCAGTAAATGTTTTCCACAAGTCATTATGATGTAATTTAATAAAGACTGAACATTATTACATAATCGTTTATTTTATAAAGCTTTCGGTCATTTTTGAGGCAGTGAATCGATATGTCGAGCAGACCGACTGACTGGCCAACACGGTCATAAATTACATATTTACGTCATAAAATATCACGACTTGGCATTCGTGTATTCCGGCACGCAACTTCACTTCCATCCAACACCTTCGAGTTCAACTACAGACCTCGCTAATGTTCAGATCTCTGCAGGCGGGTTGCGGTCTAGTAAAACACGCAGAGATGACGATGACGCCTCTAATGTTGTCGTGAAATATCCAATAATCGCATAAAAGCTTCATATTTAAGAGTCAATGCAAAAAAAAAAAAAAAAAAAACAACCAAAGGCAAACCATCTGATCTGATCTCAGCGTGTCTCTAAAGGGCAGCAGCTTGGGAGAGATGAGAGGCTGGCACGCGCACACACACACACACACACACACACACACACACACACACACACACACACACACACACACACACACACACACACACACACACACACTTCTCATTTATATTGCATGAACACGACGGAGTCAGCCAACATAGGTGGTTATAGGTCCCGTGGGGAGCAGTGGGTGATCATCATCATCATCATCATCACCCCCCCCCCCACACACACACACACCTCCCTCCCCCACACTCGAGTCCCTCCACCCGTCATTCCCCTACAGGCTGCTCGGCAGACAAACAATACCGCCGTCTCCGCTGCCATGCAAATCTGATTATGTAACAAACGTTGCATTATGTAATATCTGTCGCTCTGTATATCTTCGAGACGCTGACACTTGGAAAAAAAAAAAGAAGAAAAAAAAATGTCTGCGGGAGTGCTGCAAGTACATGAAAGATTGAAGAAGGGGTGTGTGTGTGTGTGTGTGTGTGTGTGATCCTCCTCACTTCACACGTTCACACACTAACCGGTGGAAAGAAAAAAAAACACACACACACACACACTGCAGGTTGTGTCTGAACCAGAAACCTGAACCCGACACACAATAAGAGCAGCAGCAGCATCGACATGTGATGCAGGACAGGTCCGTGTTTATTTAAAAGAGAGTATTTACAGTCCAGGCGGTGGGAGGGTAAAGAGAGAGAGAGATGGAGGGGTGGGGGGTGTTGTGTGTCACCGTGTTACGTCTGTGCATCCTCGTAGAGAAGGTTTGCCACTAGCGATCGGACCGCAGCCGAATCCTCAGCATCTGCATGAGGCAAAAAAAAAAAAAAGTAAGTAAGTAAGTGTCAACACAGAGAGGTCAAAGGTCGGATGCTCCATCCGCCTAACCGTAAAGATTTCCGTATTATTGAAATTGAAATGATTAAAATGACGGAACCGTGAAATGATCTACACCCGACCGACGGGACGGGACGTCACCCTGCAAAAGCAGATCTATATTTCTGTTATTAAACTTCTCCATGTGATGCCGGTCAACAAAATATTTAACATACGTTTTTGTGTTTTACTTTTGAGTCTTCAGTGTTAATGCAGTTTTCAGGAATCAGGAAATGCTCTTCAGTATCACATTTTTCTAAATGTGATGATGAAGTTTGATGGCGCAGCACTGTTTGATTAAGTGTATTTAACAAACCATATAAAGAAAAATAAGGTAAAACTTACTTTACGATTTTTAAAAAAAATTTTTTAACAGCTCCTAAAAGGCTTTTTAGGGTCGAAATGGACTTTTTACAAATCTGAGCTGTTTCTCAGTTTTGCGTGATTACTTATTGAAACTTGTTATTTTGAAGAACGGTGCACGATGCAAACGTAGACGTCCACACAAACATTGTTTATTTGCCGCTAAACTGTTTTGTTTTTTTCCCCCTTTGGGATAAAAGTCCAACAGGAAGCGCGCAAAACTGACTCAAGTTGTGCTGTGCGAGAAGAAGCTGCGCGAACACGTCATCTCACCGTTATTAAATCACCGTCTCGTCAGATTGAGTTTCGGCCGAGCGTTTCTCTGAGCTTCCATAAACAAGCGGAGGGAGGAACACAGCGGACCGGGACTGTAATCGGAGGAGCGGGAAGCGAATGCTCCCACCGACCGCCATCATCGTTTTCAACGCGCAATCACGAGGCTCCGGCCGGTCGGCGCGAGTCGGGCTAATCGTGTGCGTTTGTGCGTCATCATTTTTCTCCTAATTTAATCTCCCGCCGGCGGAAACACGACTTAAAAAAAAAAAAAAAACACACAAAAAAAAAAACCACGGCGAGATTAATGTTTCGACCGCGAGAGGCCGTTCATGAAAAGGAAACGACAGGAAGTGAGCGGTGATTAACTGACTGAACGGTTTTCTGATGAGGAGAGGAGGAGCGGAAAGATAAAGACGTAAAGCGGTTAAAAGCGGGAATTATATTAACATTTAAAGGCTGTAAATAAAATGAGAATATTGACTCTCTCTCGTGTCCGTTAGATAAAATAGATTCTTTCCCGTCATTGCATGTAAATACAAACCGACATTTTGTTCGGCAGCAGTCCCATCAACAGCATTAAAATAGATCAAATATATGAATATAATAAGAAGATGCAGCCTAAACTGTCTTTACTTTGTCCCGACTGATCGTCTACAACAAAAAAAGACGTTGAGTTTATTATCATGGAGGATTGTAGCAACCAGAAAATATTCACAAGTATGAAACTGGATTTAAAGATGTCCTTGCATTTTTTTTTATTAAAAAAAAAAAAAAGAAAAAAAAAAAGGCTCAAAGCGATAAATTGATTATCAAAATAATTGGCGATTAAGATTCTGTCGATCGACTCGTCGATTAATCGTAACAGTTGCAGCTCTACCGTCAGACAGCTTTGATGTGACGGCGAAAAGGCTTCGCGGAGATGAAACGGACGATCTTCACGGACGCCCGCAGTTCAAACTCGGTGAACGATAAACCGTCGATCTGAAGCCGGAACAACAAAGTGTGTTATTTCATCGGACGCTCGCACGCACCGCCGCAGTAAGCGTTGGTAATTACCGGCCCGTCGATGCAGCTTGAAGGTACCGCCGAGGCGACTCTTCCCTCGGCTAAACGTCTTCAGATTTAACGAACAGGTTAAAAAAATAAAAATAAAAAAAAAACCCGTATTGATCTTCTTATCGAACTCTCCGCTTCGAGGCCAACAAGTGCATTTCTCAACGTGTCAAACGGCTCCTTCGAGGAGAGACCAGACAATAAAACGATAACTGACTCGCCGGCCACGCGGGATCTTGTTAGCAGTAAAACTGCGTCGTGTGGAGATGATTGCTCTCCTCCTTCCTCATCAGTATTCAGCTCAGAGTCACAACAGGACGGCGGGAAAAAGACAAACACTCACAGTCGGGTTTTTTTTTTTTTTTTTATTTTATTCGACGACAGGCTCTAAATCGGACCCGAATCCACTTCCGGATTACCGAGCCGAGCTGTTTGGTGTACTCACCGACTCCCAGCGGCTTCAGGCGGCTTTTGAACTCGGGTTTCTCCTCCAGCACTCGCAGCAGGTTGGTGGACTCCATGCGCTCCAGCTCCACCTTCCAGTAGACGTAGATTTTGTGATTGAAGCTGACGTACACCAGGCAGGGGCTGTTCTTACCCTCCTTACATGTGTACTGACCTGCGGCAACAAACAAACACAAATGAGAAGATTTTTATTTATTTATTAAAAAAAAAATCAAACCCAAACCAAATCTAATCTGTCTTGATGTGACGTGGACGCACCGACTTGGTTTTTTTTGGTGTTTTTTTTTACCCTCACTGGACACAAACAAAACTCTCTTGTCCCTTCCTCTGATCCACCGACCGGCTGCACACATCACATCAGCTCCCTCACATACACTGAGAGGTGTCCAAACACTGCAGGAGAGATTTGACAGGAGGCTTGGAGAAAGACGGAGGAGGAAGAGGAAGAAGAGATGAAGGCCAATGTTGCCACCTAGTGGTGCGGCCTTGAAACTCCACCCACGTGTTTACTGACTGAGCAGAATGAAATCAGGTCACAATTCAACACTAGTGGAAGAAACCTGAATAATAAAAAAAAAAGATTAAACTTGAAGCATTTCTAAGCTTTTTCTGAGGCAATAACCTTGAACACTCCCATATAAATGACACGCGTATATATGTCTGTTTTTGTTTGTTTGTTTTTCAATTTTTTTTACATTTGCGTCTTCTTCCTGAGATGATGTGTGTTTATTGTAAAAGAAAACAATAACAACAACTCCACCAGCTTTTTTTTTACGTTGTCCGTCGGCTGTTCGGTGAGAACGTCTTAATGAGAGCAGTGAGGTTGAAATGAAACGACGGAGCTGGAAGTCACTCTGAAGCTGCTTAAAGTCGAGGCGAGCAGCAGATTCAGGCGAATCATCTCTAATCTCTGAGAGCGAGAAGATCCGTCCAGATCATTCAAATAATTTGGGGATATTAACGAAGTCTCTCACCGGCACAGAAGGCGTTGACGTTCTCGTCGAACTGGAAACGCACCACGGTCCGATTGTGGTCGATGATGTAGGTTTGACCGTCCCAAGCGCACGCCACCACCTCCTCCCTGCCGTCGCCCTGGAAACGAGCACACACATTCAATCAGTCAGTTAACAAAACATTACAACAAACATCTTTATTTGGACCTATTTGAATGATAATTTCCCTTTTTCAAGCTTCTAAAATATGAAGATTTGGCCACATTTCTCTGTTGAACACATTTTTACAGTAAAATGTTTCTTTTACTGAATTTTAGACTCAACTGTTTTCCATAAAAATAGATAATCGACTCTGTAGCCGGACGTCTCTGCTGTTTAGTTAAGACTTATAATTAAAAAGCGTTTTGATTAACAGCATATATATATATATATATATAAAAAAGAAAAAGAAATGCGTTTTTACTGAGTGGGAATGAAGAATGAAAACAAGGTTTTCAAGCCGTCATGAACACAAACGCAGAAACTCACAGTGACATCGAGCTTCTGCAGGGCGAACAGCTGATGATCCACCTGAACCGACCACAGCAGCTGCTCCGAGCTGTCCATCAGCTTCAGGGTCCCTTCGGCACACAAAACACATGGAAACTTTCAAAGATAAATTAAGAAAACAAAGACTAAATCGACAAATTACGAGAAACGCTAAGAAAAATCTCCTTCTGACAAACTCACAGAGGTTTTTGATTTTCACAAATAAAATCCTTTGAGTGGAAAGTTTTTGTGTTCATGTTTTTTTTGTTTTAATCAGCATGTAAAGAGCCACCAGGTCGGTCACAGTTATTACATCATCACCTGACTGCAGCGATTTCAGCTGATCGCCATCATTTTGAAAACAAATTTGAACCGTTTCCATTCATCTGATAAAACTGACAGAAAATGTTCAGGTTGCCATCAATATTTCCACCATATGAGGTTTGACTCTTTTGATGACGTCATCTCGCCGTTCTTCCTTCTTCTTCTGTGGTTTAGTGCATTATTGTACACTATAAGCTTTGTATATTAAACTTGGTATTTATGTCATATATGTCCTTTGTAATTTGTTTCCAAAGCCTTAAATACAAAATAAAAGGGTCATTTTTATTTATGTTCTGATGTTCAAAGCCAATACATGGGCCTTCTACATAAAGTCCACTATTAAACTACGATGAGGCTTTTATGGTAATTGCGGAATAAAATGAATAGAAAAAGATCATTAAATTGTTAATCGCAGTTATTTTTATGAAAATGAATTGTCAGCCAAAATTTCCTGATCGTGACAACAATGAAAATCCACAAAGTTCTCATGAGAAACCAAAACGGTTCCAATAAAAAGGTGCAGTAGAATAAATTTAACATTGAATTCAGTCCAAACTGTGAAAATAAGGTGAAAAAAACCAACAAAAAACAGCGTTTAAGGTTAATTATGACATCGTTACGACAAATACCTCCTGAACTGATGCTGAAACAGAGCCAGGAATAATTTCTCTGTATTCTATGAGAGGCAGAAAAGTTTTGGTCTGACAGTTTTCAGTGATGATAATCCTACTGGATCCTCTCTTCTTTAAATATTGATGAAGTCTCCAGCTGCTCGGTTATCTGCTGCCGGCAGGAGGATCTTCGACGTCGGCTGACAGACGCCTACGTACGCTGGAGGATTTACTAACCCGCCTCTCCTCCTTAATACCCGATCAATACCTCTCTGACAACAGCTGAAGCACCAACTAAACACCGGAACGATTTACTTTTAACGGTCCACAAACATTTAGAAAGAATTTCTAAATGATTTAAAGATGTTTCAGTCTATTTCATTCAGCTACTCTTCATCCTTTTATTCACTCCTTTATCGTGATTCTGACTTGTTTATGTTGTTGTCATCTACGCTACTTTAATTATTATTATTTTTATTTTATTTCAATCTTATTTCTGTACCATTTCTCTGTAATTTTGAAAACATTTAAGGGATTTATCAAGAAGATAAATCATTTAAAGATGCTTTCTGTGAAGAATCGTATTGATTTATTTCAACTTACCGTCCAAAGTGCAGAGAGCAAACAGTCCGCATTTAGAAGACTCTTCTTTTGAACCTGTTGGAAAACAGATTTTCTATTAAAATGTATTCAAATAAACACTTTGCGTCTATATGTTTAATTCCAGGCTGGGATATTTACCAATTTATAATGCAATTTAATATCTTTTTCACTCTTATACTGATCAAAGAATGACGGAAAATCAGCAGGAAGAATAATGCCAACTGGTATTTATATAAGTACAGGAATTTATTCACATTGTTGATGAGTAGATTAAAAATATATCAGTGTTAAACATGTAATATTTACAGAGTTGGTTTCAGGACGATTGTGTGTCGCACACGTCTCACTCGTAGATTACAGATTTGCCTCTCAGAAGGTCAAAACATCACAGAAATGACAGCTGAGATTTGTGTTTACAGCAAGCAGAAAAAAATAACACACACAAAGACCTTCAAGATGGAACTGAATTCACCGATTTAAAAATACTTTTTAAGACCTGCGGACACCGAAAGATCCACATAATCACTCGTTTTCTACCTTTGCTGATGCTGCCGATGAGATGAGTGGAGACGTTCTTGTTGTGGATCCGCCCGGTGGTCAGATGGAGAACTACGTCTCTCGAGGGCCCCTCGCTGCGAGCAAAGACACCAAAAGCGTGACGTTAACGTGACCAGTGAGCCGACGCGTCGCTGACAACACCAGGACGTGGGGTTACCTCCCCGGCGTTGCAGGGGCGTCGTCCCCGGATCCAGAGGAGTCCTGTTGGGTCCAGGAGCAGAGCAGGATGGCGTAGCCGCAGCCCGGCTGGGACACCATCAGCTCCGGTAAACCCTCCGGACCCGGGTTCACCGAGAGACTGTCCACCTGCAAGCACAGATGACATCATCATGGAGCTGTTCAGTTTTATGAGATTCAGTCTGTGGGACAAAATCTCAGTCCCACAGACTTAACTGTTATTTTAAATGTAGTTGTGATTTTAATTGTGACTTTAACTTTGGTCATAATTTTTATTGTAATTTTAACTATTATTTTAACTGGTTGTGATTTTAATTGTGACTTGTGAATTGTAACTGTTCAAAATCATGCTGCTTGTAGGCCGTTTTCTTTTTCTTTTTTTTTTTTTATTGTGAAGCACTTTGTGATTTTATATCTGTGAAAAGTGCTTGATAAACTTGACATGACAAATTAAATTATGGCTTCTTCTGCACAATTAATAACGAACTCCAAAATGAATCATCATTGTGAGGAACTAACCCGTTGACTGAAACTCCACCTGAACCCGCCGTGCTCACCTGACCCTCCAGGAGCCATTTCTTCAGCAGAACCAGATGACCAGAACTCCCGTCCGAACCGTCAGACGGCTCCTCCCAACGGAAAGCTCGCACCACCCGGTCGGTGTAGCCCACCACCAGCTCGCAGCGCCCGTCTCCATCTGCACACAAACACGTGTAGTTCCACTTAAAAACAAACAACAACACTTTAAACACATTTAGATCAGAAGAGAGTGAAGGCCAGGCAGGTTTACTCGTAGAGCACATTTCAACAACAAGGCAATTCAAAGTGCTTCACGTAAAACCATTAAAAAGCATCAAAGCATCAGGCAAAAGAAAAGACATTGGAGTGATTCAAATATTTTTTTTAAAAAGTCACTAAAACAAGCTAAAAAAAAAAAAAGGATAAAAGTCACAGTGCAGTTTAAGACACCCTCAACGTGAAGCCTGAATTTACCGATGTCACTGATGAGGATGACTTTGGTGTTGGCGGGGATGTGTTGGGTGAAGAAGGGCTTCGGGTCGTCGGACGACAGGAACTCGTATTGGCTGGACGAGTCCGATTTGCTGGAGCCGGCGACGGCCGTCAGATCGAAGAGGTGAAACCATCCTTCTGCTCCCACGGCGACCACGAAGTTCTGACAAGACGGGAGGAAAACACGGCGAGTCACGTCTCAGCGCTTCATGACACTCGGCTGCCTCCCGCTCGTCTTTCCTTACCCTTCCCTTGTTGCAGACGTCTCCCACGGCGACGCAGGTCAGCTGGAAAACAAACACACGCATAATAAAAACAAAAAACACGACTCATCACGCGAGCAAGAGATCAAACTCACTCGTTGAACTTTTCAGGTTCGCGTACTGACCGTGCCCACACAGGTTCTGGTGATCCAGGGTTTGGGGTCGTCGTTCTTGTACACAAGCAGCTTTCCACTCGTGTCTCCAACGACCAGCTCGTTCAGCTGACAAGAGAACAGAGAGACAAACAGTACGAGTAAATAACCCGCGATGTTGATTTCTGATTCCTCATTTTCTCCTGTCATTGATAAAAATAATAAAAAAGATGATTTGTGGACGAGAAGCTTAAAAAAAAAAAAAAAAAAAAAAAGTAGTTTCAAGTAGTATCAGGGTGAGAAGAGACAATTACAATCAAAAATCAAATAATGCTCTTAAACTTTAAGTCTCTATTAGATATACTCTGAAAACCAGCCAGTTATTTTCTCTGTTAATTAATCCATCAAAATAAGACATTAAGTTAATGACATGAGACAAGATACCAACAATAAAAAGAAGAAGAGATGATTCCCTGTTTTCAGGTGTTAGAAGTCTTGTTATCAAATGAGAAGTTCTGGATTAAATGTTCAGTAAAATGAAACGTAGATCAACATTTGGTTTAACTTCATTACCGAGTCGTTGTCTGCGTCTCCCAGACAGATAGCGTGAGGAAACAGAGTTCCTGAGAAATCCAGGCTGACCCTCTGGACGTAGTTCAGAGACCGCATTATAACCTACCGGTGTTAAACGTCTTTCAAAGCCGCCGAGTTACTTCATTCATCCGGTTAAACTTAAACTTCCTTCATTACGAGAAGTTAGCTAATTGACAGCGAGCTTAGCCACCGTTAGCTCTTCAAAAGCTAAAAGCGCTCGAATTAACCGCAACTAGGCGCAAACTGCATGATATAATAAATACGCGTCTTAATTATAGAACTGCTTTTTAAAAAAAACACGTCTTTTTCCTCGTTGCTTTAAAACCCGTAAACGTTTATTTTACGGCTAAATCGCTGCTAAATCAGTTGGCACGCGCGCCTCCTTCAAGTAAACAAAACCATGTGACGTACAAACTACGGAAGCGCAGCAGAGACAAAATACCTGCGCCGCAAACCATACCACGGACGTTAACGGTTTTCTTTCGCTTTTTTTTAATTTTCAGTAATACCCATATATGTTTCTAATTTTATCACTGTGAATATAAATAACATATATATATATATATATTTTAAAATGCTATATTACAACTATGACAAGATAACGTTGCATTGGCACTACTACATGTGGGTGAACTACTGACGTCTAGCGGTCAGGGAGCGTAAGTGCACCCAAAACACATATTTTCCTGCCATCAACCCGAAAAAGAGAGATCAGATCCCCTCATTGTTGATAATCCATGAGGAATCGCTTTTTGTCTCAAATAACCGGGAGAACAAAATAAAAATAAAATCTGTTTCAAAGTTCTCCATGGATGAAATTTAAAAAAAAAACCTATATTTACAGCGATAAAAAAAAATGCCATTGCTTTGTATTTGCTGTTTTTATATATATGTTGTTTTTATGATGTCTGCAGCTCAGAATAAAGTTTCACATTCACAAAAGTCTATTTTATAACAGAAAAGCTGCATTTAAACGTGCTATAAATGAGATTTAACCGTATATTCAAACTATTTTACATTCTTCCAACCTCAAAAGCCATATAATGCAGACTATGTATATTATAGTATAATTGTCTAAACTGCTGAATTTGATTTTCTTCTTTTATGTTTTACTCACCCTTTTAACCCTGTTATAACCTCCACTGATACTGGTTGTTTGTGTACAGTTTTTAAAAATAGGGGAACAGTTTTACGATACTAAAATAAATGCCACAGTTGTCCTCTAGAGGGCGGTGTTCAATTACAACTTTTCCTGTCAGGCAAAAAAACAACACAAACAGGATGGGGGAAGTCAGTGTGAAAACAAACATCACAGAAAAGGCAGAAGTCCATTACAGAAAAAGTTATTTTCAACTTTATTATATTTTCTACTGTCTATCTCCCTTCTTCTCTATAAATGATATTAAAAACTACCAATAGCCTGGTCCTAAAAAGGGTCAACTGTTGTCCTTTCAGTTTATATAATAAACCTTAAGGAATTTCTAAAATTTCAATCTGTTTTGCCTTTCAAGCTTTTTTCACATTCAGCGTGTGTTTTTGTGTTAAAAGAAAAGCACTGTGAGAAAAACAGTTTTTAATGACAAACAAATTGGAAGATAATCCGTTTCATCACACAAATTAGTTTGGGCTCTTACAAGTTTATTTGTTTTATTATCTCCCCCCTCCCCCACAGCAAACCCCTGTCCCCCCCCCTCCTCCCTCCCCCCAAAAAGAAAAGAGGAAAAATACAGAAAGTGGTTAAATGGGAACTCAGGCGTCCAGATGTCATATTAATTATTACACCCAGCTTTGACTGGAAAGCCCCTCGAGTAAAGTGAGCGCCCTCCCAGCCTCTGGAAGACCAGCAGCAGCAGCAGCAGCAGCAGCAGCAGCGGAGGGAGAAAGTCCTCACAAAGCGCTAATTGGACTCTGGAAGCACACTGACAGGGCATGGATAGGTTTCAGAAAGCCTGGCGCTGGCGGAAGGGTGCAGGGGGACGCTGAATAGAACCCACGCCTCTTTTCTAAACTCTCTAGCAGGGCCACAAAAAAAAAAGGAGCGGGGGGGGGGGGGTTAGGGGTGAGGGAAAGAAAAGAAAGTATAGGTGGTGTGTGTGTGTATGTGTGTGTGTGTGAGAGAGAGAGGAGGAGGGCGGGGTGGGAGGGGAGGGGAGGGGAGGGGAGGCGGGCACAAGCTTGATTTTGAATGCTGCTGCCAACACAGAAAACTTGCACAATTTATTACAATCCCCTCTGCAAGGCGCGCGTGCACAGGTGCAGATAAAGAAAAAAAAAAAAAAAAAGACAGACAGACAGACACACACACACACACACACACACACACACACACACACACACACACACACACACACACACACACACACACACACACAGAAAGAAGGATTTCGTGCGCAAAACTGAAAAACAATCCTGTCTTCGTCCTGATTTTTTGCGCATGCACGCACCACACACACACACACACACACACACACACACACACACACACACACACACACACACACACACACACACACACACACACACACACACCAGAGTGAGTATTAGGCTGCAGTTTGCTCCTGTTTTTGTTCCCCGCTGAAAGACGTGTTTCATTCTTCTCGGCGTCTCAAAGCGACAATAATCGTCAGAACGCAGCGCGTCCGCGTTACTGTAACCGTACCGGGTGTATCAAATCAAACACAAAGCCTCCTCCGAGGAGCCTCTCGGGGCCCCTCCGCTGATCTGCGCCTCCACGTTCCGCCTGTGCGGCTGATGATCTGCGCTAATCAAAGTGGAAAATTCGGCCTCTGACGCACAATAGTGCCTCAAATTGAGCGGCATTCAGGCGCGTCTGTAATGTCAACAATACAACTAGACGGTGTTGGAGCTGAAATGACAGCGAGCGACTGATTTACATGCAGAGCTCTCAGATAAACTCCAACATGAAGGGGAGTGGGGGGAGGGGGGTGTAAATGTGTTGGTGAGCTGTCTTTCTGCACCGCAGTTTGAAAAATGCAATACTTTTTTAAAATATTATTTCTTTTAAACCCACCGTAACAGAGCTGGATGTTTAGCCTGATTAAATAAGAAATCCAGTTTTTTTCTTTGCCATTATTTTTTATTTTTCAAAAAACAATATTCATTTTAAAAACACTTTTTCTGTTGTCACCGGTTGGATTTTGAGTTTAACATTTTCACATTCAAGGACTCAAACTCACTTTTCTATTTCTAAAGAAAGTTTGTGTTTTAAAATGTTATTTAAGACTCATTCTTTGTTAAAGTAATATTTTTTTTCTGTAAACATCTTCAACTGCAGCCATATGACTTGTTAACAGTTTTAAAAGCTGCACAAACAACTGAGAAACAAAAAAAAAACAACTAAGCACCAAAGTGTTTCTGTGTTTTCAGCGCGTGCTGCTGTGAACATCTCGACTCCTCTCAGTTGAAAACTTTCCTCTCTGTTACACCTTCTGACAGACAGAGAAAACAAAACAAAAAAAAAACCCCTCACCACTGACTGTTTGTTTAGTGCTTCAAATGGCACGCGTCCGGCGCGCGCAACGCACCGGCACCGGGGCAGGAGCCCAAGGTGAATCCACGCGACCAGGGGGCGTGGCCAGTCCCTCATCCAAACGTATTGAAAAGCAGTGGCGTCTGTCTTCGAGGACTCAGTGCAGCTTTGAGGAGCGCGCGAGGCAGCAGCCCAGCGGACTGCCCCCACTGAAACAAGTGCACACAAGCGGCCACACCACGTGAACGGCACGAGCGGAACGCACCGCCTGGAGACTTAGTGATTATTTTCTTAAGTTTGTGTTGTTGGTTTTTTTTTTCACTGGGAATGGACTTCACGGCCAAAATGGAACTTAACGTGAGCCAGCAGCACCTGATGCCGCCCGCTTGTTTCTTTTCCGCCGCAGCGGCGCAGAGCATCCAGCTGAGCCCGAGCGGCAGCAGCCAGAGCAGCGGGAAGTCGGTGTCCAAGCAGCCCAAGAGGCAGCGCTCGTCCTCCCCGGAGCTGCTGCGGTGCAAGCGGAGGCTGAATTTCGCGGGTTTCGGCTACACCCTGCCGCCGCAGCAGCCGCACGCGGTGGCCCGCAGGAACGAGAGGGAGCGCAACCGGGTGAAGCTGGTCAACAACGGCTTCGCCACCCTGCGGGAACACGTCCCCAACGGCGCCGCCAACAAGAAGATGAGCAAAGTGGAGACGCTGCGCTCCGCGGTGGAGTACATCCGCGCCCTGCAGCAGCTGCTGGACGAACACGACGCGGTGAGTGCGGCGTTTCAGTCCGGGGTCCTGTCGCCCTCCATGTCGCAGGGATACTCCGCAGACATGAACTCCATGGCAGGTTCACCCGTGTCCTCCTACTCATCCGACGAGGGCTCCTACGACCCCCTCAGTCCAGAAGAACAGGAACTGCTGGACTTCACCAACTGGTTCTGAGCATCTTGATGAGGTAAGCATGATCTGAATGATAATGAATGGATGATGAATGATAATATCAGACACTCTGACAGATACACATCCATGATAAACACCGTGAATAGTGGCATTAACTTTCCCTTTCTTCTCCTCACAGAAAGATGGATCAACTCAATTCTCTGTTGTCCTGCGCTTGGGATGGTCCCGCAGGAGGAAGAACAAGATGCACTGTACACACGCGTTTTGGTCCTTGAGTCCTCAACGCCCGGTCCTCCCGGATCGACAGACACGGCCTTAAAGTCCTGAAAACTTCGGGGGGGGAAAAAAAAAAAATCAGGCCAGAGATCAGCGCCAAAGGATTAAAGGAAGACGGGTCCCCTGACAGCGTGGGAATCCGAACTTCTGTGCATTTGCCCATGATAAACAAAACAAAAAAAGCCCTAAAGTCAATTCATGCTCTTCAAGCAGCACATTAAAAACATTATTTAATACGTCGCTCTTCAACTATGCTAATCCAATCACACAGAACCAACCCTTTGGTAAACCTCTCAGACGTTGAATTCAGAAAATGCTTCCAAGTCGCGGATTTATTCTATAAAATTCTATATCAAACGCTTTTTAAAAAAAATATATTAAGATATTTTTGTATGTAAGAGATTTATAGATGTTTTGTACACATCCTTTTGTATATATTTTGTCTATATATTGCGAAGTTGCTTCTATACCTCCTGCCTATGTAGACGTGTAGTCTATTATTCTCTGGCTCTTCTGTTCATGAGGTCTCCAGACGGAGTTTGACACTCCGATGTTGTATTCTAGCACCAATGTGTCTTATTTAATAGCAAAAACCATGTTATTGCATCATGTCACGTCATAATGATCAAAACTTATGCAGCTATTGTCCAAACGGAGTGCAATGGCCACGCATTGTCTCTTTATACTGCCAGCTCTATATCCTCTTCACATAAACAGATGTTGGAAATAAGAAGTCTTATAACCATATTTTCTAGTCCAAGAATAAAACGAGATGCTACTGAATTACTTTCTTCTTCTCTTTTTTGGGGGTGCATTCAACGGAGGGGTGGGCACGTTTGCTGTCAACATGCGGTCAGAATGAGTTGAAAACAACGTAAAACGGAATGATAAAGCTAGACTAAGATAATATACAAGATACAGAAAGAAAAGCGATCATTGCATGCTTTGTTTGAAAAGAAACTCACTTTTACGCACAGTTACGCACATTTTACGCATGATATTTTTTCTTACTCCTGTTCTATAAATCAGTGCGCAGTGGCTCAAAAAGGTTTTTGGTCACAGATCCATTATCAAAGCCCTCAATGTCCAACTCTGCTTTCTGTCTTTCGTAATAGCGGACAGTATCTGCAGCACAACAGATAAGATTTTATTTTAAGTCGTTTTATTTTTTTTAATTTCAAAGCTCGGACACTTTTTCCAGTCTGCTAAACAGTTAACTGTAACACACGAAATAATAAGTAATGTTTGTTTCTCTTCACAAAAGACACGAGATGAACAAGCTCCTACAACAATAGCAGCTTTAATCGGTGCCTAAACAACACCGTTAATACAAAATGCAAACTTAATGTCTATGCTCACAAACGCTATTAAAAAAAAAAATGAGCAGATGGAGGGACTGTGAGTGGATTGGTTCCACGCTGGAGGTCAGCGGTGGATCGTGAGGTAGAGCTTGTGTTTCTGCACAAGTGAGTTTGACAGGTAGGGCGGAGGCTGCAGCCGGACGCGTGTCTGGTTTAATGAGTGAATGGGGTCTGGATGGTGGTCGAGTGGAGACACGGAGCTGAATTGGCTGATGGCGTGTGCCTCCTGACAGCAGCATGCCGCTGAACACACAACAAGCACCACCTGGGAAGGGGGAAAAAAAAAAAAAAAAAAAAAAAAAAATCTTGCGTGTGTGTGTGCGCGTGTGCGTGTGCGCGCGTGTGGCTGCTGAGACACTCTGCTCTGGTTTCTTTTACTTATTTTACTGCAGTGGTTTGTAAATGGAAGAAATCCCATGAAATAAATAAAACTAAATCTCACATTTGATTCAAGCAGAGAAACAAAGAGGAAAACCTCGTGTTGTGTTCAGGGTTCATTGTACATGATATGACACATCGGTTGTTCTCAAAAGGAGGGTTCGTGGACCACCAGGGGGCCTGAAAGGGGGAGAAGAGGGTTCTTTGAAAAATAAAGTGCCGCAACAAGTAGGAAAAAAAAAAAGTAAAAGTGAAAAAAAAAAGAAGAGCGAATTTAGAATTACAGTATTACAATTTGATTAAATCTTTCACTTTCCACATTGTTGTCTTCTTGTTCATATGATTTAAAAAACTAAAATCATTTGGAAAGGAAACGTTTTTCTGTTTTATTCAGCAGTTTAGTTTTCAAAAGGATTTTCATGTAAAAATCTCTTGCTGTTCAAACTTTTGAAACAGTGAAAGTAAGAAATAAATAAATAAAATCGGTCCATTTATTAAAGGAACAATCTGCCATTTACAACTTCAAAACTGATTGACAGACCTTTTCATACACAGATAGTATTTGTTTAAGTAATTTCTATGTATTTCTGACATTATTAAAGTTTTATGTTCATTGATATTATCTCTAAACTGAGCCATAAAGTTGTATATTTTCATTTAAAAACATAAAACAGATTTGAATCTACCTCGACTCTATTTAACACGTGAATATGACTGAAGTTTTCCACCGTTTTAATTGAATTGAATTTATTTTTGCAGGTAACTGGAACAAAGACCATAAACAACAAAGGCCGCATTAAGAAAAAATAAATTTCAATTTACACAAACATGTAGAGAAACAAACACCTGTAACCGCCAGCGTGACTCAGCACACGTGTGATGGAGGTGAACATGTAAACAGTGGTGAGAAGTGGATTGAAAAGATCCTTCTGCTTATCTGGATGAAAAATTCCTGAAGAAAAAGTTTTGCTTGCAGCCTGAAAAGAAAACATTTTATTGAGGTTTCTAATTGATATTCAGATGCAGTCGACGCACTTCGGACTGGAAATAAATAAAACTCCAGTTGGGCAGATTTGGCGACAGCCACTTGGAAAGTTTGGTTTGGGTTTGTTTCGATCTGTCAGCGTCCATTTGGGGTTCAATTTCTCCATGTTTTCCTGTACTGAGATTTCATGTAGATGTGAATTCATGTGAATTATTCTGAAGACCTTAAACCAAATTTTCTGGATTATGATCAAGACTTTGGTGACTTTAACCTTCTCAGTAATGCTACAGTCATAAAATTAAAAAAAAAAAAAAAAACATCGGGAAAGTCCTTCTTACAATGGAATTAGAAGAATTAGAAGTTCAGAAGCGGACTGTAATGAACACAAATTGCCTGTTTAGGTCCTTAAAGCTCAGAAGTAAAATAAGTAAAATATTGCAGCTGAGAGAAGAAAAAGTCTCAACTTCAGAACATGTTTATCTAAAAGGCAGCTTTGACCGTTTCCTCTCGTCTCTCTGGACTCGACGTGACGACATATGCTGTTTACGGGACGTCCCTGATCTAACAGTCCCGGTTTGCTGCCTGTCAGAGTCCATTACGTTTCCCTCCGCGGCGCTCTGTCAGGCGTGCACAGGAGGGCAGCGAGCGCGCGGCCATGTCTAATTGGCAAAGCAGCGGCGAAACAAAAGGCTGGAACTACACGAGTGGAGTATCCGAGTGAATATCAGTCATCATGGCTGATTGAGTTGAACAGAAGTGGACGACAGCTCCCGTCTCTGCTGCCGCTACAGTTGCTCAAATATTGTTTTGTTTTTTTCCTTCTACAGAACAATAAGAACTTGTTGTGTCAGCGAATTTCAGTGTCAAGAGTTTCTGAATTTATGATGTTGGTGCAGAGCTTCAGGGTTCAGGACCGCAGACAGAAGTTTACATGAAGTGGTCAAACAGAACCAACAGGGACATCAGATGTCCAATAATATTCTGTTTGCTTGACTAGTTTTCTTTACACAGCTTCTGGGTGATGTGACTGATTTAAAATTCTTATCATTCTCCTGTGTGTGTTCATCTTAAAGGTCCACCTGTGCTGACTGATTTCACCACTTAATCTTTTTTCTCATTTCTAATTTCCAACAAAGGTAAACTATTGTCCACTTTGTATTCACGCCTTTTATTGTGTAAAACTTCTGCTTCCAGTGAAGTATCTGTTTTAAAAAATTTTTTTTATTAGAAATTCTTGAGTTGATTCACCTCCAGAGTTTGAAACATAAACATCTGATCGCTCACGTTTCACTCTGTTAACACAATCATCTTCCTTCGTATTTGGATTATCAAAGTCAAAGTCTGCTTGTCTTTGTGAAATATTTGCTTTTAGAAGCTTGTTGGTTAGTTAGTTAGTTAGTTAGTTAGTACTTGTTTGCTGTGATTATAGTCTGGAAACGCTGCTCACACTAATGTTCGCTCAGGCACTCTGAACGGCCGACCAATCAGCGATGAGAGTCGGCGGTTAAGCGAGATGACGAGCGTTTCTCTTCTAAATGTCGATGCTATGTTGAGGTGAAGTTTCGGCTGGTTGTGACGCGTACCGATTGGTTAAAGATGCTCCAATAGTTTCTATATGAAACCGGGTTTCTGTGCCCGTTAGGATGCAATCGATTAGCGGGGTAGGTCTGGCAACACCGGATTGATTCCCTTCCTTTAATCTCAACTTCTGTCGCCTGTTCCCACCGGGCTGCAGCTCCGGCAGCCGAGGAGGCGGCGCTGCTGACACCCGAGCCGCACCGAAGGCTCAGAGGCTGCCGGAGTCGTCGAGCGGGTTGGAGATGATGGACTTGTGGATGAGCATGAAGAGCGGCAGGTAGGCCAGGAAGTCGAGCAGGTCCAGAGGCGTGACGCGCTGCAGCTCCATCCGGACCGCCGCCTCCTGCTCCTGCAGACGGATCCCTCCGGCCTGCAGCTCCAGCAGCAGCTGCTCCCCGCTGATGAAGCCCCGCTGAGCTCCGGCGTCTCCTCGCTGCTCCTCCAGGAGGAACAGGAAGAGTTGCTGCGTCGCACGTAAACAAAACGAGGTGAACATGCGCTGCGAGTGTGTGGGTGGATGCTCGTGTGTGTGTGTGTGTAGCCTCAGATTACCTGCAGCCTGTTTCTAGTCCTGTTTGAACGCACCTGTTTGCACAGTTAATGCAGTCTAGGTAATAATTGTGGGGGTGGGGGTGAAGCGGGGGAATAATCCCTCTGGCAATTAGCAGGTTCCACCCCCCCTCCCTCCCCCTCCCACTGCCAGCCTCTCCAGTTAACAACCCTATCCCTAACAGCTCTATAATTACACGGCCTCCCCTACCTGGCCGGGGGGGGCTCAGTTTCCACACCGACCGCCTCGCGGCTTTCATGTTCCTCCGGCCTTTCAGACGCTCCGGTACTTCCTTGTGTGAACGAGGGCCGGGCCAGCTGGTCGGCCGGTCCCGGACCATCTGAGATGAGCCGTGTGTGTCTCGGGCTGATTACAGGGCTGGGCGGAGTGGACGGCATGTTCACTGCTGGGCACTTTAATGAGATTACGACTCTGCTAATCTATGAAAAGAGAAAAAAGCACCCCTTTCTTTCTCCCTCTGGCTCGCCTCCCTTCATTTCTATGCATGAGGGCTGAGTGCCTCTCTTTAAAAAAAAAAAGAAATAAGAAAAAAGCTTGTTGTCTAAAGTTTTGGAATTGCTCTTCAAAGTGTTTATTTCGTTATAATTATACCTGCGGAGGCATTAGAGAGAGGCGGAGTTGGTGGTTGTGATGAATGTAACTAATGGGAGAGTTAATCTGACGGTGCACCTCGTTACCTTCGCTCTGAAAAGCCGCACTTCCAGAGAGCGGAAGTCCATGTTGCTGATGAGCGATCGCATGAAGTCGCTGCAAGACAAAAGAAAAACAAAACAATCAACAGGTGAAATGTCGGGGAAGTGGTTTAATTTAAGAATCTAAAGACAAAAGTGGTCGTAGCTTCCGGGTCTGAACAATTAGGCTGATGCGTATTTGCTTTAAACTGCAATACCACCGAGGGCCACTAGGGGCTGGTTTTAAAAAGCCTCTCGCTCCATATACTCCCATTCAACTTCTCTCATCACATACAAAGTGAATACAATTTCTCAATGAGTTATCTCGGTGTCGTTAGCTAAAGTCACTCCTCTTTATTAGTTTTCTGGCCGTCCTTTTGAAAATAATCCGTCATTAATTACAAAATAAACCTTAAAAAACATGTGGGTTTTTTTCGGGGGGGAGGGTCTGTTTGATTGACAGTCCTGTGGTGCAGTCAGGTTACGGCTATCGGTGGGCGGGACTTAGTATCGTCGAGTCTCCAATCAGAAGAAGTCAGATCCACCGCTGGCTCCTCCCCTAGCTCGTCCAAATATGGTCACTTGCTGCTCCAAACCGCTCCGAACTAGCAAAGATGGCGACGGACAATGTCAACATCATCAAACTCCACACATTCAGTTTGTAATCCAGGTTTTCGTCTTTTTTTGTTTCATTTCTCTCAGTAAATGTAAGTTTTGGTTTATCTAATTGTGCCTTTTTTTTTTTTTTTTTCACGTTGCTGCCCTCGAGGCACAGTTGTATCAAAACCCTGATGTCAGTAGAAAATCGTAGTCGTGTCCCTTTAAGGAGGCCTTCATTTGGCCAAACAAGCTTGTTGTGAAAATCCCAATAAAAAAAAAAAAAAATAACGTAACTATTGCGTTGGTGGAGGCGTCGGCGGGTTATTTTTGGCGGGTCAGTCCCGTGCGACGTCGTGTTTTCGGGGACGTGATGGTAAAGTGTTCTGAGCCCATTGTGGTTGCTCACCGTGGCCTGGCTGCCAAACAATGCTCGGGCACACGGGGACATCCCGCCACACTAACGGATAAAAACTGCTCTGCTTTTGGGTCGGTGGGTGTTGGAGGGGGCGGGGGGGGAGGGCTCGCGGCCGGGCAGGCAGGGTGATCGGGGGGTGGGGGGTCGGGCGGGGGGTGAGCGGGGTCCGTGTGGGGGTTTGGGGGAGGGAGACGGAGCAGCGCACACTCTGGTGCGATGTGACCACCGGCGGAAAATGTAGGTCCGCCGGGATAATTGGAGGGAGACACGAGCGATTATGTCGGGACAGAACCTGTCCTGTCCAGCGTGTGGCACAGCGACGGTCGTCCCTTCTCTAACGAGCGCCCGGTGTTAATGAGCCCCTCCTCGCCCGGCGCTCAATGGCCTGTTGGAGCGAAGAATGGGCCGAGCGCTGGGCCATCGAGTGCAGTGCACGCCTGAGTGCCCCGCAGCGCCGCGATTGGCCCTCGTCCTCCGACCCACGGCGACGGCAGCGGGCTTGACGGGGATGAAGCGAGACAGGCCAGCTAATGATCATTAATTGCACTTGGTTTGCAGTAAAAGAGTCCAAACGCTGGTTGCGCGAGGACACTGGCGTGATAATGGCGCGCGTAAAAAAACAAACAAAAAAAAACCTGGTGTCTGGTGGGACTTGCAAGCGAGATAATAGCAGGAAAACCCATTTTCTTGATTTCTTGTTACATTACGTAATGCCGAAATCTTTTTGGCGGGGGGAGGCGGCACCGAGGGGGGTAACTGGGTACTCTGACCCAGTTTTGACAGAGTTGTTTTGGGATATTCTTTGAGCGGGCTGCGGCGACGCCGGGTGAGAGGAAGCTCTCTGGAGGAGGAGGAGGAGGAAGAGGGACCTGCTGTCTCATGCTGTTTTTGTTTGACTCATTATTTAGTCGCCGTGAGTTTTCCAGACACGAGGAAGACTTACTGTAACTCTCACCGCCCGCCCACACAAAACCCAACACATGCAAACGACGGGACGACCGCGGCCGCCGACGGTCTTTGGGATTCCTGTCTGGCGAGCAGGTGACGCTCCCTGAGGGAATGCAGTGCCCATGTGAGGTGAACTTTTCAGGGGGGTGAGGGGGGCTGGAAAGTTGAAAAGAAAAGAGGAGAGTAAAAAAAAAAGAAAACTAAAATCTATCTAGCTATAAATAAATGTGGGATACAGCGAGTCGGATTTAAAAGGCCTTCCATGATCAGGGAGGCTGATTGTGTAACAACTGTTGCAGCTCATTTCCAAGCCAGGATTAGAGACAACAGGATTAAGTGACACAGGTAAGAGGATGAATTTAGTTCAGCCGGGGGTGAGATGACAGAAGGATGCTATTGTTTTCCTGGTGTTTTCCCTCCGAACGCTGATCTCCTCTCCTTCTTATCATTTAAATGGCACGAAGGAGTTCTGTGAAAAGAGCCTTAATGTGGACATTCATTATCATTACTATAATTGCCTCTATGCAGAGCAGACACCCAAGTCCGTCCACAGGCGCAAGGACACAAAGGGCCGGCCGTAAATCAGAGGACCCGTGACCCCCCCCTCCCCTGGCCCCGTCCTCGCTGAGAGGGAGCTCTCACTGCGGGGTGAGGGCTCCGGGTGCAGGCCTTGACCCCCGGGGACCTCCGCAGTGGGCTCGACTCCACACACTCCTGTCTGTAGGAAGCTGTAGACCCCAAGGGCAGGAAGGAAAAAAAAAAAAAAGAAGCGCTGTGTGTGGGAATCTGAGGCATATGGGGGCATAAATGTAGGAGAGACTCTGGGGACGCTGAAGCCGACCCAAAGGTTCAATCTTCGGTTATTTTCAGTAGTGATGATTTTTTTTTTTTTTTAACATATTCAGTTTACTGTAAAAAAACAACGCATACTTGTGCTACTGAGATTTTTTGCTTAAAAAAAAAATAAAAAAAATAAATCTTAATTTTAACAATCTCAAGAGTGCAGGAGTTAAACAGTATCTAGAAAAAGTTGTTGTTCATGAATGAATTGTTCATAAACATTTGATTTAAAGGTGCTTCACTACAATAAATCACATCAGTGCATTCAAACTCTGCTCTGCTACGCTAGGCTAGTTCGCTTCAGGATTTCTTACTTTGGGAAACAGGAACGATTGGTTAAATTAGCTTTTAGCAGCCAGTGCAGTTTGGCTTTTAGATCTGTTGTCTTGTCATTGTGAACATTTGAAGCCCCCCCCCCCCCAAAAAAAAAAAATAGTAATAATTTCTGTGGTATAAAGAGTTTTTACGGCAGGTGAAAATGTCAATAAGTCAAATTCTGGTCAAAGTACTTCGTTATCACATCAAAACTCAAAACTTTAAACCTTCAAAGTCGCATAAAACATTAAAAAAAAAAAAAAAAAAAAAGACACAAGGGGATCAAAGAGAGTCCCACACACGACGACGAAATCGCTGGAACACACTTTGCGTACACACTCTTCAGTCTTCAGTATTTATGGGAGGTCAGTGGCTCCTCTGAGGAGTGTGTCTGCTGCTGGTCTCTTACTCCATGGAGGCGATCTTCTGCGCCAGGCTGGCGATCACAGCGAACAGCCTCAGGTCCACCAGCCCGTCTGTCACTCTGAAGTCCACCATCTCCAGGATCTGAAGGAGACGTTCGCGTTACAGTCTGTGTGTGTGTGTGTGTGTGTGTGTGTGTGTGTGTGTGTGTGTGTGTGTGTGTGTGTGTGTGTGTGTGTGTGTGCGCATGTGTGTGTGTGCAGATGCAGTTTTGAAGCCCACCCTGTAGACGTAGATCTCCTCCTCGTCAGACAGCAGCTCGGGAGGGATGATGTTCTTCAGAGCGAGCAGAAGCTGCAGGCAGGAGATGTAGCCGTCTCCGTCGCTGTCCTCCTGCAAACATCACAGGTTTCTTCATCGGAGGGATTTTAAAGGGTTAAAAGAGGCAGAAATATCCAGAAAGTTCCCCCCCCCCAAAAAAAAAAACAACAACAAACAAATCGATAGTTTTGACTTTTAAAAGTAGATTTTTGACCTGATAACATCTCAGGAAGAACTACAGACTGAGATTTAGTGGATTAATTGATTAGTAGTGAGTTAATAGCCAAACAATTATGATAATTTGTTGATTTATTTTTAACTCTTTTTATAGAAGGTCAAAATTCTCAGTTTTAAGCTTCTCAAATGGTCATATTCTCCGGTTTTCTTTGCCTTCTGGCATTTTAAACCGAAAAACAATCAGTTAAAAGTGATTTAAAATCTGTTTTCTGATGGTTAGTAGACCAAAGTTCTTCATCATCATTGCTGCTGTTGATGGGGGTAAAAAAGAAGAAGAAGAAAATCACATTCTTCCTGCAACATATTACAGTGAGTGAAACAGAATATCCTGCAAGCGAAAAGGGAATATAAAAGGGTTTAAATCCCTTTTCACTCACCGCTTCAAAAGCCCTTTTGTACTCCGCCAGCTTCTCCTGACTGAAAATGCAATACTTGGCCAGAAAGTCGACTGGAAAGAGAAGAGACGAAAAACAAAGGCAGAAGTTCAGAGCGTCAACTGCACTGTGTGACAACAGATGAGCAGAGTTTCAGTTTTATGGGCATTTCATTGTGTTTTAAAAGTGAATTCTCGGCTCGAGGAACAACGTCGTGTCTCCCAGCGGCTGCGTGTGTGTGTGTGTGCGTGTGCGTGTGCGTGTGTGTGTGTGCAGAGTGGATTAGAGCAATATTTCTCTCCTCTGGTCACACCGGGGTCACAGAATGGGGACAATGCGGTCCGAGGGGCTCACAGGGCGTCCAGTTGGCCGGGATCTGAGCGGTGGAGAGGGGGGGGGGGGCAGAGTGGCACTTGGCTGCTGGGTCTTTTAATAAAGACAGAAAGTGAGATGAATAGATGGTGCAGCAGTCAAGGCCGACAAATAAACTCCGTTATCCTGCTTCAACGGGGAAACGATTTTTTTTTTTTTTTTTTTACAACGGGCGGATTATTTGCATTTAAGACTGAACTTTATTCTTGGTTTCACGAGGTAGAAAACGGAATATATTTCTGTTTGGAGGACAAAATATCCCATGTGAAGACTCTTCCACTGTTTTCTGATGTCTTACAGAGCAAATGACAAAAAAAAACGTGAAATGCAACTTTACGTATCTAAAAAAAAACAACAACTCAACTTTGTACCTTTTAAAAGTTGTGCCAGCCCTCTGGTCAATAGAAATTCTTGAAAGTTTTAAATTGTAATGCAGAATCCTAGTTTCAAACTTGAATTTGATTTCAAATCTAGAACATTTCCGTACATACGGAGTCTGCAGTCTGTGCAAAAATACAATACATGACTTTAACAACCTTAAGGCTGCTTAAGGGGAAACAAAAGGAGAACATGGTCCATTTAAGACTTTTGTTCAAGGCACAAAAAAATAAAACCAGTTTTTAGTAAATATAATATCCAAATCTGTAAAAATGTCCACTATAAATACCCAGAAGTTAAACTTTGTAGTGTTTTTTGTGACTTTTAACGGTCCTTTTATGTAAAAAAACAAAATGAGCTTGTTTCCTTGACTCAATGCTAGTCTCAAATATAAAAGCAATGATTGCACGAGGGGCACAAACGGACACAAACCACACCTATGAATATTTCAGTAGGCAAATTTGGGAGGAAGCGCGACTTCGGAATAAAAATAAAGGGGGGTGGAGGGGGAGCGGGTTGAAAAATGGGGCTTTTAAGCTGCTGCCACTTCAATTTAGGAGATGAGAATGAGTCTACTGAATAATGGATCTATTCATTGGTTTGCAGAAGAAAGAGGAGCAACAGAGTTGGTATCAGTCTGGACTTAAACCTCTGGACCTCTGGGGTTTCTCTGCAGTAGCAGGGGGGCCTGTTTGAATCTGCTATTTATCAGCTTAGGCCTAATCAAAACCAGGCCTCGGCCTTTCACATGCAAAATGTTACATTCGTGTCGAGTCAACTCGACTTGTTAAAGCTTGATTGATCAAAAAAAACAAAAAAAACAACAAAAAAAACCCGCAGCCTGCCGTCCGCCGCATCTGTTTGCAAATATCGGCGATGAGCCGCGGCTGCGGGTCGAGGATCTGCGGCAGCGGCTCGGGCCCACACGGGACCGGGCCGGGGATTTAAAGTCCTCCTCCTCCTTCCTCGCTTCAGAAGGCTGCAGCAGTTAAAGTGACCCGGCACCTCGTTGTGACCCGGTGTTAAAGGATCTCTGAGGTTCACTGGACCATCTGGAGGAGAGGCAGCCGCCGACCCGGGATGACTTCTGAGAGCAAATATGAAAATGCGTTTCACACTTTGCTGACAGGAACCATCCAGGTGTGTGTGTGTGTGTGGTAACTTTTCATCTTTTCTCCTGTCATTTTATCAAGTCGGATCATTTTTGGCCACCGATAGCAGAAACCTGACTTGCACCATAGACCTGTCAATCAAACAGACACGCCCCCTTAAAAACACGTCTTTTTGAAGCTTATTTTCTAATGAATGAGGGATTCTTGTCAGATGGACCGCCAGAAAACTAATAAGAAGGAGAGACTTTAACCAACAACACCGAGATACCTGGTGTAAAAAAAATTATTGACTCAGAATTTCACAAGAGAAATTGAATAGGAGTCTATGGAGCCGGAGGGTTGTAGGAGCCGACCTCTGGTGGCACTCGGCGGTATCGCAGCTGAAGTCCCTTCGGCCTCATTTTTCAGTTACGTCCACGTTTAAAAACAGTCAATAGTTTAGAACCAGTAATGAGTTTCTGATGTCAGGGTTTGATCGATTTCACTACTTTTAGATGTAGAGACGAGTATAAAGATTTAGCGGGAAACTTTCACCTCTGATGAGTTCTCTCATATGTATATATATTTTTATTCTTTTCGGTATGATGGTATGATGTGTGTCTAAAACGCAGAGTAAAGCCATGTTCGGTGAGGGTAACTGACATCATCAACATCAGCCCCGACCTTCGCCTTGTCTGCAGCGCGCACACACACACACACACACACACACACACACACACACACACACACACACACACACACACACACACACACACACACACACACACACACACAGTGCAGAGGTGCTGCAGGAGGCCAGGTTCCCTGGCCGAACGTTGGGGGGGTGGGGTGGGGGGGGGGGAGCGCCCTGTCGGGGGAATCAGCTGGACAAAAGGTGCAGTGGAGTGAGAGATTGAGGGAGGAAGCGAGGGCGGGTGGAGGAGCGGGACAAAGCCGAGGCAGTAAAGCCTCCTGCCTGATAGCCTTATCTGATTCCACTCCAGTGCTTGATGGCTTTTTTTTCACCCCTGCCTTTAAAGCGCACAGGTTGTGCCTTTGGTGTGAAGCCTAGCAGAAAATGTTAATCAAGAGAGGGCCTGCGAGGAGAAAAGGCGAGAGAAAGGGGAGAGTCACTCTGCCGAGGCCGTAATCTGTAATGAGACCGAGGCGATTCAGTTGCAATTGAGAGAGGAAGAATAGGGGCCATGATGATGATGAGCAGGGAGGCTCACTCTTTCACTGGCGTTTGTTTTTCTGTTTTGTTCCTTTTCTCTCGCGGAGTCACTGCTCTTGCACCGGTCCACGGGCTGCAAACAGCCGCGGGTCACAACTCATTTAACACGCACTTGGACGTCGTTTTCAAAACCTCCGCCACCTGAGATGTGTCTGTAGCAACCGACACCGAGCTGGCAGGTGCTAACAGCTGGAGTTGAAGATCAGGACAGATGTGTAAACCTGTTTGGTCATTATTTGATAAATTGGCCAATTTAAGAAATTCAGTTTGAAAATCAGAGAAGTTTTGCCTCATTTGTTCATAAAAAAAAGAAAAAAAGAAAAAGATGCATAACACAAGATGTCTACAAAAGTTTCATCTTGGTTTTGATATAAGAAGTCGAATATCCTGTTGGGAATAGTGTTGAACATTTTTACACACCAGCTTACAAGAAGCGAAGAGAGTACTGAAAGTTATTGTCATTTAATAACTTTGCCAATTTTAGACGTCTTCTTACAGGAAGCCTGTCGTACAGATGTTTGTGTTTAGTTTCTTTTGAAATGAGAACAAAAGGATTTTTACAAAAGCATGTTTATGTTGCTCAATCTTAAGGCTCTGCATCATTAGTTCAACTTTGACATCAAATCTGTGTCTTTTTCAAAGTATGTGAATTTTCCTTCCCATTTTCTGGTCATTAGGTTTCCAATGTAAATATTTCATGTTTTAATGAATGGGGATGAGGACTGTCTTGTTAGCTTTTTCTTTGGTGGTGAAATACAAACATTCACAGCACAGTGGTACAAAAAGGAAAGAAAAAGTCCTGACAAATATATCAAAACTTGTTGTTTTTTCTTTTGAAACCAGTTAACATATTTGCCGACACGAATAGCGAGGAGAATTCAAACTTGATTAGTCTGTTAGATCATAAATTTGCTCATCTAAACTACGTTTTATTAATGCACTCCTCTTTTATTTGCTGCTTGTGTTCGGACCACATTTCACACATATTTCCAGGTTGTGTAGAAATATTTAAAATAAGCAAAATTAGCACCTCTGTAAAACCATGTGAGCGCGGGATGCAATTAATAACACACACACACACACACACACACACACACACACACACACACACACACACACACACACACACACACACACACACACACACACACACACACACACACACACACACACACACACAGAGGGGTCTATTGTTGTTTTTGTAACGTGTTCACTTGTTTGTTGCTCTCTTTTCCCGCTTAATCCCAGACTTTTGTCTCTGCTCATCATCACACTGTATAAACTGTCCCATAATTCCTCTAACAAAGGTCACATTCAGCAGCCGAGAGGAGGTGACCCCCTTTTTTTTTTTTTTTTTTTTTTTGTTAATAGGTGGAGAATGTCAGAGCGAAACGTGCCCCACATAAACGGCCCGAAAATATCTGATTAAGAGCGAAAATGTGGAGCAAAAATCCGCTCACACACTCGGAGATAAACAGAGTCTGAACCGGCTTCTAGCTGCGCGGAGATCCATGAGAAATAGGTTGATGGGATGTTTTTGGGGTTTAACTTCTTAAATATGAGATGATCCTGTGAATCTAACTGCCGCGACGCGACGAGACAAAAGCCGTAGAATATAAAAGTGTGGCGTGGAGAGATAAGGAGGTGTGAGGTCCGAGCGCCGAGCCGGACCTTTAAACCGGGCCGAGCGGGTCGTTTCACAATAGTGTAGAAGAACGAGGCGCTGTCGGGCGCTCTGAACACATGAAAGGTAAAGATCGAAATCTTATCTGATGGAAGTGTTACGGGAAAGCCACGTGGCCGTGGCGGGCCAGCAGGAGGTGCAGGAGGTGCAGGAGGAGGTAGTCTGCAGGTTTTTACACTGATAAAGTGGTCACATGAAGGGGAGTGAAAAAGCAGGAAACATACTGTTGTGTAAAGGCAATAATCATCAGCAAACAAGCACATTTACCATCTAAATTACACGGATTTAGTGCTATAATATACTGGAAACTACAAATGTATTTTAGCTAGACCTACAAAGATCAAAGGATTAAGATTAAAGGAGAATTAAACTGAGTTTGTTTTGTAGATTAAGAGGAAAAAACTGCCGGTTCTCAGAAGTGATGCTCATATATTCATGCATATGTTACTTTTTTTTTTTTAATAAATGTAGAAATTTAGATTAAATACTTTTCACATGAACACAAAGCTCTAAAATGACTTCCTGTTTTGCGACCCACAAATTTGTTTTTTTGGCGGGACGTATCGTCCTCGGGTTTCCAAAGGGTGACGTCACTGTCGGTTGACGCTCGGTTAAATAAAAAAAACAAGACGACATTATATTAAAAACAGAAATTCCCCACTTCCCTGTTGCTCAAGAACACACCAGTAGAGTGCGAACAATATTGACCTCCAGTTTGTCCCTGTGTTGGTTCACGGTGATGCTGACGAGGTCGTTTGTCACTTCTCTACATTCTGGCAGCAGAAATGAAGCACATTTTTAAGGGTGCTCTTAATACTCTTAATTAGGAAGTAGGACATTCCCAAAATGGGAGTTTTCCCGATTCCCAGCTGCCTGAACGCACAATAAACTATAAAGATGAGAGACCAGAAAAAAACAAAAAAGCTCAAACATTGAAGTCTAAGCAGTGTTCAGCACTCGGTGCGGTGAAGAAAAAAACAACAACAACCAGTCTTCTCGGGACAGGATTTTGGCAAACGTGTGCCGGTCTCTCCTGAGTGGGCGCTACAATGTGAAAGAGGGTGACAGTATTTGGCAGCATTCTCCTGCAGGCGCTGTTGTCCCTGCATGAACACAAGACTCCTCCCCCCTTTACTTTGTCCAAAAAACTGTGTGTGTGTGTGTGCTGAGGGAGGGAGGGAAGGGAGGAGGTTAAAACTCTGGTAGGGGAAACAAACAAAGACACACGTAGCGGCCACACTCCTGTCTCTGGCTGCACGCCATCGGCCTCACCGCAGACCACAACTTACGCTTTCCAACACACAAACACACACACACACGCCTACGACCAATCAGCTCCTGATCCCCGCTGATATACCCCCCCCACCCCACCCTCCCCTCCCTTCCCTTCCCACACACCCTCCCTAGAGAGGCCAAATCATCTGCTTTACCGCAAGACCAGATCTCCAGAGATAACCTCACAAAGCAAAATCATCTGCTATTATTGCCCCGCCGCTCCTTGACATTGTGCCATTAATAAGGCCATTGTGGAGGCCCCCGCTCCCTGTTTGGACACCGTATAATAGACTCTTTGACAGATTTACTTTGCTCTCTCTCTCTCTCTCTCTCTCTCTCTCTCTCTCTCTCTCTCTCTCTCTCTCTCTCTTTCGTGAATACAACGGGCATATTCCACGCTGCCGCCCGTCAATAGGCGCGCTTGTTTGTTTGCCCAGTTCATTCTGGACGGATGCTGAATACATAGAGGTATTCCAGACCGAAGGGTGAGCAAACAGGGGTTAGATAAAAGGCACTGTACCTGAACGCACACACCGGGGGGTGGGGTGGGAGGGGGGGGGGGGGATGGGGAGGGTGTTTCCTGCACACACACACACATTCGCACAAACACCTCACGCTACAGCCGTAAACCTCCTTTTAGTCTCTCTTTTTAAGCGACTTCTCGTCCATTCGGTCGGCTGTATTTTTTGTGTGTTTTTTTTTTTCCGTAAACAACAGTTTAGCCGTGACCTCCGCCCACGGGCCGAAGACGGGAACGGCTTCTGCTTATTACTGGTGGTTTTACCGGGCGGGGTCGAACTGAGGCCGGCAGGTGTTCCGTATCAACATTGATATTCATCGGAGACCTTCGGCCCACAGAGTCCCGCGCACCGCAGCCAGCCGCTGGTTAACAGGCAGGGAGCGCTTGTTTGGCAACACAAAGACAACAAAAAAAAACAAAAAAAAAAAACAAACATGACCGCTTGACTTCAGAGAGAGAGAGAGAAAAAAAAAGTATCTCTTCAGACAATTTGTGCTTTATTTTTTAATAAAAAATACTGTTGGCTCTCAAACGCTCGCTGGCTGATGACAACTTGGAGGGTCGCGGGGTCGAATGGGAGACGGGCGGCGGAGTTACAGGAAGTGATAGGTGCGGGGATGTGCAGAGGGGAGGGGGGAGGAGGAGGAGGAAGAGGGGGGGGGGGATTTTGGGAAGCCTTTGGCAAGCGGTCAGTGTCGGACGAATTAAAAAAAAAAGAAAAAAGGAACAATTATGACCAGTTAGTCCTTTTCAGAGACTAATGAGGCGCCACGGTTACGAGGGTCGAGATGAGAGGCTGTCAGCAGGCGTACAGAAACACACACCAAACACACGCGAGAAAACAAAAGCCGCCCGGCGAACATTCAAAAAGCAGAAACAAATCCCAGATTGTACCGGGACGGACCTCTGCGAACACGCCGCACCCATAAACACCAGCGCGCTCACGGAGTGTCTTTATCCCGACAACACACATCCACGCGCCGAAAAATAACATAATAATCGTGATTTGATATTCGAGAATAAACATTTCCCTCTCCAATCTTAACCCGGAACTCACGATAACGTTCCGCTTTTTATCATAACAGCTTTGAATCTTGTTTTTGGGCCACTTGGGGAAAAAAAAAGTTGCGAACACGGCATTGATTTATGGTCTTTTTACCTTTTAAATTGAAAAACTGATCAAACAAAAAGTCAAATTTCGCAGTCGTTCAGTCTCGTTTGTGTCATCTAATCAGCGCAGGTCCCATATTCCCCCTTTTGTTTTTGTTGTTCTCTGTTATTGGTCTCCACCATCTCCTTAAGTCCCACCTCTTCTCTGAAAACAGCTACCTGCACACGTTATAAAAAAATAAATAAATGAACCATGACTGTAAAGTTGCTGAATGAGAGCGAGCTTCAACGACCTCATTTGATGTTTTTCACAGTCGTTTCACAACTCGCATTCGACGCCGATACCAAACGACGACCTCCGCATTGAAGGAAACGAGACCGGCCGACATTACCCCGCTTCGTTCAAATTTCACCTGGTTTCCACGACGATAAAAGCGGACGTAAACCGCAGTCCGTACTCCTGTAACAAGACAAAAAGCTTTTCCATCAGTAATAACCTTGCAGCAGAATAGCGAGGCCAGCTGCAGGCTTCTCCCTCCTGCTTGATTACCGTCTGAACAAACCTGTCCAATCAGCCCCATTCACGGGGCGCCGGCACTCACGGGACAACTCTGACCCGACTGACCTACGCGAAGGGCCGCCCCCCCCCCCCTCCCTCCGTCCCCCACCCCCCTGACCCGCGGTGTGGATGCTTATTGTCGCACCCGCCGGCCCCGGCGCTCTCACAAAGGCTTGGATGCCAGAAATTAGGCACTTGAGGGAAACTGGAGAACTCCTGGCCCAAAACTCCTGTTTGCTAAAAAAAAAAAAAAAAAGAGCCAATTCTAAAAATCAAGTGCTGTAATTGAATTTTTTAGAGTCGAGTGTTGGTAAAAGCGTTTTGTTTTTTTCATGCATCGTCCATTGTGTGAAGAGGAGGGGAAGAAAAAGGGTTGGCAGGCAGACACAGTTTTAACATTTAAACGTTGCTAATTGCTCACAGTTAAAGCAAAAACACTTTACATTTTAACAATCAGGGGGCCGTTTTCCTGTTTTTTGTATTTTACAGCTCCGCCTGAAACTCTCCACACTGCAGAGCTTACACCGTGTGTGCAAGTCTTTAATGTCGAATAGACACAAGCTTTGGCAGATTATATTAAAGTGATTTGAGTTCGCCTGATGTTACCGGACCCCAAAAATCACTGTGGGAACATACGGGGTCACTTCACGGGGAACCGTCTCCCGTCGTTTCATCGTACCGGGTGTAGACCCTCGAGCCTGAAACGATTGGAGCAGCCTTTAACCAATCAGCATCGACCTCCACACGGGCCAAAACTGGACCAAATCCTACCACCGTTGAAATTATTACGTTTGGCCAACGGCGTCATCGCACGTCACCACCAACCGTGATCGCCGATTGGCCGCCGCAGTGCATTGTGGGACGATCTTGCATTTGAATGATTTTTATTTTTCTTCTTACACCGTGGTAACGTTGGTCTCAGTCTGATGTCATTTTTGGGTTAAAATTGAACAATTCGGGGCGAGAGTGTCATGCGATCAGGTTTGTTTGCAATTTTAAGGTATAAAACAGAATCAGCTTATTTTAGGGGATTTCAGGACCATCGACTTGGGGACAAACATAAATCAAAGACTTTGTGAGCTTCAGTAATGCACTAAAATGATAGTTTTCTGCACTGTTTATGACTTGATTGCTCATGTTATCGTGCGTCATTGTTTGGTTTTCTTATATCTATTTAACAACAAGTATTAAATCATGTGAAAATTCCCAGAGCACTTTAGATGACTCTTTTTACGTCCCGATCAATGAAAGAAAACTAATGCTTTAATTGTTTTAAATAATTTTTCAAAATAAACTCACAGTCCTCGAAGTTGGAACAGCCTCTGCTGCTTTTACTCTGGCGGGGTGTGTCGTCCTGCAGTTTGGACAGCATGCTCAGCGCCTTTGTTTTCCTCTCCTCCATCCTTCTCTCCTTCTCTTCAGCTCGACGCTCGGGCCTCCTGCCTCCATCCGAGAGCTCGTCTCTCCATCCTGGATAATTGGAGTCGTCCTCGGCGGGGCCCCCGTCATCTGCGCGGAAAGACGTACAACGTAAAATATATATATTTTGAAAAAAACAAAAAAAAAAAACGAAGGAAGTCTTGAATGTAGTATGATGTATTTTAAAAATGTTTAACTCTACGATCAACCGCAGTCCTCAACAGGAAAGAAACAAAAACACATTTGTAGTCACGATCATCTACGTGGAAGCAGCCACTTAGTAAAAAGCACTAAAACCCATTTCTGGTCCTTTAATAAACACTAATTCTCCTCACATTGTTCTCTTAAATGCCACAGTCACATCTCCCCTCAGCCCTTTCAGAGCTTCACTAAAGGAGCGGACGCTGCCCCTGAAAAACTTAAACAGCCGTCCATTTCGTCGCTGACCGGCCAATTAAGAGTCCCATTATCTCCGAACACAAAGTCCACAGAATACAGTTTTTCGGTGTGGAAGCGCGGAGACAAAGCGCGCCCATCAATGCAGCCTCCAGCTTAAAGGAGCCTCGGATTGTCTTCCGCAACAGTTTCCATTAAGAGTTTCGGACTCTTTTCTTCCGAGCTGCTTCTACGAGTGTTTTCTTGTGTGAGCGCATGAGCGATGATTTAAAAATGCGATACATCTGGAGATGGCTCCATTCAACAGGGCTCGACCAGTCGAGTAGCCGACGGCCTTCAGATTCATTAGGGGCCCCGGCGAACGCGGTCGGCGAGCATTCACCGCCCCCCTCCTCCCCCTCCCCCATCCCCCCCCCCCCCCCTCTGCCGGCGAGCGCTCGGGAGGTCAGCGGGCCTCAGATTGATGGAGCCACGTCTCATTTGACGGAGCCGTCTTCCACCGCGCTGCACACAATCACACGCTCTCCGCCCGGCCCGGCCGACGCCACCCGGTGTCACCGGAAAACAGACGACGGGGGGGTGAGGAGGAGGAGGAGGAGGGGGGGGGGGGGGGTGAGAAATGTATTCATCCTTCCGAGCGCAGGATTCATCATCCCTCGTTTCACATGCAACCAAAAAAAAAACATCCACGGGGCCAAACGATGACAAACGAGACGCGAAGACGGGTCATTTTCAAAAACACCAAACTTTTGTGGCGCGAGGTTAAAAACGATCGCCGCACTTCTCTTTTAAACTAAATGAACTACATTTTTTTGCTGGTTGTTCCGACACATTCAGGATCATTGCTGCCTTTTCCGTTAGTTTGTGTGTGCGATTGTCAGAAGTTACATTTGAAGGGCTCTTGTATTTTTCTGTAATGCAACACAGTGTTAACAATGTTTTTTTATTACATTATTCAACCAGAAATTGAACTGTTTTTTTTTCTGTTTCTGCAACTAACCTAAATCGTGTGATGACGAGTCGAATGTTTGGCTTGAACTAACGACTATTTATTGAGGAGGAGAATCTTTGGTCGGGGCATCTCTACTTCAGGCATTTGTGTATTTTTTTCTTGACGTGCAGCCTATCAAATTTGTTGGTGATTCATATTCTCATGAAAGACACTGATTAAAATCTGTACTTCCACTCTGTTTCCGTGACATCTTTAAACGTGGGCGAAGCTCCGACTAAAAAATTATTCAGGCTTTGTTTTGTTTTTTCCCTTTTTTTTTATTTTTTTTTTTTTTAGAAAAACCCTCCTCTCCTATAACCTGTCTATAATCCGTGAATGCATGGCGGCGATTACTGGTCAGTACGAGCAAGGAAACAAGAGCCCATCTGAAAAAAAAACACACACAGCAGGTTGCCATACCAACCGCAGCATCTGAGCGCAGCAGATAGCTGGATTTGGCTGCGAGCGGCCGAGTCAAATCCGCTCACTGATCTTAAAAAAAAAAAAAGGCCACCGGAGACAAAAAAAACCAACACACACACACACACACACACACACACACACACACACACACACACACACACACACACACACACACACACACACACACACACACACCGCCTGCCCCTTAACATCCAGCGCACCGGGCAGAGGCAAGAAGGTTGGACTTGTATCTCTTTCTTTGCGTGTTTGAGAAAGGGATGAGCATCAGCGAGACAATCAGCAGCGCCGAGGCCATTCAGCGATGCCACCCAGAGACTTCCCTCCTACATCGGCTGGAAGAATGGACGAATGGGAGCGGGGCGGAGTAAAAAGGAAAATCCTCGCCAAATTATTATTCATGGGGAGGGGATTTTCCTTTCAGGCCTCCTTTATCGAAGCCTTTCCCAACAGGTCACCCCTCTCTCTATCAGCCCTGACAAGTGCCAATCAAAGGGGCTTGAGTCCAGGTTCATTTTATTTTTTGGGTGGGGGGGGGGGGGGGGGGGCTGGAGGATTTCAGAGACAATAGCAGATGAGTCCACAGCAGCGGTGGCTTAGAGACAACGGTGACACGGCTACACTGTCAGTGTGTGGTCCTCCGGGGGGGAAACGATCCTCGCTTAGTACACGACTAATCTCTGCCTACATCATCTCTGTCTTTCTGCGGCCTAATCTGTCCCGTAGCTTCCTCAGCTTTCCCCCCTCCGGAACAATCCGCCGGGGTCAGTTCAGATTAGTGCTCTTTGTGGCCCCCGCCACATCGCCACATTCACGTGGACGCTAACATCTTTAGTGGCAGCTGAATGCTAAAAAAAAAAAAACTCGGTGGGTGAACGCAGAGTGACCGCGCCGAGGAAAGAAAACCACCAAAAAAAAAAAACAGCCATGAAACAATCATGCGGGGAGGGATTATTCTACCTATGAATCCCTGATGAGCAAACGGGGACAAAGGTCTTATCGTGAGCCTCGCCGGGGAGCCGCAGCGTCTTTATCGCAGCTGATTTGAGGCTCCGCTTTTAATCTCCGAATCACTCGACCATATTTGAATCGATCCAAAGAGGTGCAGGGATCAGAAAAGATATTTATCATCAAATAAAAACATGTAGATTTTCACATTATTTGATTAATCACTGATTTAGGACTCAAGTTCTTTCAGTTTGTTGATCACGAGGAGCACTACAAGAGGACAGATGCAAATTGTCTTCTGCAGCTCTGAAGGAGCTTTCCAAAGATTATAAAAAGGTTATTTTAATCAACGTTTATATTCCATTGCATTATGGGAAATGTAGGATACCTTGTTTTTAAAACTTGGCCAACACCAGAAAGGTGGGCATCTGTCGCTTTCACCTCGCTCGGCGTCACAGATTGAAAATATCTGGTTTTCATTGAAAGTGAAGAAATGTCTTGAAATAACCTTTCACCTCACAAACAGTCCAAACTGAAAATATCTGGGCAATAAAATAGATTCTTTTTTTTTTTTACAACACTGTAAACAAAATATTGACAAACCAAAACAAGAGCTGAAAGATGCTAAAACTCTCCTGTGGGTTTGTCACTCTGAGCGATGCCTTTCACACGACTCAATTCATCCACAGTTGATATTAAATATTGATTATAGCTACAATCATACAAAGCAGAGAAAGACAGAGAACAGCTGGCCCCAAATAGTCGACTAAGTGTTAGTTATAATAATAATTTATAATAACAAATTGATACTCAACACACACATACCAGCTCACAAGCTGCCGGTAGGAGACCCGGTTGATTTAAATGATGAAATGAATATGATAAACATGCAACGGCGGGTCGACTACTGGCTTGAACTCATGACCAGAAGCCGACTTGGAGACTCTTTAGTCGGGAGCAGAAACCAATTCAACCCTGAATATTTAATCGTCCCTGAATCTAAATGTAAATCAGCCCGGTAGTTTTCGCTGACCACCACAATGCTCTCTCTCGCCCTCGCCCTCTGTCTCTCTCTCTCTCTCTCTGCAGCCTCACACACATGGAGGACGAGGTCACTCCCTCCATTACCGATTAAGAGGTTTGAACTGCTCGCACCTCCGGGGTAACCAAATCTCACCTTTCCAACACAAAGACACGCCACACACTGGGCATCCTTTTAGAGCCTGCGTGACCTCAGCAGTGACCTCTCCACGCCCTGCTGATGAACCTCCCCTCCCCTCCACCCTGACACCTCCACCCAACCCCCTCCCTCAGAGGGCGACCATGCCTTTGGCCTCCAAAAGGTCAAAGCACACCAGCCATCAGCAGGATCCTCCGTGTGACATCTTTTTCTTTGCTCTGATTCTTACGGGGCAGTCGAACGAGGAGAAGTCATGTTTTAAAATGCAGCGCCCCCCCCCCCAAAAAAAAGCTGCGGTTTTAAAGCCGAAGGGTATTTCATTCATTGTCTGTCGATACAATAGATGTACATTGTGTACATTTAACAAGCTAATAAATCAATCGGGCTCTATGAGAAAAAGGCCCTTAAAATGTGTTAAACTTGTGTGGTCACTCGTCCCTGTCAGAAACATAAAGGGGACATATTGCAGAGTAAAGTACAGCAGCTCGCTTTGTAAACATCTCTCTCTTCTAACTCTGTACGTTCCGACCGTTCCTGTGACTTTCTGTCACCAACGATGCGACATCCACGCCCTCGTCAGCCGCGCAGACATGAGAGAGTAACACGGAAATTTAACAAATAAGGACACGATTTTTGGAAACTTTCTGTAACAGGTCCGGGGGTCTGCAGCGAATCGCACCTTAGCGGCCTCACAGCGCTTCACAATTTGCCTCCTATTCACACACCAACGAAGACGGAGGTTATGCTACTTAGACAAGAGTTACGCCTGCCAATCGGGGGCGGGGGTGGGGGGGCAGCTTGGGGTCCCACGGACGCTTCGGGCATGAGGACAGGAGGAACCGGTGATTGAACCGTCATCCTAAAGAGAGCGGGGGGCAACCCGCTCTACAATCTGAGCCACGGTCCGACCCGCAAATACGACCCCCCCCCAGGGATTGTTTCCTAAATCAGCGCCCCCAGGTTTTGGTTTCGGACACAAAAACACTTGATTAAAGTTAACGGATTGGATTAAAATGATGCCTCGCGCCGTGTTTTGCATTTAAATCCTTAAAGTTACGCAACCTCCGTCGTCACGGCGACAACAAAGGCGAAACTGCCTAATGTGCCGACAACTGCTCGAACTATTTCATGTGAGCCATCGTGTACAAAAGAAACTTTAAAAGTCACACACAGGTGCAGGTAAGATCGAATGTTTGACCTTTGACCCGAGATGCCGTTGAACAGTATCCGCTGTTCCCACTAATTACAGGATAATGTTGATAAAGCGCTGCAACCGTTGCAAAAGAGGGATAAACAATCATATTCATCCAGCTTTTCATTTCTTAAAGGAAGGAGGTGCTTTTTCTTTAACTTCTGATCGTCTGACCGATCAGTGCAGTTTTACAAACAACCAAACAAATCTCTGCAATAAAAATGTACGCTTCGAAAACAGAAACACGGAAATGATGGACGAGTTGGAATTATTCATGCCGAGCAGCCTGACAGCAGACACATCACCGCACCCTGGGCTCCGATCGTTTGGCCCCTTTCAGACGTATCAATCTTAGGCGATGGATGCACCTGTAACGTCCTGCGGGGATAAAGCCACGCCACGGGCCATTAACGCCGCGGCACGGTGACTGATACCGGACGAGCGAGTCGCCAGGAGAAGCGGAGGACCATCGCCGGTCTGACTGATGGGTGGGGCCGGATGAAGGCGTCTCCGAAGGCGACAGCGCTCCCGACTCTCGTGGTCCGTTAACAGTAAAGCGCCGCCCCCGAAGCCATCACTCACGAATGTACACAAGCCGGGGCCCTACAGGTGAAGGCGATACTGCGGGCCAGCTGGCCCCCGGCGAGGATTAGCGGGCTTAAGTGTACCGGAGGCGAAAGGGAACGCCAAACACAGCGCTGACAGCGAGGAGACAATGGCTCCGTAATAAAGCAGAGCCGACGGGGACTGAGTGGGCTTTTACCGGATCACACGCTAATGGCGAAGATGGGGCTCTCGTATTGATTAAGTATTGTTGTCGCCGGCTCTTAAAAGAGAGCGCCGGTTTTAACACGGAGGTGGCATGTCACAGCGGCAGGTCACAGAAGAAAAAAAAAACATGTTCTCCGGGCAGATTCGAAGAGGATGTCTTACCGCGGTCGGACTGGCAGGGAGAAGCAGAGGATCTGAACACGTCGAACGACGGACTCGGGTCTATGAGCCATGAAGATGGCGAGCCAGAACCTCCTTCGGACCGATCCTGCAGGGAAGGAGAAGACGAGGAAAGTGTTCACACAAAGGAGTTATTTCTCAAATATCAAGAAAATGTTAAAACAGTTAGTGCAAGAAACACGAGAATCTAGAAAGATATTTTGGGGCATTTCTGTCGTTTTACTGATCACATTTCATTTAATCGATAGCAGAGTATCAAAATAAGAGTTGTGGTTTTCTTCCTAACGCCAAGGCCACCTTGAGACTTCTCTTTTAATTTGAAAACTTTGTAAAACTGAGGATATATCGGCTAAAACTCACAATAAGCATGTGGACACACACACACGCACACGCACACACACACACACACACACACACACACACACACACACACACACACACACACACACACACACACACACACACACGCCTCCCGATTGACTGATCCGAGACCTGTTGGAAGGTGGGTTTCAAAAACGGAAAACAAAAAGCACATAAATATCCCTTTAAACATGTACAAACTACCCCGTCCAGGTTTGTTTATTCTAGAGAATCCTGTTAAAGTTGCTGGTGGTTTTGTTAAGTCTCCCAGGAGACCCCGTGTTTGGTCGTTGAGGAATATCGAGGCTCCGCCCACTTTACAACCTCCGAACATACCACTGCTTTCTCTTCGCTCCATAAATAATCCAGTGTGGTGCAGTTCAGCGAGTTGAATTATGCAAACGGTTCGTATGAATCCTGCTCCGAGCACTCCAGCTCCTCATTGTGGTCGGGGCATAATTGCTTGGGGGGTGGGGGGGGGGGTGGTATAAGGGGGGGGGGGGGGGGGGGGTTAGGGGGGTTTATGAGTCTCATTCATGCTTTTCAGGGTTTCATTCTCTCTCTCATCCGTCATAAAGGGGGAGATTAATCGTAGATCACGTGGAGCACCTGCATCCATTCCCCTGCAACCCAGCATGCGAGGGCCCTGTTTACCCCCCGCCCCCCTCCCCCTCCCCCTCTCACCCCCGTGACCCCTCACCCCCCCAGCTCCTGTCTGATCCTGGTGCTGGTGCATCCTCCAAAAGAATCCCACCGTGTCGGTCGTTTAGCTGTACGTGCGTCCACCCCCTCCCCCCCCCACCTCCACGACAGAGCAATGAGCTTGTGTAAAAGCCTGCCATACAGCCCCCCCCCCCCTCCCCACCACCACCCCTCCTGCAACCCGTGACTGATTAACCACACACCTGCTGCACGCCGCGTGTCCTCTGTTATATTGTGTCTCAATTATCAACAACAATTTGGCTCGTCTTACTGGAATGACAGTTATTAATGCACGCCGGTTCAACTCGGTAAAAGGAGGTCTTTGTGTGGATCGGAGTTGATTCCTGAAGGTCCAGTGTTTGCTCACAACGAGCCGCAAGTCCTGCTTTCGAAGGGGAAATCTGACAGATGAACGGAGGAGGAGGAGAGAGGGGTGGGGGGTGGGGGGGGCAGAGAGTGAAAAGCGGTTTGACCAGGGGCAGCGGCACTCACCGATTTGTTCTCCTGGACTTCCCCCGCGGAGTCACACCTTTCAGAGTCGCCGCCGGCTGTGAGGGGCCTCGAACCACCTGACACACAGGGGGGGGGGGGGGGATGCACACTGAGCACGGCGTCGAGCAAGAAGGGAGAGGAAGTGTGTCTGCAGTTGTGCTGCGAGGCATGCGCGCGCGTGTGTGTGTGTGTGTGTGTGTGTGTGTGTGTGTGTGTGTGTGTGTGTGTGTGTGTGTGTGTGTGTGCTCAGATATGAGTAATGCCATGTACTAGTTCCAATTATGGCTCTTAATCTCTGAGCAAATAACGGCAGAAAATGGAGCAACAAAACCCCGGAGGAGCACCTGTCTGCAGGAGCGTGCCAGGTGCAAACATTGTTCTGGAGACACAGAGGGAGGAAAGACGAGCTTCCAGAAGATTTTGTCTTTTTGTAAACGTAGATGCACGAATACCGAAAACAAGGGTCGGTCCGTGTTATAAAGAATACATTTTCCCATTCACCTCTGTTGATATCTGCTCATGTATGAAGGTATTTCGGTGTCTTTATTATGCAGATTGGGCGGTGCAGTGGTTAGCATTGTCGCGTCACAGCAAAAAGGTTCAAATCCGGTCCTGGGCCTTTCTGTGCAGAGTTTGCACGTTCTCCCTGTGCTTGCGTGGGTTCTCTCCGGGTTCTCCGGCTTCCTCCCATCATCCAAAAACATGCACTTCAGGTCAGGTTACCTGGCGCCGCGCTAGTGGCAGCCTGCTGCAGCATCTCCCCCCTGAGAGCCCCCCTGCTGTAGCGAAGAAATTTCCCCTCGGGGATTAATAAAGTGAAATAAAAAAAAAGATTGCCCTGAATTTTGACCTGAGAATATAATTATTTGCGTTGCAAACACATTTACGCTCACCAGTTTTAGTTTTAGTCACAGAGTTCAGAACTTTGCTTGTGAAACTGGACAGTTCGGTCCCCGAAGCTAAAACTTTTGTTTTCGTCTCCAAACCTTTTGCTGGTGGAGTTGAATGGGGGTGGAGACGGGACTTTCTACTGGTGGGCTTTGATTTAGAGGCACGCATGAAGTGGTTCAAATGAAAACGGCCACATAAAGGCCAAAGTATTACTTATAAGTACGTATGTCAAAACCTGGACACAAAAATAGAAACGTCTCTGCAAGGGCATCGCGCCACTGATATTAACTGAGGGATGTTTCTTTGAACCGAGCCTTTAAACTGTGCTTATCACCCGCGTTATCAGACTATAAACACCGGCCCGCGAGACTAATTGAGTTTTCCTCACACACTCCTCCAAGTTTCTTATCCCCCCCGTTATGAGCGCTCGGTTCCGAGGGCCTCCGGCTATCTCAGTCGGACTTTCCCAGTTAATGATCCACCGTAGCGGTTTGATCTTTGTTAACACGGCACATCCTGATATGCCCGTAAACCACTCCTCTGAGCGGCCACACCTTCGGTAGGGAGGTGGGGGAGGAGGGGATTATGGGAAGCAGTTAAGAGCTCGCATGGGGCGCCCCTGCAGTCCGAGGAGGAGCCGGTATCACAGCTCGTTAAAAGAAGGAGTCGTTCGACGCCATAAAGGCATCGCTTTTACGCTCAGTGTCACGTTTTTTTTTCTCCTTGCAACTGAACACCTGTCTGACCACCCCCTGTTATTGAAACAACGTTTTTTTTTTTTATCTTATCAAACGATCTTGTTCAAACTGTCAGAAGGTTTTGTTTTGTTTGACTGAGATTCCTCGTCAGTCACAAGAAGCAGTTAACTACACACTCACTAGAAGATCACAAGGAATGGAGGCTTCGCACTGACAGTCATAAATCACTGAGTCAAACTGCTGACTCAACGTTTTTTTAATTTTTTTTAAGTCTGATCTGAACTTCCTCTTTGGGCTTAAAAAGAGCGCTCGTTACATAAAGTGTATCTGGATGTTCTGCATTATATTTAATCCTGGTATTAAATTATTTCTATGCTGCGTTCCTTCAAATTCCCACAAACATCACTTCCACTAATAACATTTGAGGATTCTTGACATCCTTTCAGTGTGAAACGATCATTTGTATCATTGAAATGTTTTGATTTAAGTTTTTGATTCATTTTCTCCAGACAAAACAAAAACAAAATCATAGATTTTACTTTAAAAAGTGAATCCATTGATATATTTCCTTTGCCTCTCCTGAGAAGCTCTACCTGCTGACGTCAGTCCCGGATCGTACTGCAGATCGGACCAGTCCTGCTCCGGGAAGAACTCCTCCTCCAGACAGGGCGGACTCGGCAGGTTCTCGGGCGCCGGTCGGTCCAGGAGGAGCAGCTGGACCCGGGACAGGGAGCCCAGATTCCCCGAGTCGCAGCCCACCGTCAGCGCTGCGAGGCCAGGAGACAGCTCTGCGGGGGGGGGGACAACAAAGTCTGTTTACTAGAAAATATCCTGCAGCGCTGCACATCGCGACGTTCTGTCAGACAGGTCAGTTTTGCACAGATGGACTGAACAGACATCTGATTTGGTCCTGCAATACAGCTGCAAACAACAAGCAGACAAACAAGGGATTTCCTCTGACATATTCAGGTATAAACATTTTTCTTTAACAACAAAAAATGTGATTAAAATCATTTTTTCATTTTAAAACCAGGTTTTACTGGTTTTTAGGAAAAAAAATTGACCAAAGTAATAAACCTTTAAAACTCCCCTGAATTAAACTTAGTCTGTCGGGGGCTGAGAAAGGAGAAACGTGAAAGAAAAATAGAATATGAATATTTGACATGAAGAAATTTATCAACGGAAAAATTCAGACCTGGAAAATAACAGAATATGAGTGTGTAAATGAAAGATTTTTTTTAAAAATATACTAATTGTAGTGTTATTCCGGGGGAAGGGAGGGGGGGGTTAAGTGCAGAGACATTTTTTGTCACATGACCTTCTCAGAAGAATCTCGTCAAGGTAACGAAGAGAAAAGACACCTCACGTGTATCTCCGACGCCAACGGCTGAGACAAAACGGCGTTATTTGACGCCCTGGGAATGAGAACAAGCCGAGTGCTCAGGTATCACAAAAATCATTAGGATCCATCCTCTGACGACCACGAATGCCTTCAACAAATTTCATGACAATCCATCCGAAAGGTGTCGAGATATTTCAGTCTGGACCAACCAACACTGCCATTAAACAAAAACAAAGCCTCATTGGAATGACGTCCAACCTAAATGTGCGCTCAAAAATAGAATAATTGAAAAAGTATAATATCATCCAAAGAGATTAAAATATCTTTAATGTAATAACAGATGAAAACATGTCTCAACTGCTGACCTTTGAGAAATAATAACGCAGAATTGGCCTGAATGATTTGTTGAACTGGATTATGAAATTACGCAACTCCAAACCCTACACCTCAGAGACCCCCCCCCCCCCCCCTCCACCCCCCCCCCCTTCCCGGCTCCAAAGTTCTCACCGTCACACCCAATTAAAAGTGGATCAGTGACAGTGTGGCTCATTGCCCATGCAAATCCCCGGCCCACGCTGGCTGGGTGTGGAGCTGCCATTCCTATCCGAGGGGATTTCACACAATACGGTCGACTGCGAGTATCCCTGCTACGTTACACACACACACGCACACACACACACACACACACACGCACACACGCACACACACACACACACACACACACACACGCACACACGCACGCACGCACGCACGCACGCACACACACAGAGTTTCACCAACAATATCTCAGAGCCGCAGAAAACCTCTACATTTCAGTTTGTCTTGATTGGGTTACGCAATATGTCCGGTCTCTCTCACACGCACACACACACGCACACACACACACACACACACACACACACACACACACACACACACACACACACACACACACACACACACACACACACACGCACACACACACACACACACACACACACACACACACACACACACACACACACACGCTCTTCTGCGAGGTGTTTTCAGTTGGCAGATCAAACGGGTAAAGTAATCCCTCAGGTGAGAAAAAAGGAACTGTTGCCTCCGCTGATAAATGAAGGAGTCGTTGAGAGGAAATCCCTGGGATAACTGCGGGTGTGACATAACGTGGCGGGACACACTTTCAGTTAGGCCGGGTTATTAGTCCGTCATTAAACAGAAGTAGCCGCGAGATTGAGGGACACTCAGCAAACACGCGGTGGCAAATAACAAATGACTAATCCTGCGATCTAAGGTGTGGGACACACGAGTTACCACCCGCGGAGGCTCACGCAGACACACACTCCTTCCCGTAGTTTATAATAGTGTTTCCTGTGAGTGACATATCCAGAAATCACAGAGTGCAACATCAGTGAACTTCACGTGTCCCGAGACAAATGCACATTTTTCAGGTTATACTTTAAAGCGGAGTTAACAATTATCTTTGTTGTGGTTTTAATTGTGACTTCATCAGTCAATTGTAAAGTTGGTGAAATGTGAGAAATTAGCTTGTTTGTGCCAACTAACAGTCCAAAATCTAAAGATGTTCAGTTTATGATGATTTTTAACTGGAAAAAAAAAGAAGAAAATCCTCAGATTTGGAAATTAGATCCTGAGATGTCACCTAAAAGAAATTAAATGTTTAATCAATTATCAAAATGGCTGCTGGCCAATTTTCTAATTAAACACCTTATTGACTAATAATTTACTCAACGGTGTTAAAATAGTTTGTTTTATACAGTAGCTAAGATCAAGTCCTCACCCCGCACTGGCCAAATTTTTTAATATTGTAGAGTTTATTTTGGGCTTTTTAACTTATCTTTTGGGGGTAATTTCATACTTTTATTGGACAGTGACAGAAAAGAGATGAGCCAAAAAAAACACCCACGTTTTATATCGTTGCGGGTTTTTGCGAAGTCAAAACGTGACTCAACTTTTGGTGAGAAGAAATCTAGAAAGTCAAATCAAGTCTTTGGAAAGTCAAGTATGAAGTTAGTCAAGTCTGAAGTTCTCAATTTAACAAATTTGAGCTCTTCTGTTTGGTGTTCCTAATTGTGCAGGTGCAGTAAACAGAAGGTCTTTTTCAGTTATTGGTGTCTTTTGTGTTTAAAACTTGTTTTTTTTTTAACTTGATGAGTACCCTCCTCATCCTCTGTGTGAAGCGGAGCACCACAACTGTATCTCATTGTCCTTGAGTCCTTTTTGTTCATTTAGGCCTTTTTTTTGTTTTGTTTTTTGGAAGCTTAATTCATGTACTTTGTGTTTGCATGAATTTATTTTCAATGCCTTGCAGGTTTTAACACCACGTATTTGGAGATGAAATCCTGCTTTCAAAGTTCTGCCGCTTTGAGATTTAGTATTAAAATACATCTGTGTTTTCTGCAGACATCCTGCTCAGTGAAGCTTTAAATCAGCCACATCCTATACAAATGTAAATTGTGCTTCATGTCCATCTCTGATAAAAATCAGTCTGAAGCATTAGCTCACATTTGGCAGAGCTTCTGGCCTCATTTTATCACTCCGGTTGCCGTGGCAGCGGCCGCCCTGATCCTTCCACATCCTCGGGGCAAAGGTCGCCGGGGTCAGACAGAGGTTCGGGTCAAGCAAGCAGGTTAAACACCTTGTCAGGGATTAGCGGGCTATGAGGGAGGTGGAGGAAGTCTTCATTGGCTCATGTCTCTTTCTGCAGCTCACTGGACCGACTGCAGGACACACACATGCTATCTAACGCAGGCATGCACACACACATCACATTTACTACGCCTTTTGTTGGGCCGATACAAAGACCTGACACAGTGAGTGCTCAGATAAGCCAATCTGTGTCTGTAACAAGGCAGACGTCACAGAGGAAGGAGAGCATGTCTAATTGAGACATTACTGGGAGCCACGCAGAAATGCAACAATAAACAAACGTGACATTTTAGGATTTTTAATCACATATGGACTTTTGTCCTTCTGTCACAATATGATGACAGAGAAAGCCGGGATAAAGTCGGGCTGAATTTCCAAACCTGTGAACTGCAAAACAACGTGAAGTCAAAGAACACGAGTAGAATACAATGACATAATGATGAATTTGTTATAAATTAGGGTTTAATGAAATTCAGACCCTCAAATGTGAGAATTTATTACTTTCCCCCATTTTATATTGTAAATAAAATATTTCAGGTGTTGGGCTATTTAACTTAAAAACCTCAAAATATCACCTCAGGTTGGCGCAAGACGAAAAGGCAGAGGATGACCAGAGTAAGCAGGGTGTATCATGTAGGGACCATGAATGTCTGTGCCAAAAATTATGTGAATCCGTTAAATATCTTTTGAGACATTTGACCAAAAAGAGAAGTCAGGCTGTTACGTAAATCTGAGGGGTAGATCATCTGAGGACCATGAATGTCTGCACAAAAATTCGAGGCAGTATCAAAATCTATATCAACCTCACGATGATGCTATCAGAAAAGTCAGAGGATTACTAAAGTCAGTAGGACATATCTTCTGGGGATTATGAATGTACGTACCAAATTTCAAAAGGCAATCGGTTGAATATTTTCTTAAGACATTTCACCAAAATGAATCAAATTTCAACCTCACGGTGTTGCTAGAAGAAATGTCGGGGGACTACCAAAGTGAGTAGGGTATATCGTCTGGGGACCACGAATCTCCGCGCCAAAATCCATGGCAGTACGTCAAATACGAGATATTTTAGTCTGGTGGACCTGAGCAACACCGCACAACTCGCATGGCTAGAAATGGCAACTTGATTGAAAAGTGTTACGTTGCTGCTCGTGATGTTGTGCGAGCGTTACCTGTGTCGTTACCTGTGTCGGGTGACGGGCAGCCCGAAGAGTCTGCCGGCGTGTCCAGAGACCGAGAGGAAGCTGACAGCGGGGCGATGGCCTCCAGTTCATCAAACATACGAGAGCGAGTGCAGCTGAGCTCGGAGCGGGGGGATGCCGCTGAGCGTCCTGCAACGGCACAGAGTGGGTGTTTTATGATGATATCGATAATGATGATGAGGACTAAATGTATTTTTAATGATACACGTGGGCACAGTGGGATGCTGAATTAGAAAATAATACTGCAGGACACAGTAAAGAAGTGCGTGATAACGACAAAGAAAAATGTGAGCGCTAAATGAGACGACTGCATCGGGAACATTGTGTTATCTGATGTTACGATCCTTAAATGTTTGTTCACACCAAAACAAATAGACTGTTTAAAAAGATAAGAGGCCTTGATTTTCTTAGTAAGCTAAATAGCTGTGGCCCAGAAACAGATAGCTTAACTAGCCCATAAGATTATAATGTTTTTACACCAGTTATTTTGTGCAAATTTAACAAATAAGATGTAATGTGTAACTTAATGAGCTTTAGAGGTTCTTCGAGGCACACTGGACAGAGCCAGGTCAGCTGGTTCACACCACAATCAGTCTTTATGCTAAATTAAGATAGCTTCCTAGTGGTAGCTTCATACAGTTACCACATGAAACACAAAACAAACATCTTATTTAGGCTCTTTTCCAAAACTATAAGCAAAAGTTTATAATGGAAACTACAGTATTTGACAAAAATAATAATAAGGGTACGTGTTAAACTTATATTATAGAAAGTTTTGCCACTATCTTCTGCAGATAAAATATTTTTGCAGTTAAGGGCAGTCTCAAATTAGGCATTTACATATATATATATATATATGCAGATATTAGTGTGGTATCATTATCCCATCTATCAGAAAGTTTTCCCAAAACGTTAAACTATTCCTTTAAAGAGATAACCGGATTTTTTTTTTTTGTGTGCTTATTTTAAGAATCAGAACAACAGTATCACAGTATTAATATACAGTATGTGTACAGTGTTTTGTAAAGTACTGGTTAGTTGGGTCATTTCTTTCATACATGTTTGGCAGACTTTTTTTAATTCATTGCTGGAAGAAAAAAAAAGAGATACAACAATAACAGTAATAAATCATAAAATTGTGAGTGAACTGTTATATTTTGAAAAGGAGTTTTGATGGATAACTGATGAGAGATTCACTGAAACCTCCAGCTAAAGACAACAAAAACTCCTGCAGGACATATTCTGATTCAACTATCAGCCTCTTCTATCTTGGCTGGATGTTGTCGTCGGCTTGGTTAAAGCCCGTCCCTTCAGGGCGTTGCACCGACAAGTGGACAACTCCAAAACACAAAACCCAGGACGTCCGTGAGTGAGCCCCCCACCGGGTGAGGAGCAGAGACGCCGTTAGAGTTAGGCCTGGGGGGGGCCAAAGCAGTCTCATCTCACCTTCAATAAACACAGGGCAAGACAATCTCCCCTAAAGCCCTCATTACCACAGACGGTACAAACTGTCAGACTAATTACGTATCTGCTCTCAGACCGTCAAAACAAAAGTGTTTCACTTCGCGTGGTTCAGAAATCAGAGGATTAAGCGAGTGAAACAGTTTCACTGGGTGGTGGGTTTTGTCGTCGCCCTGAAAGAGGCTTGTCGGGGGCTTTTCTCACATTAGAAATGCAGAACAGCTTGGCCCGGACAAAAGGATAATATATACAGAGGCTCTAAAAAAAGAAGGGAAAAAGGCAAACTCAGCTCCTTCGGGTCGGCCCACATAGACGGGTATAAATGTACACATGAAGCCACCCTCACGCAAGTCAAGTGTGTGAACAACGCGGCGCGCGCACCGCTGCACTATTGTGCACTTGAGCGGCTCGGCGCTCTACTCACGCGGGACAATGGAAGGACTTGACTTGACACTTCAAAGCATATTGCTGCTGTCAACTCAGCTGTCATTCTCAGCCGACGAGGGCCGTAGTGAGTCGGGGCGAGTTTTTCGGGGAGGTTAAGGGTGGCGGTGGCGGTGGAGGGGTGGGGCGGTGGGGGCTGGGGGTGGGGGTCAGCGGTTTTGATTTGACAGAGCCGGAGGAGGACAAACGCCTCCTCTGTGTGCCTGTGGCCCTCCTTTCCCGGTCACAGCGCCAGGCTGAACGGCCCTCCGAGCGTAGAGGCCAGGCCGGGCCGGGACAGTGGCCCCGCTTCATTGTCGGGGACAGTTAAACTCTGGACATGTTGCTCAAAACAGGTCAGCTTGGGGTCACTCTGTGGACCGGTGGGGATCTGAGAAAAACCATGTTGGGGGTCATAAAGGGCTGAGTGAGACAAGGAGAGTCCCTGGTGCCATATTCAGGACCACACTGGGGTTAAAACGCCTGATTTGCTGCTCCGGATACGAACCAACTCATCCACAGAGGCCAGTTTTCTCACTTGAACACCAAGAATCTCTCTACAAAACTTTAAAAAATAAGAATAATTTAATTTCAGTTCACAACAACTTTATTTTTAGCAGCGATATCACAGGTTTTGCACGTGCAGACTGAAAAAGTTCACAAAGGTTTTCTAAGTCCATCTGGCAGCACGGAAGTCCTTTTTCCAAATGTGATTTAAGTGTGTAAAAGTTGGGGGACATATTATTTCCTCTGAAGATAATATGAAACTGCAGAAGTCTGAAACTCTTTGGATGACTAAAAACATGCAACAATGCACACATGGGAATGTGAGTATGTTGTGGGAGGCTTCAGGTAGCGGTGACACGTGAACCATAATCTGGGCGAGGTTGGTTTGAGTGACAGATCTGTACGTTTTCGTATGCAAAAACGAAATACCTACCTAACCTAATACCCGACTGCGAATATTTTGTTTAACAGCGAGGCAAATTTTGCAACGGTTGTTAAAAAAAAGGGGTTTGGATAGATTCGTTTCAGCTCCTTCTTAACAGAAATATTGGATTCAACATCATCCAGCGATGATGATGATGATGATGATGATGACCTTGTCCTGCATCTCCTCACTCAACTAAAGAAGAAGAGGAGATTTTTCGTTGCCTCGGCTGTGTAAGGATTTCTCAAAATGCCTACAAACACGGGCAGGTTAACGGTGTTTGGAAGGAAAACCGAGCAAAGTTGTCTGTTTGTGAAAATGCATCACAGATTATAGACCAGCTGTGGGGGCTCAACTGTGTCTTCAAGTAGTTGTAGGACCGAAAACATCGAGTTTACCTCCAAATAACGAGATTTAGATCATCTGACCAAACTGTTGCCTTGTTTCCAACCCGTCCACCGGCTGTTTTTGTTTTGAATGAGAAGCAGTGCGCATCATAACTGATGGAAACGACGTCTAAACCTGCAAAAAGTCGAGACCGCGGCTGTAACAAACTGGAATTATCTTTGAGGCTTTGCACGCTGCCACGCTGAGGCCACATTGAACTTGAATTGCCTCCATCTGTGGGGGGAAATAAATGAAGCGGTGACACTCGCTCTGTGTCTGCCGTGAAGAGAACAGCGTGCTCCGATACAGCGCGGAGGCCCCGCCCCCTCCACCCCCCACCGCCCCCTCTGCCCGACGCAGCACGGCGCCACACAGAGAACAGTAGATGTCTCTGATGGAAAGGAGAAAATCCCTACACAATTTCCACATTGTTTGCTTTCTTTCATAAAGTTCCTGGAGAAGTCAGATGTCAGTGGCCCCGTCCTTTATCCCCATTGGGAACGGTAAATTAGTGGCCGCAGGAAAGCCACGGAGGTATTCTATTGTGGCCGTCCTCAGCAGTGTTCTGCCATCAGCGAGCGGCGGTCGGTGTGGATTTATGACCATCGGCTACACGTCTCCCTCTCAGAGCCCCGGAGAATAGTAAAGGCATTGGGGGGGGGGGACCGAGGCTGAGAGGCAGGGCACACGAGGTAGGGACCCTGGCTCCTATTGTTGGGGCCTCGCGCCTTTGAACAGGGAATCAAACGGTACCAGCTTTTCAACAAAAGCCCTCCTTTTCTATCGCTGATTTAGAGGAAAAAGAAAAGCTTTCTGCGTTATTTATTATGTGGCGTGAGGAGGAGGAGAAGGAGGAGGAGGAGGAGGAGGAGAAGGTGGGGAAAAAAACAGGCCGACAGCGAGGCTTTCACGACGTGCCGATGGGGGCAGGAGCATCTGAACGCCTCACCGTGGAGGGCCAGCTTTTGATTTCTCTGTCTGGCCTATAATCTCTTTGTCTCCGGGTGGATGTCCAGCCATGTTCGGGACCATAAAAGAAAAAGCGGGGTAGGAGGAGGAGGAGGAGGCTGTGAATGGTCCATATGTGGCCGGCAGAGATAGTTTTCTCACCTCTGATGGGGGAGATGGGAGGCAGCACGGGCCAGCGGTGGGACTCCAGCCGGGACGCCGGAGGAGAAGGGGTCAGCTTTGCTCCCGACCCCGAGCGGCGAGCGGTCCAAAGTGGACTCGGGCAGGAGGACCAAGTGGCGGAAGGAAAAGCCGGCGTAGCGCCGCCTCGATGAGAATCCAAAGACGGGTCGATACCAGAATCGACGGGTTTCTCTGGGTGGAGATTTTCTGCCGCGTCGGTGGTTTGGCTGCTGCTCAGAGGTCCGTCTGAATTTAGAGAGACGGCCGGCGTTGGGCGAGGCGAGAGGGGTTCAGTTTGACCTGAAGGTGGCTCGTAGAGCGGCGGGGTGGAGGTGGAGATGGAGGTGGAGGTGGAGGCTGAGGTGGGGGTGGTGGTGTTGTTGAAGGATTGATGGAGGTTTGATGCTGCTGGAGGGTGAGAAGTCAGAGGTGACTGCTCCACTGGTGAAGGTTGGGGTGGAGAGAGACAAACGCTGCCCTCTGGATCTGAGTCCCCGATATCTGCTGTGAAAAGACAGAAGACAGTTAGGGGGAATTTTCTATCAAAACACTGTTCGATACCTGAAATCATGAAGTCAACAGTGAGAGCCGAAACTTTTATCATATCAGCTCGCTGTGATTTGCAGAATGAGATTATTTTCTCCAGTTAATTCTGACACGTTTCACAAATCAAAACAACTTTTATTTTTGTGACCCGTGAACTTCACGGGACAAATTTATCTGCAACCACAGATGTATTTTTCTCTTTCTTTTTTTTTTTTTTTCCTGGGAACTGACTCTTCTTGAGCTGAAACGCCAGATGGAAATTTGACCCAAGTGGACACACGACGAAGCAGTTAAATTCATTAATTTCATATAAAATAAGTTGTTTATGTTTTTGTGAGCTCGACTGCTTTGGAAAAAGGTCACGTCACTCAGATTGTGATTCTGATCGATACACAGAAACAGAGTGGGATGACTGCTCCATGGTTGTTCACTTATGTTGCCATGGAGATGCCCCTCTCAGTCCAATCTGATCAAGCCACACCCGCCTGATGAAGCTGATGTGCTGAGTGTTACGTAAAATACACACATAATTTAAAAAATGTATCTAAAAGTCTTAAAATTTAGGAATTATGGAGGCGCCTGAGTCACATTTTGACTCATACTAGAAATATTATTTGCATGACAACATTTGGTGAGGAAGGCTCAACACTGACATGTTATCACCAGAGAAAAGAACAAAACTGTTCATTTTACTACAATAATAAGTAAATGAAAAGTTGTTTTTGAACATGCTGTAAAGACTTCTACACTACGGAGCTTCCTTGCTTAACAAATTCAACCAATTTGAATCCACAACATTGTACATTAATGCTAAATAACAAGTAGTCAATGAAGTGAAAGAGAAAATGAATCAAGAACATCATTTAAATGACTGTTTAAATCTATTGTGAAGCAAAAGATGGAACATATTCTTCATAAATATTAGATCATATTATGATTAGGTTAATAAATGTTTGAATTTGGGGCTTTTGAAGACATCAAATTAAGATTTGGCAACTTGTTTTGTCATTTTATAGATTAGAAAAACTGAATTGTGGATGAATAAATAACAAAAACAATCATTAGCTGAAGTCCTGAGGTGAGTATGAGGGAGGCTCACTGACACTATGAAGGTTTTACCAATGCTTCGATCGCACAGGACGCTGCTCCTGCCGCTGGAGAGGTCAGTGCTCCGACTGAACAAGCTGGAAGGTGGACGACTAAAATCTGACAGCGACCCGAGAGAGAGGGAGCTCGGGGACGCCGAGAGCGTCGACCCAGGAGGCCCGAGGCTCGGCTCCACCGCGGCAGGTTGGTCCTCCTTATCCCCCTCGGAAGCTTTATCTTGTTTCTGAGGAGGAGGAGGAGGAGGAGGAGGAGGAGGAGGAGAAGGAGGAGGAGGAGGAGGAAGAAGGCAGGAGGGAGATGCTGAGACGGTGTCCGACTCGCGTTGTCGTCTCTCGGAGTCAGAGTGAGGGGTGGTGCGGTGGGGCGGTGCGGGATGCAGGGTGGAGGGCGGTGGAGCAGCAGGGAGCCGGAGACACGGGACGACGACTGCAGAGCGTCTTCCTGCTGCCAAACCCGTCCGTCTGTCGGGACCGAGGTGGAGGTGTCCTTCAGTAAAGACAAAAACAAAATGCATCTCAATCAAAGTGCTTCTATTAAACTGCCTTTAAATCAGGAGTTTGACTCCAGGACACGTCCAGATCCGTTTTTCTATTCCTGAGAGGTCACCGCGGCGCGGGGTCGTCTGCTCGGGACATTTTGGTTCCCACTTTTCCTCCCGTCCCGAAGTAAACACTTGTTCCCCTGCTGAGTGGGTCGGCCTGCCAACAAAAGGCAGCGAGAAAATCGCCCCGCTGGAGCAGCTGCCTGTTTCCCAACTCGATATTCACAATGGTAATCAAGACCTGAGGGCAGCACACACACACACACACACACACACACACCACACACACACACACACACACACACACACACACACACACACACACACACACACACACACACACACACACACACACACACACACACAGGCTTCAGTATTCACCGGCGAGGTCTCTCACAGGCGTCCCAAAGAACTGTTCGTGGTAACAAGTGTTTGGAGGACACCAGCAGAGGTGGGTTGATTATTTAAGATGAATAACGATCATCATCACTGCAGGATGTCTCTGACAATGAGACTCACTCTCTGTGTGCTTCTGACCACGCTATTAAAAAACAAAGTCTACCCACAATGAGAGACGACAAGTTTCTCCATGTTTTGACACGCGAGTTGTTTATGAAAGCTGAAAAAGAAAAGAAGCTCAATAGATCGATTGATTTTAACATTAAGAAAAACTGAACAGTCCACAATACACCACAAAAAGCTTAAAACTTCCCCTGCGATAACGCAGATATATAAGAAATCACAACTTTTCTCCACCTGTTTAAAGTTTGAATGACGTTTCCAACCCAAAAGATGACAGAGACAGAAAGAAGCTCGGTGATCTGTAATAATTTTTTTTTTTTTAAAGATTAAACTAAAAATGAATCAATCTTTCCTCCAGTCACGCTCACTGAGATGGAGGAGCTTCACGATACGAAAACTATATTAGTTTGTTAGTAGACGTTTTTCTTTTTGAATTCAATCATCTTGGAGACAAAAGCCTCAATAAAGCTCAATTTTTTTCACAGAAGCCTATTAACACTGTATAAAGTAGAAGATTTGATTAAACTGGAAGAAAACAGAAGACTTTTTATGTATTTTAAATATTAGATGGATGTAAAACCTGATCGGACATCCAAAGAAAAGGACTGGACTGCTTTCATGACACCTAAGTGGTCACTGATTTTCTGCAACTCAATTCTTCTCATCAAGGAACTCTCTGTCAATGTTGATTTATTCATTATCAAGTCGATAAAATGTCTATAAAAATGAGCTTTGGAGACGTCTTACAGTTACGAATGTTTTCACCAAACATGAAAATCTGACAAAATCCGCCGATTATTTGCATTTGAAAAGCTGAAACTGTGGATTTCTTCGGGGCATTTGTTTTCTGAACAAATCACAACAATCACAAATCAGCGTCACATTTAATGAACAGCTTCTTCTTCTTCCTCCCATCATCTCCCTTTCTCCTCTACATTTCCTTTCACCACTCTAAGATTCTCTTCCACAACTTTCAAATCCACCCAGCGACGCCCATTTCCTCCCTCTCCTCCTATTTTTTTTTTTTTGTTGACCACTGTGTGTGTGTGTGTGTGTGTGTGTGTGTGTGTGTGTGTGTGTGTGTGTGTGTGTGTGTGTGTGTGTGTGTGTGTGTGTGTGTGTGTGTGTGTGTGTGTGTGGTAGTAGTAGTAGTGGTGGTGGTGTTGGGGTGGAGGGTGTCAGACAATCTGCTCTTGTTTCCTGGGGATCTGCCACCAAGAGGAGTCAGCAACGGGGGGATAAAGAGAGCGCTGGAGAGCACATTTCTGCACTGCCTCCTCTTTACAAAGCCCCGCCATTCCCATCTGTTGTACACACACGCACGCACACACACACACACACACACACACAGTGTACATGAGGTGGTGTGTGTGCTGATGTGCATGTGAATGACATGTGTCAGAGCGCACAGCCGTGGTGTTGGGCGCAGCACGTTTTCTTCAGGGAGGAGGGTGAAGGACGATTGTGAGGGAGCCGAACACCATATGGTAGAATAATTAGTATTAGACCCCAGAGCTGAGAAATGACCCCCCCCCTCTCTCCAACCCCTCCTCTCCTACACACACACACACACACACACACACACACACACACACACACACACACACACACACACACACACACACACACACACACACACACACACACACGCTGAAAGCAGTGCCCTGCTGTGGAGCCGAGGTGTGCGCCGGTGAGAAATGCCTTCACATCAGAGGCCGGGGCTCTGAAAGGAGCAGCGGTTCTCCCTCCACCCTCCCCTCCGCCTCCTCCGGCACCGGGGCCTTTCACTCCCTCCTCATGACCACCAGGAGGGCGGCGCTGTGGGCTACTTCCTCGCCACAGAGGAGAGGCGAGATTTGAACATAACCAAACACAAGCAGCAGAGAGAGATTAAGAGCCGACGACGAGCCCGGTGGCCTCCGGTGCTCAGGAGAGGAAGAAAAAGAGAGAGAGAGAGAGTTGTGAATGAGCCAAGCTGTGAGGTTGAAGGAGTCACCCCCCCCCCCGGTGAGGCTGTAATGGTGTGAAAGCAGCAGGTGTTTTTATTATTATTATTATTATATTATTGATCAGACTCACCCTCCAGCGTTCGGGTCTGTGGAGCAGCAACACTGTGAGGTTTCTGCAGCTTCCCCTCAGACGGCGGCTGCAGTCTGGACCTGGAGGTCAGGAAGTCCTCAGGACGAGCTCTCATGTGAGACAGGAAGCGAGGACACACAGAGGGACAAGGATGCGGACGGTCGTGGACCTGCAAGAGAAAACGAATGGGAATATTTTTAGATATGGTGCAAGACAGAGCCGGAGAGACAAACTATTTTTTATTATAATAAATGATGTCTTATTATCAAACGTTCTTATTCCTTTTTCAATTAATAAAAACTGATTCAAGTAAAAGTACCTAAGGAAAAAATATATAAAAATAATGATAATAAAATTAATTAAATCTGGTCAAATAAGATTAAAAAATTCCTTAAAAATTCAAATAAGAAAAAAAACCAGATTAATAAAAAATAATAAAAAATCCGAAAATTACTAAGAAAAATTCCACAATTACAATTAATATTATTTATATAAAACTGACAATTAGAAAATGCAAAAAAGAATATAAGATTAATACAAAAATTAACAATAAAAAATAGACTTGATTTAAAAACAAATATACAAACATTTGAATAAATTATGAGAATTTTCCTCTGACTTAACCTACCGCATTAAAATAAATATAATATTTTCTCAAATCAAATGTTCTCTAATAAATCAAGACATAAAATAAAGAGCTAAAGATAAAAAATAAATGTGATTGAAAATAATCTTAATTAGATTGTATCCATGTTGTTGAATGTAGCGTTCAATTAATGTAAACAGCAAACAAAGTAAAAAAAAAGATTAAAGTTACAGCTGCAACTGAAATGCATCATATAAGCTCCTCAATATGCAAAATAAAAGTCCCACTGAGAAACGTTTCCTCTGCATCTTCCTACAAAATAAAAGGCAGAGAGAAACCCTGCGGTGCTGAATGAGGAGGAGAATTCAAATGATGCATGGTGCCACCGCTGCCCCCTTGTGTCGAGAAACGAGATCGGCGCACAGCTCAGCGGCTTTCTCCTCCAAACACCCCTGAACCTGACAGGAGAGGAGGCAGAAAATGACCTCGAGGGTGATCAAACTCTTTGGCGTACACATGCAGGGAGACACGGGAGATAAAAGCTGGTCAATATTGAAAATGTGGAGTCTGAGTGCAGCACGCCGACCAGTGAAGAGCAGCCTCGGGGACTCATCGAGTCACTCTGTGGCCTTCAGAGAGCAAACAGTCGTAATAAACGGCCCGTGTCAGCAGGGCTTTTTATTTACCTTGGATTTAAGCTTCATTTAAAACAAAGTTCAGCTCCTCAGTCCCTTTTTTATCGCACTATATAAAGACAAGCAGACAAAAAAAACGCAGAGGTACAACATCTGTGTGAGTACAATGCTGCAGACAGAGGGTGAGGAAAGGGGGAGGGGGGGTGGAGAGTGTGTGTGTGGGGGGGGTGACTGTCTGTGACTCACACAGGGAGGATCAGCTTTTAAATCCCCTGCACCATCTCCACTGAGTCCGCTCCTCTCAGATGTGGAGGCTTTAAAGATTTGCATTCTTGTGATGTAAAGAGGGTAGAAAACGCTCCTCTTCCTCCCCTGCGGCCTCCTTCGTCACTCGGGCCCGTCAGAGGAAAAAAAAAACACACACACCGGGGGGACTCGAGGAGGTGCTTTTTGTGAAAGCTCGACCGTCATCACACACAGGTGACCTTCAGCGGGAGCAGGCCCGGGCACGACCGTCTGCTCCGTTAAAAAAAAAAAAAAAAAAAAAAACACGCATGAAGCTGTTTTCAATGCATCCAAACACGCGAACACGGTCACGCATGCAGGACGCAGCTTCACACACACACACGCGCGCGCACACGCACGCACACACACACACACACACACACACACACACTCACGTTTCTGGAGGAGAAAAGAGGAGTTCACGCAACATCAATGCTGCATCCTTCTCTACTTCCTGCTTTTTCTTTAACTGAATGATGTCACAGCCAAAACTTCACCGTGAAACTCTAATTTTATTCTGTTTTAGTTGATGTTTTTTTTTTTTTTTTCTATTTTTGGGTGTTTTTAACATCATTTTGATAAATTTCTGCCTCATGTAAAGCACTTTGAATTTCCTCTGCATTTGAAAGGTGCAAAAAAACAACTTATCTTTACACATCTGGATCAAAATCACCACAGGAGCCATAATGTATAATTTTTTTTTATCTTTCAACGAGGATAATTGGATGATTTGTAATGAAAAAAAAATCACTAAAACAGATGCTTGTTTTTGTGTTACATGGAAAATGAGGTAAGTTTGACTCCTTATAATTCATTAACATTTTGCCAATTAGTTATAGTTACTGATGCCAGAAACAGATTCATGTGAAAGGATGTTTCTGCTTGTGTGTGGAGAGTCAAGGTTCATTCTTGACCTCGTCAAAACCACGTCACCACCCGGCTGTTCTCATCCACACGGCGTCAAATACTGACGCTTTGTTAAAGTGTCACAGAAAAACCGATAAGGAGACTGAAGTTCAAGCCCTTGAGGGAGCAAAAGTCTTCTTTTGAACTTAACGTCCATCCATGCGTCATGTATACCCGCTTTTTCCTGAACAGAGTCACAGCGGGGGCCAAACTTTATAGAATTGATGTCCAATGTTTCTTTGACTCAAAAACTCATAAAAAAAAAAAAAACACCTCAATGCAGAAAATGTATAAATGTATGCGTCTGTCAGCCAAAGCTGGATTAACCAATCAGTGCAAATGGGGAAATGACCCAGGATCTCTGCATCAACAACTAAGGTGGGGTCCTCCATTACTAGCTAATGACCTGCCTCGAGGAGGGGCCCTGTGACAGTTTTAAGACTTTCATTATTTTGGTTTATATTGTCCCTTATCTTCCCAATTAACGTCATGTTTCATGAGATTATCACAAACTGAGACGTATGAAGTTCTGGTTTAACTCAGGGGGGTCTGGATGCAGGATTTAAGATGAACTTGGACGCGGAGGAGGAGGGCCAACCAAAGTTTCTTGCGCGGTTTAACGGTCGCATGCGGTCTGTTGACAACGCTGCTTCCATCCAGCATTCAACAGGGAGCCAAGAATAAAGTTTTATTATCCAGAATTACCATTAAAACTGACAGTCTGTCGGTGGGAAATGGATTAAAGTCTCCTGTGACATGTCACAGAGGGAGGCACGTCCGGCAGTGACAGTAGGTAGGACTGTACGTTTTCTGGCAGACACCCGCGTAACACTGGCGTGGGCTCCTCCGGGGGGGGGGGGGGGCGCGGGAGAGAGGGGAGGGGGTCCCGCAGGCCCCCAGGAAACGGGCTGACCTCCTGGCGTCAGGCAAAACCCACACGCTGTCCTCACACAGCCAGAGCCGGCTAATGTCATTACGGGCCTGTTTGTGGTCAACAGCTCCCTGATGGAGACGTACAAGGAGCGCTGCTGCATGAATGTAGGAAGTCTATTAGTTAGTCAGTCAGAGTCCCAGATGGCCTGCAGAGGACGGCCTTTGCGTGTGCTCCTTACACACACACACACACACACACACACACACACACACACACACACACACACACACACACACACACACACACACACACACACACACACACACACACACACACTTAATTACAGTGGCTCAGAGTGAACCCTCTGACAGCCGGGCGGCTGCGAGCGGAGACAGAAGTGTGTCTATGTCCCAGCGTCTGCAGGGACAGAGAATTCTTCACAGAGCTGATGCACAAGAAAGCCAGGCTTAGGCCCTAACAAGGTTAAACCCCATGAAAAAGAGTGACTTTTTAAATCATGGAGATTTGTGTTTCTGCGGGGCGTAATTAGCTTTGCTGCGGGGGAGGAGGGGGGCAGTTGGGATGGTGGCGAGGTGGGGAGGGGGGGCACGATGACAACGACAGTGGGGCGCTTTGTGGAGTCCGGCAGATTCAGGGGAGTAAATCTGATTATCAGCTCGTGTCAGAAGCCAGGCTCAGATGCAGCTTAACCATTCAGAGCAACTTTCTACTTTTTCGACGGTTAGACAATGAACCCGCTTTTACGGGGGCCCACGCAGCCCCACGGGGGGCCTTCGAAGGTCCCTGAAGAAGCACGACCAAACCGAAGGTACCGGAGAAGTTTGGGTTCGTTCACATTGAGGAACGAACCAGTCTGAATCTGAAGACAGGTGAGCGGCCGTCTGCTTTTGCTGCCAGTCAATCAAATGTGATCAAACAACTTCAGAATTTGAGTGTTAAATTATTAATAACTGCTAATTGAAAAAAAAAAAAGTTAATGGATCTGAATTTTCAGTGCTTTTAAGCCTGTCTATTTATGACATAATCCCCTGATTGTAATAATTTGAGCTGACGACGACCATTTTGCATAACTGTTGGAATTGTTTTCACTCATTTATATAAAAACAGCTGGATGAAACTGACAGAAATGGTCATATTTATAGTATATTTTATTTTTAAGCTCGGCGATTGGATGTTTCTCGGCCCAAATGCACCCTGGGAGTCAAAGCACCTCGAAGTCTTTATGTACGCAGGATCGTAGCTTTGACTTTTTAAAATCAAAGATCCACAGATTTTCTTAGCAGTTCTTAATCATTGGTGCTGATTATTTAATCAGAAGTTTCATGATGAATTACGCCATAAAAGTGCAACATTTCTATCGGGGGGGGAAAAAAATAATTCAACTTCAAGAACCAGATGTGCTTAAAACAGCTGCGCAGGTTTTCAGATTCATAACAAAAGTGAAAGGTGGATTTTCTCCACTCACTGTCGCAATTTAACAAAACATCTAAATATATAAACTGGCCTCTAAAAAGAAACAGAAATCAGTGTCGAGCCGCTTATGTTAAAAATCCCCCTCATATATTCAGGTTTAAATTGGAGCCTTGTTTGGGCACCTGTGCATTCTGCCCTGCGTCGTCCCGGGCGACGGTACGGGCGCTGCATAAAGCCGCTGGGTCAACAGCCTCTCGTCGGCCTGCCCGTCTGTTTTGGACACCCTCGTTGTAAAAGTTGTGTCGCATGCACGACGGGAGTAGTTTTACCATCACAATGCCTCGGGGGTGGAGGGGGGGGGATTTATTAGATATCGCCCGGAGCGGGAGCAGAAGTGGCGGCGGGCGACGCCGGGGCCCGATGAACTCGCTGAATGACAGAAGTGGCGCAGGCAGTTGAGGATGTAAATGAGGCTGTAAGGACCAGCGGGCCCTCTTTGTATACCGACTTTACTTGTTTGTTTAACCAGAGGCCAAGACAGGAAGCCAGGCCCACACAACTCCGCTGTCCCCATGGCAACCCCACTGTTAATTCTGGCCCATCCACTCGCAGACTCCTTTCAGCGGAGGGGAGAGGAGAGGTGGGTGGAGAGAGAGAGAGGAAGAAGAGGAAGAAGAGGAGTGCGAGTGTGTGTGTGTGTTTGTGTCTTTTGTGTCGCTTGTTGGAGGAGACGCGAGAATATGACGATCTGAATTTGGAAATTTGGAAATGACAAATATAACAGCTGAAATCATTTATCGAAGGAAATGAATCATGAATTTGCAGGTTTCGTCCTCTTGGATCACTTCTCTTCCATCCACACAATGAGGATTTGCTGCTTTTCTGTCATTTCTCTTTGAAAACTGATTTTAAACTGCCGATCGGACAAAACGGGCCGTTTAAACACGTCACCTTTCGTCTCTTAGAAACTGTGATGGACAATTTTTGACAAGAGACTGAAATTTCAGCTCATAATGAAACCAATCGTTTGTATGAAAGGATTTGTTCTTAAGTCATTTGTAAGAACGATTCAAGAAAACGTTAAAAAAATGTTCTTGTATTCAGAGGTTTTAGATTTAGGACCTGTTGCACGAGACAGTCTGCATCTCTCCATAGTGGAAAAAAAAAAAAAGATAAGATAACATGAAAATGAAATGAAACCTGATGTAAAAAATATTCTGTGTGTGTGATGTGAGGTTTAGTTTTTCTCATTCCAACGCTGCACATGTTGGTACATAAACATTCACGTCACATGGTCCCTGGTGCAAATAGGAGACATAAAAACAATAAATAGCACAAACTACGAGAATGAAATACTGAAAGACCCAGATACTACTATTACTAGGACTACTACTAGTACTACTAATAAAAAAGTTTCAAAAAAATATTTAAAAGAAAAGTACTGAAGTATGAAACTGTCTAGAAACAAAAAATTGTGATTTTTCTGACAACTGTATAGATATTAACGTTTATTATTTTCACCTGCTGATTTCTAAACAGCAGGACTTTTTTTCTTTCTTTTTTTTTTTTACTCCCTTGTAACGTTACTGTGGATGAAACTCGCCCACAAACCATAACTGGTATTCGGGCGTCGTCTCTGCTCGTCTCACGAAGACACGCCCACTCATCAGGTTAAGACGACCAGTTTTGAGCGTGCGGCTGTACGAGGATTTGCCGAATCCAACTTGGAAACACACACACACACACACACACACACACACACACACACACACACACACACACACACACACACACACACACACACACACACACACACCTCACAGAAGAAAGGAGAGCTTTGTCCTTCCATAAAGCCTATTGATCAGTTTGTGTTTTACTACGAGGTTAAGACGGTGTTTGTGGCACTCACGGTGTAGTGGCAGCGTCCTCTGTCCCACAGGATGGCCTTGCTGACAAAAGACACGTAAATGGGTCTCTGCGAGAGAAAGAAAAGAAGGCCAGATATAAACGTATTGATTACAGAAAGAAGGCACACGTTCCCGTTTAAAAACAGATCTATCAGGTTTTTGAGATTGCTCAATTAAAAGAGCCGAGTTGTTTTCAGCGGCTCAATCTCCTGCTCCGCGGGCCCTCAAAGCTGACGACAATGACTGAAGGCTGGCAAAACAAACATAAAGCCACACAATCAGAGGGCCCTCTGGAGACATTTAAACCCCCGCCAGTGCATTAATAACCCATCTGTCTTAATTATTGAAGCTGCTGCTGCAGCGGTTTGACTTCCCGCAGAAGCTGAGGACTCAACGATGAAGTCCGCTCTCCCACTCGGCCGCTTCCGAAACATCTGCTCCTCATTCTCTTTGAAACACACGCCGCTTCCTCCGGACAGTACGGCGGCCTTATTTTTTTTGTAGGGTGAGTCGTTTTTTGTTTGTTTTGTTGTTGTTGACCTGTGGTAGCAGGGAGGCTACGGTGTTAACTCATCAATCACCAGCCGGCTCATCCATCTCCCTTGGCAGCTCCCAGAAGCACCGAGTCAGCCCCAGAGTCGGTCCACTCCGGGGATCCAGAGAACAGATCCTCCAGGGTCTCACCCCTTCATTCACGGGGCTGTAACCCCCAGACCGGAGTGGGTGACGAAGGGACGAGAGGGGGGCGAGCAGGGCGGCAAGACAATGGAGCTTGATGTGTGTCCCTCCTTTCTTTTTTTTTTGCTTCTTTTTTTTTTTCTCTTTGGAGTGCACTGATGTGGAGCTCCAGCTTGTGCCAGACTAACAAACCCCCTTCAGTGCCACTACCAGAGGCTGGAGGGCCGCGGCAGGTCTGGCTATCTCACCGCCTTTGTCTAGTGGCTTCATTTAGCCCCCCGGTACCTGTTTGTATTTGACAAAGCACACCATGTATGATTAAACACATTATGCCAGGAAATACCTTTCAAGCTCTCCGTCATTAATAGAAGCCTTAATTGCAGCCGAATAATGAACCGACGGTGAGGCGGCGGTGGCGGCGGTGGGGGGGTGGGAGGGGGGGGGCGGCACACAACTGGTCTCCAAGTGATGGGTACTTCTGGCCCACTGACCTTGTTGTCACTAATTATGCTGAATGAGAAATCAAGTACATTTTCAGACAGCCGAGGGTGGAGTGGCTGGGGTGGGAGGGGGCGGGGGTGGGGTGGAGAGAGAGGTCGGCCTGCGGGATAAAACGTAGAGAAATTAAATGAAGTGAAACACAAGACAAAAGAAGAAAAGGGGGCAACATTCAAATGACGGGGAAAAAAAACGTACGACGAGGCCGCCGGCCCGTCCGGAGGTTGGGAAGCAAAACACTCATTAAAGTGGAAATTACATGTGTTTAGTCTTATTTCTACTGTTTTATTTTCACTATTAGGGACTGCATCTCTGCAGTCTCAGTTTTTGTAAAAAAATATCCTCAATTGACTTCTGGTTACGACCAACCTGGCATATAACTAAGGCGCAAAATTACCTAGTTACATGTTGTAGGGCTCCAGGTTTTTGGAAAAAATAATTCCCAGTCACGACAGCTCATCCGACGTGTGTTTATCTCCCGTGTTAGCAGGCCGTGATGTTAACAGTTCAAGTTAACATTAACGTCTCTGTTCTGCTTTCATTAACGCTGAAACTGGGAGCTTCATCGTCTTTCTCAGACGTATTATTAGATTCAAGGAAAAAAGCTCTAAAATGGCCATTTTAATCATTACACGACAACTTGTGAACTCAGAGATATCAGAGAATTCAGAGATCATAAACACCACAAGAGGACGCCCTCGGTAAAGACGCCATTTGAATTCAGTATCTCAAGTGAGCTGTGTGGTATTTGACAGTCTGACCACAACATTTATTCAGTAGCTTATTTAGTCAGCTTTGTATCTTCCAAAGAAAAGTTTCACATTTTGTAAGTTGTTTTTTTCTCGTAACAAAGATGTTAACATCTCCAATTAAAATTCCTGGACACCAATTCCCAATGTCAAAAATTATTCTTTTTTTTTTTCTTTTCAATTTCAACTTTTCAATCAATATAGATAAAAAAAAATCTTAAGATGTTCCAAACTTAACATCAACAACTTGCAACAACAGTTCCCATCTACCTCCAGGAATTAACTATCAAATCTCAACAGTTGGTTAAAATTCATGTAGGAATTTATGACAATAAAGAATACAATAAGCATCCAAATTATATTTACATGTAAAACCAAGCCCCCCCCCCCCCCACCAACAAAGCTAGCCACTCTATTAGCTTGAACCGAATTGCATTAATCAGTGGCCTTGCTCTGCCTTTGATGTCATCGTTTGACCCATCATCACAAATACAACACATAATCCCATTGAGGGTTTGTCTCAAGTGATTGCTGCTCCTCTTTCCCTTGCTCAGTTCAGATGATGAGATTAGGGAGATTCCTGGCAGATGGGATTTCCACTGTGCATGTGTCGACAGCAACTATCACTCCCCCCCCCCCCCCCCACCCACCCACTTTTTTTTTGTTTTTTTCCCGACGCAAACTCCACCTCGACACACTTCCTGTCAGATCCGCTGAGTGCAGCACGGCGTGGGCTGGCAAGTGGACAGGAAGCGCTGTGCTGTCGCTCTGAGCCGGCAGGGGGGGAAATATGGTCAAATATGGTCAAGTCTTATCAATAATGAGTTGGTGGAAGGGGCGAGATCAAATTACCAATTTAGAAGTAATCACCAAAGTGGTGGCTGGTCATTGCTTTATCCCCTCGCTCCCACTCTGCTTTGTCCTCTTCTCTGGGCGATTCCTGCCGCCATCTGTCCGTCTTTCTCAGGGGAGCCCTTCCTTCTCTCCCGAGCTACACGCTGGATGTTTTATTAATTCTGTTTCACCTGATTACACCCTGTCTGCGAGTCGGTGCGCATAAATAGGCATTTAATCAACGTTTGATTACGAAAGCGGCGATCGACGTTGGAGCGCAGAGCTTGCGTCCCGGTGAGGTCGGCACCAAGGACACACGTCGGGCACACGAATCCAGGTAGCATGCAGACGTGAACCAGCCGTCACTGAGGTGGCGGCTCACTTGTAAACCCACATATAACACTGTAATGCATGTGTAGGATTTCACTCTCAGAGGCCTTATTCGCAGTGCAATTGGAGTTTTAAACAGTCACGTAGGAGCCTTTCAAAGTTGTGAATTATTTTCCCCCAAAATCTAAGATTGCAATCAAAGTTTAAACGTATTGATTGTAAATATTCAGTCTTTTAACTACTAAGAAATGACATTTTCTTATATTTATATCCGTATGCCAATAGATTCTTAATAAAGACTGAACTGGAGTTCAGTGTTGTTTAATTCGCATCCTTGATGTTGTGCTAACCCAGAATCCCCTTTCAAATAAGGGATTGCAAACCACAATTGGTTTTGCTTGGTTAAATTAAGGTCAAACCTGATAAATGTAAGCGCAATTTTTACTCTCTTTGAGTTCTGATTTTGGTCTCCGCCATCTCCTGAAGGAAATATCTGTCACTTTGGCCGCTCAACGCTCCGATACGTGTGACGAGACGAGAGACTGGGCAAAACAAAAACAGCGAAGTTGTGGGTCGGATAGCTAAACGACGAGAAGAAACTCACTCCAACGCTCCATAAAGCTGAGGTACGACCGCCTGTAACTTCAACATCACTGCACGTGACTCTTTTCACATTTTTACGTTATCTCTTGAGATCACGAAGACGAACCCGGCAACCGGACTCGTCTCTAAACCAACTAACACTGAGACAAAAGAGCTACACGGTCTCCGAAGCGCCGACCAAAACCTTAAAAGCACACACCGCAGGAACTCCACAATGCAGCACAACACAAAACGGATGAGGAGATCCAGTTCAGAAAACAATCGAGCTAACGGCTGAGCTATCAATGCAAACAAAAGGCTGAGGGGTGACCACCTCAGCATGGCTTTGGCCAGGTTAGAGCCGGAGAGGAGCGGGTGGAGGGCGAGAGAAAGCCCGGGGTCAGCTATAATGAGCCATGAATGTGAGCATCCGACCAATCCCGTTTAATGGGGTTCATCCCTGGAAAGGTTTCTGTCCCCGCCTTACGCCGGTGTTTTCTGTGTCTTCACGTTGGGGTCCGGGTCAGGGGGCTGCAAGGACTCTGTGACCCTGAAATGAGATCTGGGAGTCAGTGGGGACCCCCCCTCCCTCCCCCCCGCTGATAAGACAGAGCTCCTTTTATGCTTTAATCTGCGAGCAAGGAGGATCAATATGGCGACTGTTGGTGCTGCGATTGTGTGCAGGAGTAAGAGCTCCGGCCATTTTAGACATCTCACAGGGGAAAAAGGGGGGGGGGCAGTTGGCGCACCCTGACAAAAGCACAGTCCCGCTGCCACCACTGTGTCACAATGGGCTGTGGGACACTGGCACACCAGCAGCTAACCTACTTAACATTCATTAGTGTCAGAGAGGTGGACAGATGCGCCGGGGTCTTACGGATCTTCTTCTCTCATGTTCCCTACATGGGGCTCATTCAGCAGCGCCTCCATGTGTCTTTCATTTGGGATATTGGGAGGAGGAGGAGGCGGCGGCGGCAGGCCACTCAGCTGCGTTGATTTGAGGAAAGAAGCTGGGTGGGCACGGACGGACTCACCCTGTGCGCGCAGCCGTCGGACGGCCAGGTGCCGGTGCTGACGGGGTGTCCGGGTCGAGCCGGGAGCCTCCGAGGACGCTTGAGATCCTGATTTCGGGAAGGTCCGTTTCCCCAGCGAGGCCCCGGACCTCCTCTTCTCTCGACAGCCGACATGTCTTGAGGAGATCTAGTCTTACGCTTTACTCATTTTTCTCTCTCTCAAAACTATGAACATTTCACCACTAAAGTAGCCTACAAATGTCTCGGGACAAGTTTAAGACACACCTCGCGGTTGTAGTTGAAGAAGGGGCCGAGCGATTCCTCTCTGTGGGAGGTTAAAAGAAAAACACAGCCTGTTTAGATAGCTTAAAGGCTGTTAATAATTACCATCCAGCTAAACTAGTGTGACTCTCTCAGGCATGTTTCCTTGGTGAAAAAAAAAGAAAAGAAAAGAAAAGCACATCAAGTTTTGGGCACAATATATATCTCCCCTCCCCCTTTTGAGTTTGCAACAATTTTTTTTAGGCGAATAATGAACATCGACTCAGAAACGAGGGCCACAATAAACCACAGCTAGAAGTGAAGTGAACAGCACTGAAGCCCCACACAGTGACGGAGGCCAGAGCAGAAACCAGCACCAGCTGGACGGAGAGAGAGAGAGACGGCTTTTCCAGCCCCGAGTCCAGACACAACATGGATCAGGTTCTGGGCCGCTACACAGCAGCATAAATCTGCTGCCTTTAATTACATTACAGGGCATATAGTGGCAAGCTCTGTGGAAACAATGGACCCTATCAATTCCACAAATCAGACTTCACCCCTGTGTCTGTGTGTGTGTGTGTGTGTGTGTGTGTGTGTGTGTGTGTGTGTGTGTGTGTGTGTGTGTGTGTGTGTGTGTGTGTGTGTGTGTGTGTGTGTGTGTGTGTGTGTGTGTGTGTGTGTGTGTGTGTGTGTGTGTGTGTGTGTGTGTGTGAACAGCCCTCTATCTGTATCTGCAATCAAAGCTCATTATTTAGAGTGTGTCTTGGGCATGAGGCTCTCCATCTTCAGGTTTTTTTTAGTCCAAGAAAATCCCACTAAATTATGTTCTTGGTGGAATATTAACAAGGGGAAGTGGACTCGTGAGTGTTTTCCATGGTGACCAGACCAAACACTTACAGTGGTGACGCAATCAGACGCCCATTTCCCACCTCTGCTAAAAGAAAAATCTTTTACACTTGATGTAGTATTTCATTTGTCCTGTGAAGAATGATGCTTTTTTTTTTCTTTTCTTTTCTTTTTTCGTAAATGCCTTAAAAGTGACAAAGACGTTTAGCAGTGAGAATGAACCGTCTGGAAACATGTGACATGTACTGAAGCTTCTCGGGGACCATCTGAGATCAAGACCTCTCTCCTTTGCGTCTCCCTTCATAAAGCACACTCTGCCTGAGATCGCTCTCTGTTCAGCCCAGCGGGGAGGAGGGGGGGCCTGCAGTGCACTTTGGGTAATCCAGATGCCACAATGCCAGTTGCTAAGACACTGCCGGGATATGCATTGTGCGAGGGGGAAGTTTGGAAATTGCAGTATTTTTGTGGCTACTTCTTAGGAGGAGAAATTGCATTGAATACGAAGCACGAAGAAAACAGGCCGTCTCGGAGATCTTCTACTATGAACTACGTTCTGCTGTTTCATCTGTTTTCTCTTAGTTTGATTTCACAAAGGGTTCGTGCTCAGACCTTAATTTCACATCTCCGCCCACCGGTCTCACCTGCTCAGACTTCACCAGTGCAAGATGGACTTATTTATAAAGAGCGAGTGGTTAAAAAGCAGCAATATTATTCATTCTGGCCACCTGGCGAATGTCCATCATTCAACCTCTTGTAGCTCTTCTGATAGATAAATCCTGCTAAATGTAATTTCATTCACTCGCTGGATTTCCTGCCATTTGTTGCCGAGCGGACGGTGAAAAAATGCTTGCTGTAGCAAAAAAAAAAAAAAAAAACACCATGCTATAAGTGCGAAAACGGCAAATGTAAAGAAGGCCGGAAAACCAAAACAATAAGCTGAAAGATGATAAAATTGCAGATTTGGGTACTTATGTCCAGCGTTTCGTCACATGGAAGTAATCATGTTATCTATTGTTAATAATAATTAAAAAAAAAGATACTGATTACAGGTGCTCTAGTCTTCAATCTTTTATCCATATTAGACTTCGAGGGAAAAACGTTTTACCACTTGATAGCTACATAAAAGTTAGCATTTTAAAATTAGTTACGGGACCAACTCTCACATTCAAATACCTTTTCTCTCCATTCAGAAAATATTTACGCCCCACTTTTGTGATAATTAAACAGCTAATATAACAGGTAGGTACAGCTGAGGGGAAAACGGATTAACCATTTCATTAGCTCTGACTCATTTACAAGTAAACGTTCCAATGGAAACTCCATTTTAAAAAGTATCGTAAGATTACCATTTTTCTATTCCATTCTTTCTCTCTATTAGATGAACAAATATTAAAATCTACTTTGACGTTGCGGATTTGCAAATACATACAAAACGCAACAACAAATAAACACATATATCGGCACACAAAAGCTGACAAAGCCTCTCACAAAACACATGAAAATACCATTACAAGGGCTTTCATGCTGTTCTGAGGAGAGCAGGCCGGCCCACTGCGTGCTGCCCTTTGTCGGCGGCGGGACCCAGAATCAAAGCGCGGTGACCTGCACCGGCTGCGGCCAGCAGGCCTGCGGGGAGCCCCGCACTGACTCCACACCCCGGTTGCCATGCCACGCTGGGATCCTCCGCTCCCCCCCCCCCCCTCCACCTCTCCCCTCCTCCCTCCCGACCCCCCGGTCGGCTCCGTTATTTCCTCATCTCATCAATCTGTCAGATAAGGCCTTTGACACGTCGCACAATATGGTCCCAGTATTTTTTTTTTTTTCAATTCATGCCCTCTCTTTCAATATGGTGGCAGCGTTTTGGAGATTAGTCAGCCTACACGAGGTCCCCCCCCTCCCTCCCTCCCATTCCCTCCCCCCGGTGCCTCTGGACCAGGCCTCAGGGGTGCTGGGTGAGTCAGCAGCAGACTTATCGTTGCTGGTAGCTGTGAGGCCTGAAGAGCAGCCAGACGTGTCATGTATTAAACAGAATGCAAACATTTTTTGGGATCTTTTTCTAAGGTGACTTAATTCAATGACATGGATTTTATTTTTTTTTTTTTTCTTTTGGACAGTTTGTAAGGCTTTATGACAGCACAACAACAGAATCAGCCACAACCCAGCAAACATCGGGAACTGGGTTCTTAAGTCAAGTCTTTTTGCTCTTTTCGTATCTCAAAGTCAAATGCTGCTAAATGCTACACTAGTTTCACTATCATTCGCCTACAAACTTCTTGGAAATTTTGCTCTTTGAGGTGCTTTTTGAGATTTAGAGAATTTTTCTAGACGGTAATGTCACTTCTGAAAAATGTTCCACTCCCGAGCTGCTCGTGACCTCAAACCAGCTTCAAACCTGCTTCCCTTCAAACCTGCTTTCTTCACTGTAACGTGAATCCAAACTTCAGCGTATCCTGTATTTTGCTACAAATCTGATGCGGAAAAACATTTAAAAATAAAAGTTGGTCACCTGTGCATTTGACTAACAGTTTCCATGAAGCGAGGGAGTTGGGGGTGGTCTGTTCTCACTCGAGGACAGACCATTCAGTTTATGTTCAAGTAAGGGATGAAAGGAAGACTCCAAACTATGCATGTCGCCTATTCACGGGTGACGCTCTTTAAATGAGAAAAAAGACAGCAAAAAAAAAAAAGAGTTGGAAAAGGGTGGAGGGGTGGAGCGCTGCATAAATTTTACATACACAAGGCAGCAGACAAAGTGATTGTTGCTTCCCTCAAACTTTTTTTTTTTTTTTCCCCTCCAGAAAACACTTTCCTTGCTGAATAGGCACCTATTAGTGACTCTATTATGGGCACAGGGCTCTTGAATGGCTCCTCACTGTGTGTCTTTATCATAGTCAGGCCCGTGAATACAGGCGCCCCCCCACTCCCCCCTCCTCCTCCTCCCGCAGCCCAACCAAGCTCCTTACAGCCTGTATTGATAGGTGCTGATGATGATGGGTGAGTCCGGGGTGGGCCGCCACTCCCCCCTCCTCTCCCCCACTGTGTGCTCCAGGTGTGCTGGGTTAAGCGAAGCGCTCTGCACGCACACTTTTTTTTTTTTTTTTCCTTTTACCACTTGTTCCAATAAAAAAAAGATTTAAAGAAAATGGATGCAGTGTTTTATGCATGATCTCCATAATGCCATCCCCCCTCCCCCCAAACCCCCACCCCACCGCTGCTGCACCCCAAAACAAGTCAGGCCTCCGGCGAATCGCTGCACACCGCCCTCAGAGCCCGGTATTGTTGCTGGATTATTCAGGAGTTAGCTGAAAGAAAGAGGCAGGGGAGAGTGGGGTGTCTGTACTTTATCTCCAGGGGAGACAGGGGGCTAAAGAAGGAGCTTCTTTTTAGAGGAGTGAGTTACTGCGGGCGAAAAGCCCCAAAAACACCTGCAGAAGAAGAAGACAAGCGAAGGGGAGGCCGAAAGCAAGCAAAAAAAAAAAAAAACCCCCAAAAAACCCTGATTGTTTGTCTGGACTTTTTCTCGTCTCCCGTCCGAAATACCGAAAACTCTCCTGAAAGGAAGAAACTTCCATTTATCAACGTCTCTCTAATAACCAGTCACAACACTCTCACCTCGCTCAGTCTGCACACACTCCGTCTATTGACAGACCCATCGGTGTCTTATCTGTTTTCAATGAGCCGTCCAAAAGAAAGCAGAGTGAACAAACATCTGTGTGTGTGTGTGTGTGTGTGTGTGTGTGTGTGTGTGTGTGTGTGTGTGTGTGTGTGTGTGTGTGTGTGTGTGTGTGTGTGTGTGTGTGTGTGTGTGTGTGTCTTTCAACTTTGAAGTTATGTGTGTGTGTACACGCAGTTGAAGGAGGGGGACAGCGAGAGTTTAGCGAGACTTTATGATGAATATGGAAGCATTGTTCAGCCATGCTTACCTCCACAGGGAACCATCTGCTCCCTGTCAATGCATCACCTGCTCGTCTGAGCCGTCTCCAGGGCAACAAGGGGTGGGGGGGGATTAGGAGAGGTTATGGCTTTGATGGGAGGGGCCGTCGCCAGGGAGGGAGAGGAGGTAGACCGGAGGAGGAGGAGGAGGAAGAGGGGGCTGATGGGAGAGAGAGAGGAAGCCAAGCGAATGTCGTCCTCTGCTGGAGGAGAGAGAGATACAGCAGGAGATTCCCTGTGAGCGTACATGTGGTCGAGATACACAACACACAACAACACACACTCTGACAGGAAGTGCTCCCACATTAAAAAAAAAAAAAAAAAAAACACTTGTTGAGAAGAAGTCATGTTTGGAGTCTGGATGAAAACCAGCCAAAAAAAAAAAGAAAAGCTCAGGAAGTCTTTTGAAGGTTTAGTTTATCCCATCACAAGGAACACACTAGTTTAATCTGCCCAGTTTGTAGATAACCGCCTCGTTCCACAGCACACGGGTTAATGGAAGTCAATCTGCACTGAATTATCATGAATAATATTCAAGTACATTCGGGGGGGGGGGAATCTGTTTTATAGATCTTTTATCAGTTTTCTTTTTTTGGGGGGATAAATTTTATGTTCATGTCCGAGTTACAGCGGTGGGGAAAAAAAAAATGTCCCCAATAATTTGCCAAACATCAAGAGAGGTTTTAATGTTTACGGTGTGATGTGTCTGAACTCAGTAAATCTCACATCACAGATCATCAAAACTCTGCGTGCGTGTACATGGAAGTGACGTGTCGTGTGATCAGCAGCTGCAGACTGACGTCCCCTTTGTGTGCGTTCACGCGGGCATCGTGCGACCGGCAGCGTGAATGAGGATCAATCACGGGGTTCTCATCAGGTCTCCGTGTTCTTTCCAGCTACACGGTACGCCGTGACGGCTGGGTAAACACGGGCCTGAGGGCGGCTCGGAGGGCAAACACACACACACAGAGGAGGAGGTGAAGTTACGGCGCTGAAAAACACGTTCAGCACGGCAGCCTCGGTCCAGGTAGTTCAGCACTTTTAACTGGTTTTACAGCAGGAGAAGAAGCGAGTCGTGTTTCCTTTAAACTCTCAAATCTCCTAAAAAAAAAAAAAATTCCCCAAAAGTAATATGAATGTTCCAGATTAATTTCACCTCTTATTTTTATTTAGGGACATTTCAACTCCTCTGAGGCTTGAATCACATGAAGAAGACTTCATTTGGGTTGAGTTCTTACTGTTTCATGCGAAGGCAGCGCACTGAAAGTAGCACGTAGACAGAAAAATGCATGTAATTCAAAGAGACAGTTTGATCCTGTGACTTTGGGATAAGTGTGCAGGTGTTCCTGTCTTTTTATGGCCTTCAATAGCGCTGCACCTCCATGTGATGTGCAGATATTTTCTTCGCTTCTTAATGTTTCCGTCTGTGTTTAACAGACTGATCATCGCTGGAATGCTGCTATCTTTGCTAAAATAAAAAAAATAAAAAAAATCACAACAGCCAATTTTTGTCCTCATAAATTCATAATTCGGTGACCTTCGCATCCAAATAAATTCAGGGACACCGTGAGATGTGTGAGTTTTGTAAACGGTGCCCGCGGTACCTCGGTGTTCTGGGCTCCCAGGTGACTCTGCAGCTGAGCCCTTGGCCACGCTCCAACGCTCACCTGGAAACCGGCCCTCCGCGGACCCCCGGCGTGACGCCGAGAAAGTCTGAGTGACAGGTGAAAGTGACCGCGGCTGAGGGAAGGAAACACCTTTTGTGTTTGGTCAGAGAGCCGGGGCAGAGCGGTGACCCGGCTCCCTCCCGACGGGCTCATCGGCCTGAGGCGGAGGAGGAAGGGTCCGGACGACTCTCTCGTCACGTCATCAGTATGCCCCCCCCACCCTCCTCCCACCCCCCTCCCTCCCTCCCTCCCTCCCCTCTCAGTTTCTGCTCCTTAAAACAAACTTAATCTAATCTTTACTGTATCTGCAGGAAACAAGATGAGAAAAAAAAAAAACCTCAACCTGCAGGTAACGCGATAGCTCTCCGTTATCTGCTGCATATTCGGCCGATGTGACGAGACAGCTGTCACGCCCGGTAGGAGCCTTTCTGGTGCATATTTTTAGTGAAATCAAACACACTCTCTTCACTGAACACTCAATGCATTTCCTATTCTCTCATTAAAAAGCAGAAGATGTTAATAAAGAGAAGCAGATGAGTTTTGAAGCTAATTTGCAGATTATGTAACGACAGCTGTAAGTCGATGCCAAGAAGACTTTTCTGTTGAGTGTTGGATGGACACTTTAAGCTAAATGCTCACGTTAGCGCTCTAACATGCTCATTATCACGATGCTCACGTGCTAAAACCATCTTAGTGAAGCGAGTTAGCATGCTGACATATTTAAAAAAAAAAAAAAAAAAAAGTATTGGCCAAATGAAGGTTCGGACTCGATGTCGCTGCAGGATTAAACGTGAGAGGTTCAGCGTGGAGGATTGAGGGCGATCTGTTGGCCGATATGTTAGCATTTAGCTCAAACTTAGAATGAGGTCTTTATATCTACACAAGGAGCAGGTCCACCTCCGAGGAGTCCACCATGTTGCACCGCCAGGTTACTGCGGTGTCCCAGAAGGGACAAACCCTGCCGTCACCGTCGATTCTCTTCCACACTGGAGGGTGAAGCGTGTGTTCAAGTGCTCGTAATCTGCAGCCTCACCGCTGGATGCCACCAAAGTTTTTTTACTACAATTTATCTTGAGGTCAACATGAATGAATCAAACGTGTAAAAGTTGTTGTTTGAGACTGGACCTAAATGTTTGGGCCAACCGTGCCGACACCGTTGCCACGGCGCCCCATCAGAGCCAACAGAGCTAAAAAACAAAAAACAAAACAGGCGTCTTCATCGCGTCGCAGCACCGACCGCCTCCACGTATTTTCCCTTTCTTACACTGAAACTACGATACTCGGACGAGACGTTGATCCTGGGAGAGTTCCTGTCAGGGCCACGTGTAGCCGGAGGAGGTGGGGGTTTGGGGTGGTGGTGGAGAGGAGGTGTGTGTGTGGGGGGCATTGGAAAAAGAGGGTGACTTTCCTGGGTGTAAAAATTCAATTATCCAGCGGGCGAGCGTGTCTGAGCGTGTCTGTTGTGAGCGGCGAGCGGACGGCTGCCCGTTCCCAGCGGCCTCCATTATGCCCGAGTGAGAACGGCCCATGTGGCTGGCCGCTCTCGTTCACTCCCCCTTTTTACAACGGCGCTGCCGAAAGCCTCCAAGTTTTCATTCTCTTTTCTCTCCCCCCCGCCTCCCTTCTTGCTCTCCAACTCTCAGAAAAGAGCCTCCACAATGCTGAAGTGGATTCTTCAGCACCCCCGCGGGCAGCGCACATGTGGACAACATTCACGGCATGTCCGTCAACTCGTCCCTTAATCAACGACGCCTCACGAAAGCACAATTAGGAAACCTCACAACTCCATAAAGGCACGTTGCTTATTTTAGATTTAATCTCCGTTTGTGTTGAATTTGATCTGTTTCTCATGCGTCTCATTTCTGCATGTAATTCTCTTGTTGTGAAGCACTTTGAGCTGCATTTCTTGCAAATAAAGTTTATTATTATTATTATTATTATCATAAATTATTATCATCTCTAAGCACCCGCCCGCTGCTCCTCCTGCACGGCAACGCTCTCTTGTTTTTTTTCCTCGTTCAACTGCACTTTTTTTTTTTTTTTTTTCCACCACAAAACAATTAGAAAAAAAAAATAGATAAAAAAAAAAAAAAAAAAAAGCTGGAGTTGCATAATCGGAGACAAAAAACAAATATGATTTTCTTAAGTGAGAACAGCTGCGGCGTGTTGAAGAGCTCATTCCTCGCCGCCGCGTTAAGACGTGGCCTCGCTCGCATCTGGCTAATCGTTAGTGTGTGAATAAGACGGAGGCCCCGATGGAGGAGGCCATTGTGGACGCACACTGCACCACTTCTTGTGATAAATGAGCAATTGTGTCCGTCGCTATTAATGACAGTAAATGACGCGGTGGGGAGCTCTCCATCCACTGTACAATGCGAGGACGATGCCGAGGGACCTTTCGGGGAGTTTTACTGTGACATCACGTCACAGACGGGTTCATCACGCATACAGAGCTCCATTGTGAGTCCTTATTGGCGGGATAGTTGCATTTCAAACGGGGTCTTATTTAGAGGACAGTCCGTATCTTGCGGTGTTCACGATATCGGAACGCATCATTTTTTTCTATCGGTCCGGAGTTCACGGCTTTTGTGACGTGTTTGCTGACGTTTCCAGAAAGGTCAGAGGACGTGGAAGTTCATTTCTAGTCGGATTTCTAGTCTAGCTGATATGTTGTAATTTTAGTCATGTAGAGTTTTGTCTTCATAACTTGGATAATAGTTTACATCTTAGGAAAATGTTGTGATGCCTCATCTATTCACTTAGCCTCCGTGGCTTCTAGACGCCGTCCATGTTGCCGTTGCTTAGCAACAGTGTTTTAACGACCTGACCAATTAAATATGAAGCATTACAAATTTACAAACACTAAAGCTCATTCGAAAAGGGCAAATGTCGACTTTCACAATTCTAACAAGCTATACTGAACATCTTAGCGTGCTAGCATGCTAACTTGAGCTAATTAGCATTGAACACAAAGCCCAGGCTGATGGGAAAGTTAATCTTTTTTAGGATTTTGGAGGATTATTACAGATCATTCAAAGGTGGGCAACATCAGCTAATATCATAAATGTGCAAAAGTAGTACAAAATGCTAAAAAGTATTCTGCTATGTAACACAAATGGGAGGAAGAATCGCACCTGGAGATCCCTGAAGACGACGGCGCTGCTGTTTGGGGGGGGGGGGGACCACGCTATCAACTCCACGTCCTGGAGAGAAAGAGATCTGTTGGAAGAACATAGTAAAATATTTTCAGACTCCAAGACTGAGATTCATTTGAAGAGATTTTCACAGAAGGAATGAATGCAGAGGCCCTAAAAAAAAGTCTTAATTGCAAGTCAGTCACATGACTATAAAATGACCACAAGGAAATACAAAAAGAGCATGTGACATACACACACACACAAAGATGTAGAAAAGACACAAAATTACCAAAAACAGACAAGAGAAATTTATTGCCAATTCATCCACCTGTTGTTGAGAAATTAAAAAGTACAATGTCGACCTCATGGGGGCGCTAGAGGGAGAGTGAGCAGCTCACCAAAGTCGGAGGAATTAATGCTGCAGTAGATACAAATAAAGGATAATATCATAATCATAAAATAAAACTATAAAAAAAAAAAGGAGTATCATCAAATCATAAACACGTGTTGCATCAGCCTGCTGGTGTCCTGCTGCTCATCCTTCAGTGTTACTCTAAATCATCTCATCGGCCATAAATCTAGAATGTTTACAGCATATTTATTAATAACAGAGTACTTTAGCTAAAAGTTAATTTACAGGAAAACCTTTGGCACACTGAGGTGAGAGACGCTGGACTTTGAATGTGTCTCTGTGCTGCTGCTGGTGTTTCACCTCTCATTATCAGACCTACGCTGCCCTCATGTGGCACCTGTGGATCACTTCAGCATCGGGTGAGCAAACAACAAGTTTTTATTTATCTGCAGTGTCAATACACCTGCAACTTCTGATTATTTCACGTTTTCTGATTTATTGTAGTTTTACTGTCAATCAGTCACACTTCATTTAAATGGCACTTTTTAATACGCATGTCATGTAAAACCAAATGCTTTACAATAAAAACAATACATCCCTTCCTCACCCATCCACGAATTAAATAAAATTAAATGAAATGAATAAATACTTACATAATGGATAACATACTTAGTAAAACAGAAGAAGAGGAACTCAGGGGTTGCTATCTTTCACACAGGTCTGTGTTGAGAAAATATCAGTGGAAGGAATTAAAGTTAAATAAAATACTAAAATAAAAGTGTCAACAAGGAACAGAAATATATAAATAAAATGACAGTCAAAAAAAAGAATCAATACAGTTCAAGTCAAGTAAAATAAAGTGCGAGCTTATGCCAACTAGTAAAACCAATTGAAATGTTGGCTATGAATAAACAGACTGTGAAGCAAAAAAAATGAAATTTAAGTTAAGTTAAATAAAATTAAAATAGATTAAAAGGATGTACCAAGAGATAAATTATTTCTTTTATTTATTCTTTTAATAATTTCCACTCTGTATAAGTTAGTTTTGCCATGTATTTGGTAGCCCTACTTGATGGTATAAATGCTGTTTTGAAACTTTCTCCACATTTAAAACTATAAACTGTGATTCTGCTGTGAAAGAAATGCCACTTTATATCGTTAGTTCTTCCTAAAAATGGACAATTAAAGAGTATAATATAGGTTTGGATCTGCTTTAACAACTCACCACGTGGGGTTTGTCTCTATGTGGGTTGTGAACTTCCTTCAGGTCACCAAAGCCCTGAAATTAGTGGAAAAAACACAAAGACCATGACCACATACATTTCTCTTCCTGACATTCAGTCTCACTGGATTACATCAATATTAACGTCCTAAAGGTGTTAAATAACCAAAAAACTCAGATGAGTGGGAGACACCAGACACTTCCTGCTGCTCAGGTAACATGAGGTCTGTTTGGACAAACTGAGTCTTCATCAAGCAAAATTAACCAGATTTAATTTAAGCTCCATGATAGTAAATGTAAAAATGTACAATAATGTTAGAAAGCCAAGTGGCCACATGTAATTTTCGGTCGAGCCACCAGCAGGTCAACATTTACCTCATTGTTTGGAGCAATAGTTTGTACAGATGTTTTTACACATTTGGGTCACAAAGATAACTGCATGGATTTTGAGTGACTGGGCCAACTTGGCATTTGCCCCGAGGGGCCCCCCGGGGTCAGCAGGACCCTGACTCAACGTGACAACAAAGACATAAAAAAAAAAAAAAAAAAATCACACAGAAATGCAAACAATGAACAAAGGGACACAAAATGACCACAGAGGCGTAAAAGAATGGTGAGAGATGAACCAAAGAACAACCACCAAAAAAAAGAAGAGAAAAATGTGTTAAATGACCATATGAGACAGAATTATGCAAAACAACAACAACAACAAAAATCCACAGTACAGGTAATAACCGTCCATTTCTAAAACAGAGCTTCCCAAACTTGTCAGACCATGTGCCACAATGTACCAAATAAAATTTCCCAAATAGATAACCAACGATTATTTTCATAAAATAATATTCGGTGATTTGACCATGAAAAAGTCTCAAAAAAAACAACACGAAGCTACTGTTTCCAAATAAAAGAATACATTTACATCTTTCACTAAAAAAGTGGCACAACTTGGCAACTCCGACTCCAGTTTCTCTTCGACATTGAAAACCTCATCTGACCTGTCACCCATTTCAAAACTCCACTTTTCAAAATCAGTGACTGAGGACTTCAAATCCGACTGCGACCAGCTGCTGCTGTGCGTCAGATGACGTCACACAACGGGGCAACGCATAGATAAATACAATTTCTAAAATATTTGAATGATTAACTACTAAGTTACACATCAGTTTATTGTGATGTGCTTTTGTAATAAAAAAAAAGAATTGTATTAAAAAAATGTTTGACTCTGGTCAGTTGGAGTGCACCACAGGCCTGTCAATCAAACAGACACGCCCCCCCCCTGCCCATTTTCTAATTAACTACTTTTCAGATGGACCGCCAGAAAACTAATAAGAAGACGTGACTTTAGCTAACAACACCAAAATAACCTGTGGAAAAAATGTATTGACTTCGATTTTCATGAGACAGATTGAATGGAAGCCTATGGAGCCGGAGGTGTTTTGGAGTCAACCTCTAGTGGCACTAGGTGGTATTGCAGTTTAGGACACTTCTGTATTGGCCTCATTTTTTGGACCAGAAGTTACAGTCAATGGATAAACAGCATCTTTTAAAACCCAGGAGGTCATATTCTGAAAGTTTTTTTTTTTATTATTATTATTTTTAGGCTTTTATTAGTTGCCATCTTTGTTTTAATTCAGAGAGGCAGGTTTAACTTTGATAACTGGAATCATTCAGCTGTTGATGATTAGAAGAGGGTTTAATATCTGACGTGAGAGGCACAAAATACTTTTTTTTGTTTTGTTTTTTAAGACCAATAATGATTACACCGGCTGATTAAACGGATTAAAACCGCGTTTGTCGTCGGTCATCATTGTTCTCAAGTCAGCCAGACTACACAAAAAAATGTTTCCAAAAAAGTTCGAGCAGAAAGGGCACTCACGGGCGGGTAACCTGGGCCCAGCGGTGCGCAACGGGAACCAGATGTGCCACTGTAATTGTGTTTCACAACAACCGTCCCGTGACATACCGATGCAGAGGAGAGGAGGGGAGGGGAGGGGGAGGAGGGGGTCACGTGTCCCGGCGTTAAAACCGGACTGGGGTTTTTATAGACAGGAGCGAGCTCGCACAAACTCCACCGAGGCTCCGAGCTCAGCATCAGCACGGCACGGCACGGCACGGCTCACCTGAACGACCAGAGAGGATGGACGCGGCGTACAAGAGAGTCAACGGAAGCCACGGCCCGGTGGAAGAAACGGGAGACGAACGGGTAAATCTGATCCATGCACACGTTAGATTACCTGCTGAATTCAGGTGAAACTTTTTGCAAACACTATACACAAAATTCATTGGGGTCCTTTTTGTCTTTATTTTGTCAGTTGATCTTTCGTTTTAGTAACTGGCGGTAGCTGAAATATTCCAGAAACAACAGCGGACAAAAAGCAGAGAGCTGCAAAGATCTGTCAGTGAATAGGACCCCCCCCCCCCACACCCCCTCCCAGCACCACCACCACCAAAAAAAACAGCTGATGTCAGTGAAAAATATAAACAACGTTTGCTGTCATAACACAAAATGCACTATACTGTTTGTTTGTTTTTTATATTTAAAACTAGGAAATATATTTGAGTTGTGTTGTTAAACAGTTAGAGGATAAAGCAGTTGTCCGCAGCCGTTTTAGTGACAGATTAGTTATTCTGCAACCAAAAATGGTCAAACATGACCTCGTTCCAGCTCCTCAGACGCAAAGATTTCCTGCTTTTCTTTGTAATCTGTGACCATAAACTGAATATATTTGTGTTTTGAAGCAACCTGAAGATGACGCTTTGTTTTTTTTTTTTTTGGTAGATTGCGACAGTCACTTTTAATGTTTTTGTTTTTTTTCCTGGTATTTTATGCAGCAAAACGATTAATGACGACGAGGATGATTTGTTTAAGGTGCGTGAAGTGGTTACTGCAATAAATAATCTGGACTGTGACTTCTCTGTGAGGCACCTGCAGAGGAAATGTCAGGATGTCTTGCGTTCAAAATAAAAGCAGGCGGTCGTGGAAGCAGGGGTCGACGTCGAAGGGTTAAAGGTGTGAAAGGCTTCCAGCTTTACGATCCCACGATGTCACGGCTTGAAAGCAGATTTCATGCTGTTTCTCCTGCATGTGGCTGCGTTTAAAGGCAGATGCCCAAGACGTTGGAGCCGAACACCAACAGGAACGATTAAAACCTCTGAGGTTTACGCGTCGTCTTGAACGGGAAAAAAAAACAACACATCTGGGGTATTTTAGGAGCTCAATACGGGGTTCGTTATCGATGATAATGAACGTTCAGCTGCAAGGTGAAGGCTTGAAAACACGTGTTTTTCCTCACGGGATTGTGGTTTTAAGTATCCCTCCTTCTGTTTTCCGTGACACGGTATTTAGATGGTCTTAATAAAAAAAAAAATTTTAAAAACGAAATTATGCAGGAGTCCACGTTTTAAAGTGTGTTTTTATCCCAAATGTGTCATTGGCAGAGGAAGAGAAGGGGCTCCATGTACCTGGAGGAGGAGACCGACAAAAAGTCCGAGGTGATCTCCTGCATCTTCTCCCTGAAAGAGGAGGTCGGCGCTCTGGCCCGGGCCCTCCGGCTCTTTGAGGTAAACCTGATTTCCACACCGGAAGTGATCGGAGGTGAATTTACAAAAAACGACCAGCAGCTGGATGCAGAGGAGTTTAAATTAGCGCCTGCGTGGTTTAGTTTTTCAGAGTTTTTCTTTAAGTGGATAAGATTTAACACCCAACTTAAGACGATAAGATTGACGCCGATTATTTATCCAGAGTTCCCACAGGTCAGAGAATTTCAGAGGATTTTAAAAACTCTTTTCCAGATTGGGAAAGTCAGGGAATTTGATCTTTTTTTTTTTTTTTCCTTTTTCGAAATTTAAAATGTAGCTTAATAGGTCGCGAGTTAATTACAGCTATTGCTAGATAAGTTCTTTGCCTCTGCGACAAGTATTAATTATTATAACAAAGCTAATAAAAAGCTCAATCGTTGTCGGACGATAGTTGATGGGTTCTGAGATTGAATTTCCGTTCTGCCTCTTTTTGCCCGACGTGGACTGTTCACCCGCATTTAACCAAAGCCCACTCAAACACGATTGGTCAATACTACTCAGACCGCAAACAGAAAACTGAACACTTCGATATCAAACTTTGCAGACAGATCCTCCGTTCTTTCGCAGGTATCTGTTTATAGAGATTATCTTAGCCTTAGCATTCGGGGGAAACAGCTCATCTGGCTCGTCTGACTGGATTCAAATCCACCAACCAACACTTCTAACGTTCACTGAAAAAACACGTCATGTCTCATTTGATCAACGGGTATCCTTAATTCCAGTTTTTGTGCGAAGCTGAGCTAATCGGCTGTTGGGTTTATCTTAATTTTGTAGCTGACAGAAAGTGGCATATGAATCAAAGTATTTTTATGTACAGGATTATTTGTTTGTCGGGAACTAAAGACTGACAAACAAAAATAAAAAAAAGACTCCTGGAAGTTTCCGGCACGGAACGACGAAGACTTTGGTGGCCACGACGACCCGGCGATGAAGCCCTCTCTGGCTCGTGTCTGTTAAGTTACTCATTAACATTAAACAAAACAAGCCACGGTAACAAACTGTGTCACTTTGAATTTTGGAGATGTTTCTGTGTCGCAGCATCAGCTTTTAGTTCATTATTTCAAAGTTGCTGCAGCATTAAATCCGAGCTGTGTTCGGTCGGAGGAAACACGATCGTGTGTCGTTGCCGTTTTGGTGCTCCTGACCTTCTTTGACCTTTTGAAGAAATAAACTAAGCAAACTGAGCTTATCTCACATGTTTGTGTATCAGTCGTGCGCAAACAGCAAAGGCAGGTAGCTCTTTGATCCTCCTCCTCCGGCTGAAGTTTCTCTCATAATGAAAAAGTCAAAAACTGAGCCGAGTTGAATTCCTCCGTCTTACTGGCCGAGTATTTAAGTTCTGTACTTCGGTGCAAGTAAAGCACTCAGTACTGTTGATGCTTTTATTTTATACTGCACTGCATCATCTGGAAATATCTTACTTCTTTAATGCACAAAACTTATATATACATATATATATATATATAAACTGGTTAAAATTAGTCCAGCTACAATATTAAAAGGGCAGTTAAGTAACACTTCAAAGGTTTTGACACTCTTAAGAGACACTGAAACAAGAATGATGAAAAGTGGATCCTACGTTTCCCATAATGCAACTGAATGGTATCGTCCACTAGACCCCTCCCTGCCCACATCTCTCAAACTTCACAACTCCAGTTTGTAACACGGGCTCTTTATCTCCCCGATGACATCACTATGACATCATCAGTTGTTTTTGTTGTTGTTGTCGTTTTTTGGTTTTTTTTTTCAAACTTCCAGCGGCGCCTTGAAAAATGTTGGACAGCTGTTTTAACAGGTTTGTGACGAGTAAATCGAGATAATGTTCTCACTGAGCAGAAACGCATTTTTTTTTCTTTTTCTACATTTCGGAAATGGGAGCTTTTTCTAAAAGGACCTCTGGAGCGCGTGAATCCGGAAGACGCCGGCTTGGTGTCGCCGTGGAAAATAGAGTTAAAAAAAAAAAAAAAAAAAAAAAAAAAAAGCAGATGGTGGCAGTAGTGAGACATTTTATTGTTTTCTCCATTTAAACCGGGGAAAAATAAAAAATAAACAAAGCTAGCCTGCTTGTGTGTCCTCCGCGCAGTAAAAAGACCCCTTCAGGCATTTTCATGAGGTATTTGTCGTCATTTTAAACGTAGATGTAGCCTGAACGTTGTGTGGAAAACGGGTGGAACGCCCCTTTAAAATGCCGCTATAATAAAATGAAGCATTAGTTTGGGTTTATAGTGCCTCAACTTTGGATACTTTTAGATTTTTTTTCTTATATAACTTGTTGTTGTTTTTACTAAACTTTCATTTTATAATGGAGTATTTTTCCAACACGTTATCGCTAAATTTAGTATCGACGGGCATTTGAAAAAAAATAAAAAAAATAAAATGATCTCATTGATCTTAACCGCCTGCGAGTACGTGACTGGACGGCTGCCTCGAAGTAAAGTGACCGGCAGCACCTTCGTTGTTTAATCTTCGACACGAATGTTTCATGGAGGTTAAAGTTTGCTCTTCTCCAAACACGCACGACCTCCAAACGTTTTTCACGAAAACACCGCGATGACGCGAAAACAAACACCCGAATACGCATCGTGTTTTAAGGTGGAGAAATTCCTCCCCCGGGTCATGTGATCTCTCTCGCTCTCTCTCTCTCTCTCTCTCTCTCTCTGGGGGGAGGACATGTGAGCGTGTTGACTGATCAATACCAAGTATTTGCCAAATGCTGCCCCCCTAACGCAGCAGTAAACAAGGCTCCTCTTCGAACCTATGAGCTCCCATTTTGCTGATCCTCCCCCTGCTCCACCCCTCCCCTGCCCTCCACCCACTCCTCTCCACTTCCTCTGTATAAACCGGGCTCAGAATGACCCACCGAAACCTTCAGCACACCCCTCTCTCCCCGACTGAATACATAATAAAAGCTGATTTTAAAAAAAGAAAAAACTAAAAAAGAAAAAAAAACCTTGAAGAGAAACATGCAGGAGTTTTATTTTTCCCGATGGATTGAAAACTCCGCCGGCCATGTGCTAACGTTTAGCTGCACAGCTGCTGCAGCCGTCACGTGTTCACCCTCTCGTCTTAATCTCCGCGTTTCATTCAGAAAAGTCGCACATTTGAAAGCCCCCACGGCGTTTTTATCCGCCTGGGCGTCAGCGCCGGTCTCATGTGACCCGGCAGCAGGGCTTTCTTGTGACGAGTCACGCCGACGGGCCGACCTTGACCTTGACCTCGCGCTTCAAGTCAGGGTCGGTGGGTGGGCCGGCCCGGCGCGGCGGAGCGACGGCTCGGAGGGTTACACAAATCTGACAAAATGACCGCCGCGGCCCGTCGGGTGAAGGATTTAGGGCCGGCTATGTTAAGCTGGACCAGGCGTCCCAGCAGCACGCACGTCGAAGCGTTTCTCTTTGTGCACACGAGCAGCAGAATCAGTTCGATTTTAGAGCTTTTTTCTGGGGACAAAAAAAAAAATCTCATTTTTTCCTCTCTGAACCTGATAAAATCACAGAATATTTAACATGTTTAAATGCAGAAACTTATGTCAATTTACAAGTTATAATTCTTCCATTTATTGTTGCTAAATGTCATAAAAGTACAAAAAACTAAGGTGCATCATCGCTCTTCCCCCAAATTACATATTGTGCTCTCAAAGTGAATTAAAAGGAGATTCAATGATGCATATCAGGTTGACTTGTAATACAAAACAATATGTTCTGAATAGGCCACAGAAATAGTTTTATATGTCATATTCCTGAGTTTATGGGGGACAAAACTAGTCATTTAGTTGAATTACTGTCAAAATCGATTCAAAAGCATTGTTTTTTTTCTCATGTGATGTGGGTAGAAAGTTTGTAAAGTAAATCTGCTGACTGTCAATAGATGATCTTATACCACGAAAAGCCAGTCACGTTTTCTTTCGGATGCCAACCTGCACTCATCTCTGGTCGTGTCTGCAGTCCCTCCGGGGGAGATGCCGGACCACGTGCCCTCTAATAAAACGCCGTTAAACACAGAATAAGATCCAGATGGGAGAAAACGGGAGGATCCGTTGCGCACGCCCTCCTCTGTACTTGGCCTATAGTAGACGGAGAACAACATCCTCCCTCTCCCTCCCCTAAAAGTTACATAAACAAAAAACACATAATTTGACGGCAATTACCTCGTAGAGCCGCTCGTGCTTCTTAACAGGAGAGGCAAAGATTCTCTTCGCACGTTGGATGCTGAGAGACGCAACCAGAAGAGTCTGGAAAACTTCCTAAAAGGTTTTGTGTTCATGCCCCTGAAGGAGGTCAGAGTGATTTATGTCACAGTTGTGCACTAAACTACAACGATGTGCCCCGAATGCCTTCGCTATGTCAGGTCCAGTCTGTCTGGTTCAGTTTGCCGGCAGAGAGTTCGAGACTGCTGACCGGAGGTCACGGAGGACTCCACGAAGCCTGATAAAATAGCTGCCAGTTTAGTAGCCACACACCGCCCTCTGGTGGTGGAGCAGAGGCAGTGCTGCGGCTTGCAGAAGCAAAAACATCGATTACATGATTACAACATACCCGTTTAATTTTTCACCTTGTTTTAACTTTCTGCCTTATATAAATGGAAAAATACCCCAAATATATATGGAGATGAGAATATGACCCCGTGACACATCAGCTGTGGTCTCACCTGAAGCTCCTGTGTTCCTCTGGGCAGGACAAGGGCATCAACCTGATGCACATCGAGTCCCGTCCAGCGCGCATGAACAAAAACCAGTTCGAGTTCTTCATCAGCGTGGACTCCACCTGCTCCCAGGCCCTGGACGAGGTCATCGACGGCCTGCGCACACAGATCAGCGGCCACGTGCACGAGCTGTCACGCAACAAAGAGAAGGACACAGGTTAGTGAGTGTGTGTAATCGGGCCAAGGGGACGTCCACCGGACAAGACGGGCACGAATCCACGAGATGACAAAGATGTTTGAATGTGTATAAATGTCACGGCTCCACATGTGGTGAGGAGAATTTAACAATTTACAAACGGACGCAACGGATCATCTGAGGTTTCCAATACGGAAAACGCTCTTGTTGTTTATTGATTGAGGATAAGACGATCCCACGGGGTGTCCTAGAGTGCGAAGAAAAATGACATTAAATATTTAGGATTGGAGTTCAATTTTTCCCACATTGAATTTAAAAATTCTATACTGTTCAGTCATTAAGTTATCCAGATATTTCGCTGGATTCACCAACTGACTGGCATCCCCGAGAGCCACACAGCAAGCATGGCAAAAAAAAAAGAAAGAAAAGAAAGAAAGGCCAATACAGCTGAAATGGTCCATTTATCATCTACCAGCACAGAGCTGTGTGTTAAGCTTCGGGCCCCCCTGTCCTCCCCCGGCAGACTTGGTAATGGCCAGCCAGTGTCGCCGATGAGACGGATGGCCCATCGCCCACATCTAGACCCCTTTATTAGTTGTTTCCAGAAGGACATTAGTTTAGCTACTGAGGACCAACAGGCCCGGCGGGAACAGAAGAGCTCTGTGTCTCGGCCGAGGACTAACACGGCCGAGGAGGACACGCCAAGGTCACGGCGGGCCGAGGCAGACAGGGCCACCGGGGATCCTCCTCCGACCTCCACGTAGACACCGCGGTCCACAGGTCAGGGTCAAGTGGACCACGGGGTATTTATGGCCTGTTTTGGAGACAGCCTGTTTATAGAGGAGCCTGACGGGGGGCCCTATTGTCCTCACCGGGGCCTCGGGCTGGACCACACTGCACAAATGTAGATTGATGATTCGGCCCCAGTGTTTTTGGAGAGTCATAAATCCATATGAACAAGCAGATGCCCGTCGTGTACGGCTCTGCTGAGTGTCAAAATACCACAGCACTGAAGAAAGAAAAAAAAAATCCTGTAGGCAAAACATGTACACGTCCACATAATGATCCTCAACATTGATTTGTACTGTGGTCATTTATACAAGTCAATAATTACACAAAATCCAGGCTGCAACTGATTATTTTCATTGTTGATTCTTATAAGATAAAAACAGTGAAAAATATCTGTTCCAGCTGTCAATTAGTTGTTTGATTGATCAACAGAAAAATAATCGGTAACTAATTTGATCATCAAATAAGTATTCTAGTTATAATATAAGCTGAAATAAGTTACAATGAAATAATGAGTTTTAAGGAGACGTCATCTCTTTTGGGCCTCGGTGATAGTTGGTATTTCTGCTCAAAAAACTGCTTAAACAACTTGACTTCATTATAATTAAAAATCAGAATTTTACGTTGATTAATCCAGTAATCGTTTCAGCTCTGCAGAAAAGTGCATTGAGGTATCTTTTAATTCATTCATTCATTAATTGTCCTGCTGACATGAAACAGTCCCTAGATTTCCTCCCTCTGGGCACTGAATGCTTGATTGAATTCAACCTGAACGAATGTAAGTTGAATAAAATAAAATAAAATTTAAAAAAAAACATAAATCATCAGCGTTTTAACGACTGTTATGATCCAACAGTGCCATGGTTCCCCAACGACATCCAGGACTTGGACCGCTTCGCCAACCAGATCCTCAGTTACGGCTCAGAGCTGGAGTCCGATCACCCGGTAAGGACTGACTCATCCGTTACCGCCACATCCTGCCACCGCACACGTGTGTGTGTGTGTGTGTGTGTGTGTGTGTGTGTGTGTGTGTGTGTGTGTGTGTGTGTGTGTGTGTGTGTGTGTGTGTGTGTGTGTGTGTGTGTGTGTGTGTGTAAACACGCCCACGTCTTATGAAAAGCAGGGCTGCAGAGATGACAGGCCGCACTCTGCCGTCTATTCTAATGGAAACTACGCGGACACACAAATTGATGTCATTGCTTTAATTGAGCCCCTATAATTATAGATAATTGCTCCCTTTTGCCACCGCCATTAAAGCAAAATGTATTCATCATAAGCTGGAAAACACTCTACAAAGGCTTCATTTGAATATGTATGTGCGTGCTCTTGTTACAGACGGGAGGGCATAATGCTGTCAAAGGCCATATGGGTTTAGCCTCAGCAGAGGATTTCCACTCTTTGATTTAGCTGTGAGTGGCTCGGCTGCGATCATGAGATCTAACATGGCTTTCCTTTGTTTGTGTGTGTGTGTGTGTGTGTGTGTGTGTGTGTGTGTGTGTGTGTGTGTGTGTGTGTGTGTGTGTGTGTGTGTGTGTGTGTGTGTGTGTGTGTGTGTGTGTGTGTGTGTGTGTGTTCAGGGCTTCACAGATTCAGTGTACAGAACCCGCAGGAAGGAGTTTGCGGACATCGCCTACCACTACAGACAGTAACTACTCTCACTTTAAAAAATCTTTACGCTTAAAAGTCCAGAGGGAAGTTATGGAAGAACTATTTCTTCTATTTAAGTTGTTATCTTTCCCTGATTTACCTCGAAATTAATGATCATGAACAAAACAAAAAAAAAAAAATAGGGACAAATTACAGGGAGGAAGTGGTGAATTTAAGGGATTTATAACCTTAAACCAGCATTAATAGAAACAACAACGTCCACATGTAGCTGAGTTCTGAGCTGTTCATACGCCAGTACGTAACTTTACCCCGTGAACCTGGTCTTTGTTCGCAGCGGCCAAACCATCCCCAAGGTGGAGTACACGGAGGCGGAGAAGGTCACATGGGGCACCGTGTTCAAGGAGCTGAAGACTCTGTACCCGACCCACGCCTGCCGCGAACACAACCGGGTCTTCCCCCTGCTGGAGAAATACTGCGGCTACAGGCAGGACAACATCCCGCAGCTGGAGGACGTCTCCCGCTTCCTGCAGTGTACGTCAGCGCCCAGATGCAAACGTCTTCACCTGTTAATTCCCCCGAGTTAAAGTCCAGGTTTATAATGAGGATATTTTAATTAGTGGGCTTCATTTTATAACTTTATTACCAAGTAATAACGAGATTTTGTGACGTGAGGTTGAAGAGCCTTGCTGACTATAAATAAGGAGTTATTTTTGTTAATGATGTTTTTCTACAGTACAAAGTAAGCAGAACTTCTATTGAGAACCTTTTTTTTTTTTGCTGACTAATCGCTGGAATTTTGCTAAATTGTAAATTAAAAATAGTGTAATTACTTAAATCCGTGATTGTTACTCATGGGAATGATAATTAAACAAAATTAGATTGAATTCCTTACTGTAAACAATCTTCAATAGAGTTTACTTACCAGAAGCGTCCAGTTAAAAGCCACATATTGTGCATAGACACTGCACTTCCCTGCGTCATGATTATGCAAAAGTATTATGAAGGAATTAGGATCTCATCATGCAGTTTTTGCTTGCCAACATTTGAACTCTTTTTTTTTTTTTTTTCTCTCTCGGCTTTACTGCTTATATAAAGACTCTGCAGAATTTCCTACATTTACATGATCTTTTCCCCTCGTTTGTACCTCATTGGTATTAAATGTCACATTTCCTTCTAACGACTGCTCAGAATATGTATCAGGTGTCATGTTATGAGTCACGCGGCACATGAAACATCATTCAGGTCATTTTGGAAATGCGGAGTGCGAGTGTGGGAGGCTTATTCAACACAAACACTCTCCTCCCCTACCCCTCCTCTCCTCTTCTTTCATCTCCCCGCAGCGTGCACGGGTTTCAGGCTTCGCCCCGTCGCCGGCCTGCTCTCGTCCCGGGACTTCCTGGCCGGACTGGCCTTCCGCGTCTTCCATTCCACGCAGTACATCCGTCACGGCTCCAAGCCCACGTACACGCCCGAGCCGTGAGTGTCAAGGAGAGCCTCGCCTCGATCCTGGTGAAGGAAGGAAGGAAACATGCATTATTAAATCAGACGTTTCTGTGCTTCTAATGCAGGGACATCTGCCACGAGCTCCTGGGACACGTTCCTCTGTTTGCCGATCCTAGTTTTGCCCAGTTCTCACAGGTGATCGAAATAATACAGTTCATTTTGCATATTATGCATCTGTTGTACACAGATTAGATAGAAAAGGGATTTAGTTATCCTAGAAAAACACATCTTTATTGATTCATTCGGTGCTTCGGTTCGCCTCTACACAGGAAATCGGTCTCGCATCTCTCGGCGCTCCTGATGAGTACATCGAGAAACTGGCAACTGTGAGTATCCTGCACGAGATAAACACCGAGTGAACTGAGCCTTTAAATCTGAAGGACGAACCCGCGATCGATTCTTGTGAAGTCTTTTCCTGCCTTCGGTGTATAAACCTCCCTGTATGAACTCTGTGTGTGTGTGTGTGTGTGTGTGTGTGTGTGTGTGTGTGTGTGTGTGTGTGTGTGTGTGTGTGTGTGTGTGTGTGTGTGTGTGTGTGTGTGTGTGTGTGTGTGTGTGTGTGTGTGTGTGTGTGTGTGTGTGTCTTCAGGTGTACTGGTTCACGGTGGAGTTCGGTCTGTGCAAGCAGGGCTCTGAGATCAAAGCTTACGGCGCCGGCCTGCTGTCATCGTTCGGAGAGCTGCAGGTAAGGAGGAGGAGGAGGAGGAGGAGGAGGAGGAGGAAGACGCTGAGTCACAAGAAAACAAGCAGCAAGAAATAATCTTCTTTTAGGTTTTAACACGTTCACCTTATTGCGCAACAACAAAGGCGGCGGCGCAGGCAGTGGGTTAGTGGTCCACCCGGACTCAGGTTTAATGTGTCACCGGGGGAGTCGGCCTGTCTGCCCAGCAGGTGTGTGTGTGTGTGTGTGTGTGTGTGTGTGTGTGTGTGTGTGTGTGTGTGTGTGTGTGTGTGTGTGTGTGTGTGTGTGTGTGTGTGTGTGTGTGTGTGGTGGGTGGGTGGGTGGAGGGGACGAAGAGCTCCCCTATCGAGGTCACCAGTCACATCAGCCGCTGTCAGCAGAGGATGTGCACCCTGCCAAGTCAACAGCCAAGCCTGGAGTCATGCTGCACTTCCTGTTTACTGATTGGGAGAGGGGTGTGGGCGGGAGGGGGCAATTTGTCATTGAGAAAATTAAAATTCAAAACCCACCGTTTTCCTTTTCAGTACTGCTTAACAGACAAGCCGAGACTCGAGGCCTTCGACCCCAACAAGACGAGCCTCCAGAAGTACCCGATCACAGAGTACCAGCCCGTTTACTTTGTCGCCGAGAGCTTCGAGGACGCCAAAGAGAAAGTCAGGTAAGACGTGCACTTAAAAAAAAAAAATCTGTGCTTATAAATTTAATCTTGTTAAAACAATGTCGGATCTGTCTGCAGGAAATTTGCAGCCACCATCCCGAGGCCTTTCTCGGTGCGCTACAACCCGTACACCCAGAGTATCGAAGTGCTGGACAACACCCAGCAGCTCAGGAACCTGGCCGACAGCATCAACTGTGAGCTTCGCCTCTGAAAAACTAAAACAAAACACAAATCTCAATTTCTTTGGTTTAATTGACTATTTAAAGCCACAATTCCCAACTGATTTTGGTTTTACGACCGGTCTTAGTTGATCATCATCGGTTCCACATGTTTATTATCAACCAGAGTGATTCGTTTTCTGGTTTTAGGATTTTTACAAGAAAAATAAAGATTATTATGGAGGCACATTGTGACCACAAAAGAAAAACCTCATCTTGTAAGAAATCTGGTCGGCAAATATTGTCCAATCTGAGAAAAGGTTATCGGTGATTGATATACTTCAGAGGACAAGTCCCACCTGATTTAATGTGATTAAAACATGAGCTCCAATACCTACAAAACAGATGTAAATCTATTCAGGAAGCAGGAAGTATCGAGGATTCAGTGGGCTGCAACATGAGCCCAATTTTCTAGCCTGGATTTGTTTACATTCATCAACCTGATGATTCTCAGGCAGGTTTTGAAACATTCCTGCTCTGTTCGTCTATTTCACATTAAGTTGAGAAAGTTCTCTCATAATTACGAGATCCGGAAACTTCTGTCGGTCAAAAAAATAACCTTTGCTTTGCTTTGGTCTCGTGGCCAGTTTTATAGCCTTTCAGATTTATCTTGAATTGTTGGGAAATTCTGATTGAAAAGATCACAAAAACAATCATAAAAACAGCATTATAACTGGGAAACTTTGATTTAAAAGACTATTGAGAAAATTATTTTTTTTAAAAACCCAACAATATCAACCTGAAGTAAATCCGGTGACGATACAGGTCAGGTTTCATCAGACTGTAGTAAGCAGGACATAACGGGACTATTTTTGTCCAGTCGCCTGCTTATGACATTTTATTGTCTTGTGCCCCATTTAAAGTAAAAAAAAAAAAAAAAGAAAGAAAAAAGAAAGGACTATTTTATTTGGATGCCCAAATATTGAGCTTCTATTTTCTTCTGTTTCAGGTGAATTGGGGAAACTGTGTGAAGCCCTGCGGAAACTGGAGTAACTGCACGTGGCGTCGGAGTTTGACGACGACCTCCTGCCGCGGTTCCTTCCAGCACGCTCGCAAATTATCCTTCTTTGTATTAAAAAACGAAACACATATGCAAGTCGAATAAGGACATTATGACCGTAATCCAGCTAGTAGGAAACGTTGTGTGTATTTTTTAGGTAGGTGAATAAAGTGTAGCCTGGTATTTACAGACGATAGTCAAGGAATGTGAAAAATTTGATATTATAACCACGTGAACTTTACTGGAAGATAAATAAAAGCGTCTGTCAATCAGCATCTCTTTAATAACTTTTAAAATCGAATGTAAACGTTTAATTTGACCTCGAACCTGACACAGCTCGACTGCAGCGATCCGACTTTTAACTTTCAGTCCACTCGGATTAATTCAATGTTTTGTATATGCATGAAATGTTTTAATGAAACCAATAAATATTTCTCATTACAAAGGTGGAAAGTTATTATTGAATGTCTCGGACTTCACTTTGTCTAATTTAATCCCACTTAATATCGCTACTGGGTTTGTTTTTTTTGCAAAGTGTCTAATAAAATGACAGCTGACTTTACATAGAACAGATAAAGTATTTGTTTTCAAACTCGGAGTCCTTTTTTTTTTTTTTTTTAAGTCTATGTAACATTTATGTAACCCATGAAGGTGTCTCAGGAGGGGGAATGAATAGGACGCATCCAACCAAAGAGCACCGTTTGAGCCCCATAAATAGATGTAATGTCATGACGCAAAACGGACCCCCCCCCCCCAAAAAAAAAAAAAACAACAAAAAAAAAAACTGGGGGCTATTTAAACCTGTCGTCGGAGGACGCGGAGACACAATCACACCACCTTGCGGGCTCCGGTGCCTCCGTGAAGCCGCACAGACAGACGGACGGACGGACGGACAGACCGCGCAGATGAAGACGGACGGAGTGGCGCAGACGTTCAGCGGCAGGAAGCAGAGCCTGATCGAGGATGCGCGGCGGGAGCGCGGCAGCGGCTCGGCGGGCTCCCCGGGGCCCTCCCGGTACGGGGACGGCTTCGTGTTCGAGGAGAAGGACGGTAAGGTGACTCTGAACGTCCTGTTCGCGCTCGGCGGCGGGAAAACCTCCGGCTTCTTCAAAACGGGCAAAATATTTGAGGTAAGGAATCAAAACCGCACTGTGAAGATACTCTCTAAAATAAGTGTGAAAAGCCTCCTGTGATTGCTAAATGATCATGTATTTGTTTTCTTATTTCTTTGTTGTGGTTGGTGTTAATTTTAGAACCAATCCTAGGTGAACACGTTTAAGATAATCACGTGTTTTGCTCTTAAATTCAAAGTAAAGCTAAATTCAACCAACTGGTTGGTGATTTTTTTTATCGCCAGAAAAGCATCATATTTTATAGATAAAGGTAGAGAAGTATAGAACAGCATTAAAGTAAGATATAAGTATCTTAATACTTAGTCATTTTGAATTAAGGAAATAATAAATATCACACCTAAATAAAAGTGTTATTTCCGTAAATATTCACATATATGAAGATTTTGGCCTATAACCTTTAAAAAGACACTTTTATAACGATAATTCAAGATATAGACCTGATGGACTGATGTGTTTACAAAGATTAAATTAATGTAGTCTTTGTGTGGAACAATTTTCCATCCATTTGAGGCTCCAATCGTGTGTTACGGGTTTAAATGATTAATTTGGTTTTTAGATGTAAGTAGAGTGGAGCAGCAGCATGTGGCGTTCAAGGAACGAAGGAAAACTGAACTCCAGGATGAGGCTGGGATGTAAAAGCTTTTCCTCAGCATCAAATATCACTTAATAGAAAACGTAAAGGATAAAAAGAAGATTAAAAAAAAGATCAATAAATGCTATTTTCTGGTCCTTTCACTTTTTGTTTTGTTTGTTTAAGACGTTCGAAGCCAAACTTCTCCACATCGAGAGCCGACCGGGGAGGAAGTCGAAGAACAGCACGACGGACCTGGAGTTTTTCATGAAGTGTGAAGTTCACAGCTCCGACCTGGACGTGTTCATCAACTCCCTGAAGAAAGTGGCCGACGACGTTCGCTCCATCCCGGAGGAGAAAGGCGAGTATCCGATTTGAATCCCGTGAACGCGTCGTCCGAGCTTCATCTCGTCAGAGGACTCTCATTTAAACACGGACTGCTCCTTTTCAGTCGGTTTATATGATAATAACATGCAGCCGGGATGATCACAAAAGCACTAATTAGTCTCTTTTTTTTTCTCATCACAGTTCCCTGGTTTCCCCGACAGATAAAAGACCTCGACAGATGCAACATGTTAATCACCAAATTTGATCCGGACATGGACCAGGAGCACCCGGTGAGACTTTACTGTGAATATCTGCTGCAGAATTATATTTAAGAAAAACTAAAGCCCGTTTATGGTCATTTAAAATCTTTTTTTTCTTCCCTTTTTTCTTTTTCAGGGATACAGCGACTCGGAGTACAGAAAAAGACGAGCAGCCATCTCTGAGCTCGCCTTCAGATACAAACAGTGAGTCCCGCCCTCGACAGAAGGTCTGATTAAGCGTTTGAATATTGTGTCATAAGTGAATCTTCTCTGCTGCAGAGGGGACCCGCTGCCCTCAGTGGACTACACAGCAGAGGAAGTGTCAACATGGTGAGAGTCACGTGCACGGTGGTCACGGACGCAGATGCGTATTGTAAATTGCACTGAAGTGATAATGTTGTGGGTTGTTTTTTTTTTTGTTTTTTTTAAAAGGAGGGAGGTTTACCAGCAGCTGCGGAGCATCTACCCCGGTCTGGCCTGCAGGCAGTTCCTGGACGGCCTGCAGCAGCTGGAGAAGGAGTGCGGCTACGGAGAGGATCGCATCCCGCAGCTCAGGGAGATTTCTGCCTTCCTGAAAGGTGACAAATCAGAATGAAAAGAGAGTCAAGGCGGTCAAGGTAGAATGAATGAGTTTTCTGCTATTTTCTAGAAGAATTATGACACATTTTGGTGTTGAAAACATAAAGAGACGTGACAGAGGAAATGGATCTCGTCTTTATCTCATGCATCTGTTGTTTCTGCTGTCCCTTTTAGAGAAAACCGGTTTCCAGCTGCGTCCGGTCGCCGGCCTGCTGTCGGCCCGCGACTTCCTCGCCAGTTTGGCCTTCAGGGTGTTTCAGTGCACGCAGTACATCCGGCACGCCTCCGCTCCCATGCACTCCCCCGAGCCGTGAGTCGTTCGGGCCACCTTTCCAATTCACGCATTCAAGCTGCTGCTGCGTCTTCTTCTTCTTTCTTCTTTCTTTCTTTCTTTTACCGCCTCAAATCTAAACTTCACATGTGATTCTGACAGAGACTGCTGTCACGAGCTGCTCGGACACATCCCCATGCTGGCGGACAAAGAGTTCGCACAGTTCTCTCAGGTAATTATTGTTTCTAACTCTGATTTTGGCAAAACTCTGCACGTGATTCTACGATTGTTCCTTTTAATCCTCATCACTTCTGGATGTTTCCAGGAGATCGGACTCGCCTCACTCGGAACTTCAGATGAGGACATTGAGAAACTGTCGACGGTACGATTTATCTGTCTTTTAAAAATCAATTTACAGCCTTTAAAAAAAAAGAAGTTATAACTTCAACATTTTCATGCAGTGATGCTGCACGGCGCCACCTGATGCATTTAATGGGCCTTCAGTGCCATCTAGTGGCTAAAGTAAATAGCTGCAGCGGCTGTTTCATGTTCATCAGCCTTCTTTTCCATCATTATTATATGATTATTATTATAATTGTTGTGTTCTCCGTCCACAGTTGTACTGGTTCACTGTGGAGTTCGGCCTCTGTAAGCAGAATGGGGCGGTGAAGGCTTACGGCGCCGGACTCCTCTCCTCTTACGGAGAGCTCGTTGTGAGTGTTTTCTCTACTTTCACACACACAGAAATGTTTTTCCTGCAGCTGCTCCGCGTGTTGACACCCCCCCCCCTCCCTGCCCACCCTCCCACCCCTCTCACCAGTACGCCCTGTCCAATGAGCCGGAGTACAAGCCCTTCGACCCGGAGGAGACGGCGGTGCAGCCGTACCAGGACCAAACCTACCAGCCCGTCTACTTTGTGTCCGAAAGCTTCGAGGACGCAAAGATGAAGCTGAGGTAGTCGTTTAGTGCTTGATGATGACTATTGCTGCGTTACTTCACATCTCAACTTTAATATGAGGGTTTACACTGATTTAGTCAGAGGAAAGTTCACTATGTGTAAAAAAAAAAAGTTAGAAAAACTTTAAAAACGATGCATCCTTACTTCATTTACTAAATTTTCGCAATCCATACTGAATCATTTAATCCCTCAAGTCACAACAACAAAAAAGTGACCCGTTACTGTTTAATCTTTTACAGTTTTAAACATTTTAAAGGAGCAGTATGCAGGATTTAGGAGAATCTATCGGCAGAAATGTAATCTAATAAATATAAATATGTTTTCATTAGTGTATAATCACCAGAAACTAAAGAACCACTGTGACCTTAGAATGGACACTTCATATCTACATGGGTCCTCTTCTACGGGGACCGCCATGTTTCTACAGCAGCCTAGAAGGGACAAACCTAACACCCAATCATCAATTTCTTCTTCAAATTAAGCCATATGAACTAATTTATTCCCTCAGGAAATACTCTGCCAAAATCAAGTGCCCCTTCGCAGTCCGCTACGACCCCTTTACCTGCAGCATGGAGGTCCTGGATCAGCCCGGCAAGATCCAGAACGCCCTGAGCCAGATGAGAGAAGACCTGAAGACCCTTCAGAGCGCCTTGGAGAAGCTCGGCTCATCTTAAAACCGGAAATATCTGCAGAGATAAAAAAAAACAAAACAAAAAACACTTAACTGGACATTTGGCCCCTGGTCAACACTGTATACGAGATCTACTGTTATAAACCACTGTAGTCATGTTTGTGAGTTTCCAACAGGCCAGTTATTTGTGTGTATAATGTATTATGTTCTGTGAAGATCATGTAAAAAGAAATAAATGTTTATTTTCATGAAATAGGCTCATCAAAAGTTCAGTGTTTTATTTCCCAGACAGACAGAAGAGATCAAATAAAAGGTGCTGAAGAGAGAAAAGTGTAAGAAAAAAAAAGAGCAAACCACAATACAGGGATTGTAGTGGACTCTTTTCTAGCCGTTAACTCCAAACCAACTTTTTCCATTTGGAAAATTCTTGGAAGCCATTTATCTTCATGTGTTGTTCGGCAAAAAAGGGAAGGAGCTAATTATGAATGATTTAAGTATCGCGTTCCCTCTGCTGGTCAAGGCCAGCAGCAGCAAGGAGGCCCAGCAGCGTGGGGCCAGGTCACCGTGACCTCACAGCCCACCGCAGCCCGGTCTGCACCGCTGACAGACGCTCCTCTCTTTATTTGTCTTTCTGCATCTGACAGACAGCTGACGGACGTCCAGCGTTTTGATCTCCACGCAGGCGACAATGCATGTCAGAGGAAGAGAAACCGCCTCCATCTGCAGGATTCATAAAGGCGTCAACACCATCGAGACGGTGGCTGGCGAACCCCTTCGCCTCGGCCACCTTTTGTTGCGAAGCTTTCCCTTCCCATAATTCCACTGTGCAGTAAATCAAGCCTCGCTCCAGCCTCCCTGGGAAAGCCTGAGTTTGCAAAAGGAGGAAAAAAAAAAAAAAAAAAAAGTGTGTGAAGAGAGAGAGAGCGAGAGAGAGAGAGAGGAGTTGAGGGAAAGTGTAATCTACTGCTTGACAAATGTGCGCGCGCACACACACACGCAGTTAACAAAACCAGGTTGCCACGGCAACAACGCGACCCCCAGTAAGGGGGATCCAGCAACATCCTCGTGCCTCGCCACAAGTCCCAAACGCAGCATCATCCCGACTCCCAAAGCGCGAGTGTTTCCTTTGCTGACGTCAGGAATGTCCCATCTTCCCAGCGAGCAAGTAGGGAGGGTGGGAGGAGGAGGGGGGGTCTTCAGGTTCACTTTGTCCTCACGAGCTTTGTTAATACCTGACAAATCATTTACCAGCGCTTTATAGAGCACTATAGGAACAGTTCAGGCTTTTGGGAAAAAGATTAGAGGAGTCATGCCAATCAGAAACAGCTTGCCTGGTTCTGTCTGATGTTTCTAACAACAATAGAGCCCTGACAACATCTCTAAAGCTCATTACTTGTACCTTTATAGTTCAACGAAATGCAGAATTGACCATTTGTGGCTGAGGTTAGGTGATGAAATAACAACTTCCAGACAAGATTGGGTAAAGCCCTGGAAATCACGGCAAAAACTAAAACCAAACAGCCATCTAGATGATAAGAAGTCCATTTTATTGGACGGTTCTGTGCTAAAAGTGATATTAAAAGAACGAGGCATTTCAAAATGGATGACTAAGAAGGTTGTTTGGCATCTATACAACATTGTAGAAAAAACAATAACAAGAGAAAGAACATCATCACTGAAATTAGGCAGTGGATTATCTGCGTCAGTTGGATGATTCTCAAAGCCCACAATTTGTTCTGACTGGAAATCTGAAGGCAAAAGAAAACCAAGATGACCTGGCACACAGCTGAGACTAGCGAGGTAGCCAAGGTGAACTTATCTCTGGGTGAGGCTCGGCATTTTTCCAAGGATTAGGAAAGAAAACTGGAGCTCAGTGTGGCCTTACGTTGGCCAAATTGTTGCTCAACACCAGACACACTGTTTGAGTTTGCAAGGTTGAGAAAGTCGTTTTTGTGCCCGACTTGAACCAACTAAGTTTTTGTAGTGTCAAACTCTAACAAGTAGTTTTTGTAGTACACATCTCTAACCAAGTAAGTTTTTGTAGTGTCCAACTCTAACCAAGTAGTTTTTTCTAGTACACATCTCTAATCAAGTACTTTTGTGCTTAACTCTAACCAAGTAGTTTTTTTTAATACGCATCTCTAATCAAGTACTTTTGTGCTTATCTCTAAACTAGTTTTTGTAGTGTCCAACTCTAAGCAAGTAGTTTTTGTAGTGTCCAACTCTAAGCAAGTAGTTTTTGTAGTGTCCAACTCTAAGCAAGTAGTTTTTGTAGTGTCCAACTCGAAGCAAGTAGTTTTTGTAGTGTCCAACTCTAAGCAAGTAGTTTTTGTAGTGCCCAACTCTGAGCAAGTAGTTTTTGTAGTGTCCAACTCTAAGCAAGTAGTTTGTGTCCAACTCTAACAAGTAGTTTTTGTAGTGTCCCACTCTAACCAAGTAGTTTTTTGTAGTACACATCTCTAATCAAGTACTTTTGTGCTTAAATCTAATCAAGTAGTTTTTGTAGTGTCCAACTATAAGCAAATAGTTTTTGTAGTGTCAAACTCTAAGCAGGTAGTTTTTGAAATGTCCAACTCTAACCCAAGTAATCTAAGTAGTAGAAGGCACCTTATTTTTCACGTCCAAGCTAAATTTCCATTAGAGGTGCAAAGACCAATGTGTCAAACTCAAGGGGTTGCTTGTTTATAAATGGTCTATAAAATATGAGTAAATTATTTATTGGCCATTAATTTAGGTATTGAGTACAACTGATGAACCACAGAAGGTTAGAAAGCTACCAAACAGCTGCCACGAAGCATGTGACGGCTGCCTCGATGGTTCCGATGATCGGCAGCGATGGGGCACTTTCTGACGGACTCTCTCCTCCTCATCAAGATCAACATAATCGCTCCATTCTGGGAAAGCATCGCAAACAAACCAGCCGCGAGATTAAATCAAACACCGGCCTCAAAGAGCTCTAATCTCTTTCTTTGTTTCCCCCTCATATCATGCTCCTCATTATTTTTATTTGCTCTCTTTTTAGTTGAGCCCGGGGGCTTAAAAAGCTGGCAGAAGAATTAAGTGTGGGGGGAGGAGGGGATTAGGAGAAAGTTGGTGAGGATTTTAACACGGTCTGATCTCGCTTTCATCCATTTCACAGTTTGTTATTATTCCACACACCACCACTCACAGGAGATCAGAACTGTTTGTGAGGCACAATGGCCTCCATTCAGGTTACATCAAAGGTAACGCGGGGGCCAGTGACATCCGAGGACGGGCTTCCAGGAAAGAGGTGAGATTGTACGATCTTCCCAGATGGATCACGTGCCGTGGAGACCGGGGCCGCAGACGAGACGGCATCCAGGTGCTATTCCCCTCGTCGGCCATCAGATGGTGTCCTTGAGTCACCGGCGTTGTAAAGAGTGTTCTTGGTGAGTGACTCCAATGCCCTCCACGGCTGGTTCCCTGCACCTTGGAAAACACTCGCAGCGCGCACTAATGAAAATGGCAGCCTCTCGGCTTTTGACATTGACGTCTCCACGCTCCGTGCAGCTGCTCCGGCACCCTTTTGCACACCGAAGCGCAGCAAAAGGTTCGAGAGCAGAGCGACCGCAGTGGACTTGTTCAAACAAAAGAGTGGACCGAGGAGAGCAGTAGCATGTTATGCTTTGCGGAGGGCGGTTAACGCGCACCGTCCAAGAAACATACCGGGGGCCTGACGAACTGGTTTGAAGGAGCGGCGCTCTCCTACGGCCTCGTGCGTAGCCGTCGCCATACAATACAAGCCCTGTGTTTCGAGAGCTGACATATACGTCCGTAAAGCACAATAAACCGCTCTGTTGAACGTTCGAGTGGGATCGCACATCGATCCAACGCTGCGCCCCTTGAAGATTAAGTACATCTGTGGAAACAAGTGATCAGCTGTCACCTCGAATGATTCATGATCAAGTTAATTAAATGAGTACCCTCCGCAAGCTTAGCGGGCATATGACTGCCTTTGAAAATTCGAGAGGGTGGTTTCTCACACATGGCACTCCTGTGACAGCACAATGAGTCCTTGTTTTACGGGAGGGCACTGCAAGCTGCTGCTAAATGTCGTCCCCCCCTCCCCCCGTCTTTCCCGTTTGGTCTGCCGAACAATAATTTTTCACCGAGGTAAGGCGACGCGCATCTCTTCTTCCTCCTCCTTTCCCCCGCATCCTCCAGTGCCCGCTCAGATTGCATGTCGTGAAGCTGCAGATGACCTGAAATGGCCTCAGACTTCCATGTTTCCCAAAGCTTTTCCTAAGATTACAAGTATTACAAACCTCTCCTCTCCCCCCCCCCCTCTCCACGTCAGGGTTTGTCCAACACTTGGACCACGGCCTGAACTCCTCATCCAAACCTTCCAGTGGATTTTCTGCAGATGGAACAGCCCAAACGAAGATATTACGATTCAGAGCCTGTCATGGAGAGCAAGATTGAGCAGCAGAGAAAGAGAGAAAACACCTGTATGGATGTGATGATCCCGTTGACTGGTGAAGTGGCGAGTTGGCGCCCGATGCCTCGGACGCATTCCTTCGAACTACGGCTCTCTTGGCAGGACATAACAGACAACTGATGTAGCTTACTCTTCGGGGGCGGGGGGGGAATTGAAAAATAACCTCTTTGCAGAGAGCAGGCCGGCCCGAACGTTTATCTGGCCTGCAGGAAGGTAGTCAGAAATAAGAAGAACAAAAGTTCAAGCGTGCAGCCAACTTCCATCAAATTCAGGAAAAATACTCTGGGGGGGGGGGGGGAAAAAAACAAACACTTTATTGATCATCAACTAGAATAGAAACAGGATGTGGTCATCCACCCGCGGAGAGAAGTGCTGCTACATTTCGGTCATCCAAAAGCTAAGTTTCCTGTCACCGCCGACCACGCAGAGCGGCAGCGTCCGGTGCCAGCTGAGGCCCGACCCGACCGTGGCCGATCCGATCATCACCGGCTGTAACGACAAGAGACGCGTGTGGGGTCATTAAAAAGATATCGATCTGGGCTGCGAAACACACGCGCACACTGACCTGCGGGTGGCCGAGATGGTGCATGAGTAACTGGCTACTGCTCTTTCCTGGACATCCGGTGGTGGCGAAGAGGTTTTCATTGGCCCGCGACCACCTGAGGAGAAGATCAACATCATTCCGAAAGTCGTCTCGTGATAATACCGTTTTTAAAATAGCAGAAATACTCAAGATTGACATTTAAGGTTTGTTATTTTTCCGATTTATTGCCTGAAAAATTGCATCTTTTACCTTCTCAAAGAGATTCAACGTAAATGTATGAACAAAACCCAAATCAAGAACTAAAAGCTTTTCGGCTTTCACCAGAATTTCCTTACTTGAACAGTCGTGCCTTATCTCTGTGAGCTGGTCTTTTTTCTTGCGGGTAACTGCAGAGAATGAAAACATGATTTAGAAAACATCCCGCGTCGACACATCGGGCGGCAGCGGCAACGTACATCCCCTCACCTGGAGCGAGTTATGTCCCAGATGAGCCAGTCGTTGCCCGCCACGGCGCCGACCTTGATGGTGTTGGAGAGGCACCAGTCGGCCGACATGAGCGGCCCGCAGTCCAGTGACAGGATGGCCTGCTGGGTGACCAGGTCGTAGAAGCGGATTGTTCCCTTCTTCTCTGCAACCATTAACTGGAGACGACAGACGGGTCACTTAATCAGAGCGTCGTGTTTGGAGTAGGAGAAAGCAATAACCGTCACTCGATTTCAATCAGCACCGGAGCCACAGGCGTCTTAGTGACCACGGGTACGTGCACATTAGCAAATTCAACATGTACCTGAAACTTCAGCAGAAAAACATCAAATTTAGCATCGTATTTTTGGAGAACGCAAAGAAGTCACGGGGCCGGATTCGGCGAGTACGAGCGGTGCGGAGCTACGATTATTACATCGGTGAAGGCGAGACAATGGCGAAGGTGCCATCAGGCCAAAGTTCAGGTTGGTTTGCAGCGAATGTTTTTTCCCCTCAAGACGCCTCCGAGGATCTCAGCAGAAGTCGGTGTTGACAGTCCGACCCTGTGGGGACGAATTCAGGGTGCAACACCGTTAAAGCAAACCCACCTGGATGCTCCTGACCTGACGCGCCTTCTTCGGTCTTGGACGTTGAAGCTCCGCCCCCTCTCGAAACGTGAATGTCCCTCAGAAACACCTCATCGCTTTTTTTTTTCCTTTCTTTCTTCTAAGCATTTAAGGGTCTACGTTGTCCGATTTCCTGATTCTGACACAAAATCAGATGCTTCTCTGCTCAAGTTTCAGGTCCGTGGTGAAATCACAAATATGCACGTGTAAGCGGTCAAAAAAACGGGTGGAACTCAGCTGCTGAAGTTGACCAAGAGGAATACTTACTCTCGACGGAAGATTCGACAGAATTGATGTCATCTAGAAATTAAATTACTTAGAAGCACGAATCAAAATGATGTTTTTAATTCAATTAGTTGTGCAGCCCAACTTTTTGTTGTTGTTGTGGCCTTTTGAAATTGCTTTTGAAACACTGTTGCTTTCAAACTTCATAGTCTACGTTTGAACGTTGCGTCTCTATTTTCATTGCCATTTTGGCTCATTTGACGAAACACGAGAATACGGAGTGTTTTTTTTTACCGCAAAAAAGATCCGCCATCCTCCCGATAACGGGGCGAGTCGACGTGGCACCATAACGGCCATTTGACCCCGATGGTACGTTTTAATTTTTTTATTTTTTTTACAGCTCGCCCAACCTCAACGTGGCTGGACTGCAGCGCCGCACGTACGCTAGGTGCATAAACTCAGCGAGTTTGACCTCAGAACAAGAGCATGCCTCCAAGAACAACCCCCTCCTACCTTGCATACTTCCTCCGGGTGCCAGCACACGCTCATGCCAGGAGATCGGAGCCTGAGCGTCGTGCTTTCATTTCCGTCCAGGTCCCACACCCTGCGGGCACAAATTCACATCAACAACGAGGTTAAAAAAATGAGCGCCAATAAAATACAGTACAGCTGCCGAGACGCAGCAGTACCTTGTTTGACCTACTTTGGTTTCAGTGTATTGGAAGTAACATTGTGTTTGCAACTGCTGTGAGAATTAATTGCCAAAACCTGTATAGTTGTCTCATTATTGTGAAAAAACACAGGACTTAGATCACTTCCAATTAGTGATGTTACGGACTGATTTGGCTTGATATGTGAACCGCTCTTGGCTTAAAACCCCAAAAACAAAATCCACTACCTCTTAATTAACAACAAAGATTTAGAGCACGCTGCTAAAAATAGCGTCGGATTTTGAGCCACCCTCAGATGCTTACGTAACATCTGACAGAAATCACCTCCACAAGCTTTTTTTTTTTTTTTCTCCTGTCACAAACACAATGACACACAAAGCCCAACAGATACGATCCCACATGCCAAAACATTCCTCTAAAAAGGGAGTTTTAGTTCTTTCTTCTACTTTTCCCTAAATTTGCAGCTCGGTACAAAACACAACTGGCTCTCATCGCGGCGCACGATGGGTTCGTGATGGATGACATGTTTTCATCCAAGTTCACGGCTGCTCCTCATTCATCCAACTCCTGTGATGTGCAGTGATGATCTTCATGTCTTTCCAGGGGGAAAAAAAAAAAAAGGGAGAAAAAAAAAGGGCAGGGGAGGGGGGGGGTGTTTCTTTTTTTGGGCCCTCAGCTGTGAAGACAGACGGACTGATGCTGGACGCCAGCCTCACGTTACATTGAGCTACGATAGCAGTCGTAGATTGGTGGGGAGGGTGGAAGGAGTCGGCGTTACGCTCCACTCGCATTACAGCAAAGGTTTCGCCGTGGGCGTCCCGCTGCCGTTCATTCTCCGCGGCGTGCAGAGAGAGCAGCGAGACACGTGACGGATGAGGAAGAAGTCGAACAGCAGCCGACTTTATGCAAATGAAACGAGGAGGTCCTGAAGGCGAGCGAGAATCAAAGCTCGTGTGAGGATTGTGATAAATCTTGTTTTTAAAATCTCTAGCCTGACGGCGCCGACTGTGGCTCGCAGCTTCAGATTTTGGCGCCGTGGTAAAGCAGCTCGTGTTAGGGGGTCATACGGTTGCGATGAACGGCGGCCCAATCAGCGACCGGCGTCGGTGGTAAACCGCATTTGTCCCGCCCCTCCTTCAGCTGTGATTGGACAGCTGGTAACAGAGACGAGTGCAGTGCTAATATTTAAAAATTATTATTGAAACGTTTAGATTTTTTTTTTTTTTTTTAAATCACCGCACGCCAAGTGTTCAGCGCAGAATAAACGGTCATAAAAACAATAACAACAAAATAATGGTGGACTCGTAGGAGGCTGCAGCGGTGGCAGTGTGTCGGCTGGTTTCGCCGCACGCTGATTGGTTCAAATTAACCGGAGGTCTACGCCAAGTATGATGCAACGACTGCAAATGATTCCCGATGGAGGGGTGAACCAGACCCACATATTACACGGAGTGAAAATGGGCTTCTGGTTCTCACCAGGCTACGCTAGCTCCACCAGCTAATGAAGACGAATGAAAGCAAAAGGAGCTGAGGAGCACCACGGATGTAATGAATCACTTGGACGGAGGGAGCTGCGGTTCCCGAGACCTGGATCTCTGGTTAACCACATCTGAACGATCCCCGAGCTAGAAGAAAAAGGTGGGGACGGGGCCACTGGGGAGGCTTGCAAGTGTTTCTGGGAATAGAAAACAGACGCTTGTGAAGCATGGGAAGGCGCTGACTGATGAGGTCATGCAGAAGACATCATGTAATAAAGCCCCCCTCCCCCCCCAAAAAAAGTACCTCCAAAGACCATCTAAATGTCAAGTGTGTTGTTGGAGAGATTGATGTCCTCAGCGGTGCGGTGTAGGGGAGGATATGCCCCGTCTCAGATGAAGACCTCAGTAAACACTCAAGTTTTCCTGCCTCCGTCTCCCCTGCAGCAGGATAGAGTCCCGTCAAAACTCTGGGCTTTCTTTCCTTTGCCCGTGTGCAGACTCAGCCAGAGGCTCCACGGTGGAGCATGAGTGGGGATAAGAAGGGGGGGGGGAGAAGAAGAAGAAGAAGAAAACCCCAGACCACATCAGGAAAACAACGACTAAACCCTATTCTTTCAGACCACTAGCCAAGCAGAGCTCAATTGCACGCTACACCACCAACGGCCAAACTGTGGTCAACCGCTCTGCCCTTCAAATGGAGAGCACCGGCTCTCCGAAAAAACATAACCTTTGCCGAATGAGGTGAAAGACATGAGACACGAAAACACGCGTGACCGCCTCTGATAAAAAAATAAATAAATTTAAAAAAATAACCTGTGTAATTGCATAACACGACATCAAGCAATAACACTCAGATGCCCTTTTCAACTCCTGTTGTACACGGGAGCAGAGAGTCCTGTATCGTGTTATCTAAGTGAGAAAACAGCAAAGCCCCGGGTGTTACGGTTTGACAGTGTTTCCCATAAGTGGAGGAAACGGGAAATGCCTTTAGCACCGTGTGATCTGATTTATTGTGGAGCGCAGGGTCAATAATCGAAGGTGACCCTCCGGAGGGAGACAGCTGGACGAGTCCAAACATATAATCCCATGTCCCGGTGATCCAGGACGAGGTGCACAAAGTCTGCATCAGCATCTATTCTAACAGGAACCACTCAGGATTTTATTGAGACTTCAAACACCAACGTTGTCTTCAAAATCCCATACGCACCTTTTACTGTCGAGTTACTGAAACCGTACGGAGGTCAGAGTCGGCTCCAAAACCCCATCAGCATGTTTTCTGATTGAAACTAGTCAGCTGGCAAGTCGGGAGGATCAAATTGGAGAAGTTAAAACAAATGGCGAAAACTAAAAGCTTATGGATGAAATCGTTTCCTAAAAGTAATTGATAAATGCTTGAAAAAGCCCAAATTAATGGATAAACATCTGAAATAGCCAGCTTAAAGCTAAATTTACAAAAGTAAGTAATTTCCATTGGTAGTTTACTGAAGAAATTATTAGCATAGAGCTCAAATTTGAGTGAAATGTATAAACAGTTGCGACAGCTCGCTAAGAATAATGGCCAAAACGTCGAGGAAGCTACAATTTAAAAGCAACTTCCATCGACAGTTGAAATAGGTGAAAGTAATGGATACGTCATTTAAATAATTAACTAAACAAAATGACTAAATCGACAAAAGCATTAGAAAAGTGATGTTTGTAAACAGTTGAAAGAGGCGAGACATCAATCTGTAAATGGTTGATGGCAAATTAAACATAACGGATAATTGGTTAAAAAGTGGACAAAGTACTGCAGTGAATGGATATATATCCATTAAATGGCTTTAGGTAATCAATAAATATAATATTGATAGCTAAAAGTACTTTTAAAAAGGAAAAGTGCCATTAAATGGTTGTTGTAATCAACGATTGACCAAACCGACCTGAACACAACAGCTACTGCACCATTATCCACCTTAATATAATCAATAGTGTCATTGGTATTATATTGTTATAGAACATGATTGGCAGAGTTGATAGAGGGGTATTCGGGGGTGTACCAGACCAGATCGATTGGGGACCCGCAGGCTGAAAGCGTTGGACGAAACCTCCCCGCTGCTGCTGCTGCTATCGGTTTCCCTTCCTTACACAACATCAGGGATTGAGGAAAAACCCGACGGATTTACCACCGAGAACAGGACGAAATGCACGAAACCACATCCATCACGTCGCAGCAGCGGCAGTGGCAGCGGTTGCGCGTCATCCCGAGTTCAAGCAGCGAACTCGGTCGACCCCCAAATCCTCTCAGGACCCTGCAGTGTGCCCTCTTGATCCCTGGGTGGCACATTTCCCCATAAACCCCTCCCCGCCCCCGCTCCAGCCACACCGACACCACGGGCTGTTTAGACTACGCGAAGCAACCCCACCCCCCACCCCGAGGAAGCGGAGTCTGGTTCCCCGCCTGGGCACCGCAGCGTCGGGTTGCACCACCGGCAACGGCGGAGCTCCCACAGCCTGCAGGGGACAGCGATGACAAAACCAAGCAAACTCATAGTAGAGGCGCTGCAGCCAAACCTAACAGGGCGGCGGAGAGGTCATGAGCATGCGCCCGCAGAGCATCGCTCCCCCCCCTCCCTCCCCCTTTCCCACTTTCTTGCAGGACCGGACCACTTCCCTCCTCTCGTGTACCCGAGGCTCGGTTTGTGTGGGCTGACTGGAAGGTCCTCTCCCGTTAACTTGATCTATCCCTCGTTCCGCCTCTGTCTTCCTCCCGCGTCCCATATTTTCTCAACATGACAGAATTTAAATCTTTCAGCAGATGGAGCGCACTCCTGTTTTCTCTGGCTGGTCAGCGGCGGGGAGGGGAGGGGAGGAGACGGAGACGGAGGGGAGAGGTGGGCAGTGGATGGGAGGTGGAGCGGGGGCTCGTTCTGGTCGGGGTGACCTCGGATGTGGCCGGACGACCGTCTGAGTGTCAGAGTTGTTGTTGTTTTTTTTGCACGATTCAAAATCTCAAGAGAAACAAAATTATTACGCACACAGATTTTTTTTTCCTCTCTCACATAAGTGGCCTATTCTGTGCTGCGAATTCACTCACGGTGCAAAAAAATAAATAAATAAATAACTCCATGAAGGAGTAGATTGGCAAAAATTAATTGGCAACCATTTTGGTAAACTTATTTATTTATTTTTTTTAAGCCAAAACTTTAACCACCTGCTGTTCCAGTTTGTCAACCGTAATGATTTTCCATCATGGTAAACAACAACAACCCTTCAGACGAGGGTTTGGACGGAAGAAGGCATTTAAAGAAGTCCCAATTCACCCAACTTTGTATCTAAAATTGAAAGATTGAAGAACCGGCATGATTAATCGATGACAATCAAAAGAGCAGCAAGTCGCAGCTCAGCTTGCGACTTAAATCTAAAACATCCAAATGAAGTTAAAGTTAAAGAACATTCAGCGCACATTAGCAGGATGAAAACCGTACTGCAGCACACGTTTGCTGCAGGTAATGAATAGCTGAAATAGTAAGCTGGAACTAATGAATAAATGGTTAATAGCTGAAAGTATCGGACGTTATAGTAAAGAAACTAATTCTAAAGCTGCGTGGCGGAAACAGCTCAAAGTTGGGGGTTCAATGGCTGAAGTCCTGCAGCACTGACTTGCATGTTGCAGGAGAAGCAGCCTCATGATGAGCAGTTGTTGTCCCTGCATCGACCCTGGCTACTGACGCACTCTTTCCCTCCGCTAGCATTAATTGAAAAGGAAAATTTGGGGACCTTGTTGCAGGTGCCCCCCTTAGAGAGGGAAAAAAAAAAAAAAATCTTTCTGAACCTAATTGGATTTCCATATTTAACCAATTAGCTAGAAAAGCTACAAAGCAGCTCTGTCACACTGGAGCATGTTGTGCTTAGCATCATGTTTCACTGTGGAAACACTGTCAGGACTTTCTGCACCATTAACAGAGAACAGAACTGAAAATCAGAAGCTGGGGGAACGCACACACACACGCACACACACGCACACACACACACACACACACACACACACACGCACGCACACGCACTCACTCGGACGCGGAAATAAAAACGGTTTGGACCTGCAAGTGTGGTCGTCGCTGACGGAAGCGATTTGTTTCCCCTCCGTGGGCTCGAACACCACATGGTTAATGTAGCTTGTGTGGCCCTCCATCACCTAGGCAACAGTGAGGGGAAAAACAACGTGTAAACAAAAACAAATATACAAATACAAAAACACACACGCAAACCGCGAGATGGACGTTTGCTTTCCCCGCGCCGGGCCGCAGCTCTGCGCGCCACGTCGAACGGCGAGGCGGAGCGAGCCGGACGCCCGGCAGGCGACAGGCGCCGGTTTGTGGCCCGACGCGCTCCAGATGTTGCGCTACCTTGACTTCGTGCCTCTCCTGAAGATCTGAAGTCAGCAGGCGCAGCTTTCTGTCGGCTGCGGCGGTGCACAATCTGCAGAGAAAGGGGAGGGCGGGTGAGGGGTGGGGGGTGGGGAGGAGAGAGAGAGAGAGAGTGGGGGGGAGAAAGGGAGGATATGAAAATAAACAAAAGAGGAGAACATCAAAACAGAGGCGGGGCCGCGTCGGAGCAATGACAGACGACATCTCCTTCTACAGACGCGCCTGCGGCCGCCCCGAGACTGACACCTCTGGATGTGTGTGTGTGTGTGTGTGTGTGTGTGTGTGTGTGTGTGTGTGTGTGTGTGTGTGTGTGTGTGTGTGTGTGTGTGTGTGTGTGTGTGTTTGTGCGCGCGGTAGAAACTTGGACGGCGATCAGTGGAAACGCTGCCAGGGAGATTCTAATTGCACGCTAAGATAAACATGGGAGAAAAACAAGATTCCTCACGCCATTTACGCATGTCTCTGCTCAAAAAAAAAAAAAAGCCCTGCGCGGAGCCAGGCAGAGGACTTTCCCCTCTAATCAGTCCTCGTATACACCGGGGCCTGCAATTATTCACACAATTACACTAACTCACTTATGACAAGAAAAACACACACGCATCACCAGAATAAACAGACAGCGGTTCACACATTTTCAGTCGCAGGCACAGATGGATTTGGCATGATGTCACTACAAACACCCTTAACGTGCTTCGGGTTTTTTTTTTTTCTTTCTCTTTACCCGCTGCAGTAGACTAGATTACACGAGGATCGGCTCTCTCGCCCTGCGAATTAGTGTTTGTTGTAAAACAGGGAACGCATGCTGGCTCTTTTTTTTTTTTTTTCTTCTTCTTCTTCCTGAAATCTAATCTCAGATTCAGTTTTGATAAGAAAAGGGAAACTCCGCTGAGTTTGGCTGCCAGTGGTTTTTTGTTTTGTTTTTGTTTTTAAAGCATTTATCCCTTCTCGTGTGATCGTTCGAACTGCGCCGAGGCTTGAAAACACAAAGTTATTACGATTCCTCGTGTGAAACGGGAGAAGCTTTGGGAAGAAGGAACCCATTTATGTGCGGAGATCATTCACTTCTGCGTTCTGAAGCCCGACGGAGTTCTTTCACGCCTAAAAATAAATAAATGAACCATTTCACGCTCCATTAGATGGAAGTTCGCTGGTTTTTACAGTAGTTTAGTTTTCTGTCGGATACATCGAGATGTTCGAAACAAGAGTTACGAGAGAACAGTGCCACCGTCATGTCTGGGTTTTACAGCGAGCAGCACAGTAGCTTAGCTTAGCATACAGACTGGAGACTGAGGCAAAAAAAAAAAATCTGTCTACAAACACCTTTAAAGTTTCGGATTTAAAACCTATTATGTCTTCTCTGTCTACCGAGTTCGACCGAGACCTTCTGAGGCGTCTGAGGGGAAAAAACTATTCGCTGCCAACCGACCCGAACCCTAGCGCCATGGCAACAGGGTTCTCCAACGCGAGCTGGCGCCCGCAGCAACGCGCTCGTAGCTCCCCGGCACTCGGCAGGAATTCACGTGCGAGCGGTCACAAAACCGGGCGTGACTCGGGTGCTGATGTTGATCAAACGTTGTAACTTTCGAACATTTACTCGCAGAGGTTATAAGTTCCCTCTGCTCCGTTCACGCGCGACAGGAGCAGCCTCTCTTTTTTTTTTTTTTTTTCTTTTTCTTGATCGTCCCCTCGCGTGAAGGGACGTCCGCAAGCGCGAGTGTCTCTTTGTTACGCAAGACGTCCTCAGAAGCGTTAAAAGTTGTCAAGCCGTGCTTCATATCCCGCGACAGAAACCTGACATCTACTGTGTCTTTTAGCACGTCGGGACGACTCCTCTCGCGACCAGAACAAGAGGCGGTTTGTGGAGAAAGCACGGCGGCGGCGGCCGTGTGAAAACAGTCATCAGAGCTTCTCACTGTCGCGCTGCAGCTGCCAGGATGTGAGCCAAGTTGTTTCAGGTGTTTTTTGGACAGGAGGGAAGTGGCCCAACTGCAGATTGTTAGAAAGCAAGAGAGTTTCCGCCTAATTGGAGCGGTGGATGGGAAGGCTCGGCGGTCCCTCCGGAGGTGTTTAGGCTTTCTGTAATTGAAAAGGAAAGGCAGCGATAATTCCTGGCCTTCTGCGGTTTACTCCACAGGACCCTCGAGCCAGCCCTGTGACGTGCGCACATGTTATTGCGCTGATGACTGCCCACTCAGGTTCCATCCCTCCCTTCGGTCCGCACATAGCTGTGCCTTCCAGGAAAAGTACAGCGTTCTCACGGGCTTGCCTCGAGCTGGGGGCCCAGGAGGAGGAGGAGGAGGAGGTGGGGGTGGGGGTGGGGGGCGGAGGGGGGTGTGTGCACCATGGCAGCTTGTAAAGAGAACGAGCCTGAAGACGACTGAAAAACCACAGACTTCCACCAAACACGTCTGTTGTTCTGCTCTCGGCTGCCGTGTCGGGAACAGAGACAACAACGGCGGCCGAGAGGTGTCGGTGAAGACGGCGATGGACGGAGACGACGCGGGCGGAGACGACACGGACGGAGACCTCCGGTCAGACTCAAACCAGGGAGGCCACATCATTAAAGGTTTCATCCTTTATTCCTCCAGTATAATACCCTCCTAATATGTGCTGCCGTTTGCACCGAACAGATTTAACTTTGCATCCTGCGTGATAAACGCTCACGTAAAACTCGTTCCCTTGGTTTCCTGCACGCGGTGTAACATCAGATGTCCAAAAATGTCCATAAAATAATGTTAATGATTGTGTCCAGTATACGTTCAAGCTTCCGAGCATATTATCTCAGGAATCACTTACGAGAACAAACCAACTCCACAGATTAGTGGCACCGTTGTGCAGTTTATGAACCACATTACTGTCGGTCATGAAATAAATGGCATCGACGGAGTCGTGTTCAGGGAAGTAACAACCTTCGTGACAAAACACAGCAAGTCAAGTAGCTGAACATTTGTGATTTGAACATGCACCTGAGACTTGAGACGAGAAACATCAGATTTTGCGGTCAACATCTTTGGGGATCGGAAAGAAGTCGCAGGGAGACGGATCCGGCAAATACGAGTGGTGGGGAGCTACGATTGTGCTGCTCTGTGCACGTTGCGCTGCTGCACACTGGTTTTGCGCAACAGGAGCAGCCTCTGTACTTTTTCACTGCCCCTCGTACAAAACCAGATTTTATCTAAAAAATGGGCAGTTTTGTTAATAACGTCATTCATTAATGACTAACGAACGGTCAAATATCCCAGCACATAGCTATTAAAATGGAGCTCCCATGAAGTCCCATATGTAGTAAATCATCTAACTCTACTAAGAGCTTAGTGTTATACTGTGGATATACTTTATGATTGATGATAAGTAAACCATTGTTTTTTTCTACTCTTCTAGGCAGATATTGGTTTCTATTCTGTTTTGTGGAAGTCAATGTGCAGACTTCAAACCGATCATCAGTCACAGTGAGCATCCTATAACCTCTATTCTGTCAACATTTGGCAATTAATGATGAATAATACTGAAAAATGCCAAAAGCATCGGTTCATTTGATTCAACAAATTTTTCACTCGCAGGAAGCTGCAACACCTCAAACTAAACTACCCGCTGAAATATATTTTTTTTAAAACTGCTTCGTATGTTAAAAAGTTGTTGTAACAGCCAACTTTTTAACTCTAATATGACACTTTAAAAGTTTAAAAACGATCCCTCATGAAACAACAGAGGAGCACTTGAGCAGATTAGCTGCTCATACAGTTGAATCTTGGGGCAAAAATAAACTTTAACAGTAGTTTCAAAGGTAGATATCATTTCACCCTGTGTGACTCCATTGTATTTTTTTTTCCAACCATCAGTACTATTTTATGATTTCTTCAGTGTCTTTGCAGTCATTTCAGAGTTAAAACAGAAAAAGGCCAATATTAATATAACAATACTGTCCTGCTACCAATCGATATAAGTAATATAATCATGCCAAAGGTGCTCGAAGCAGGTGTGGGCTAAAAAAAAAATGAGCACCAGTACCTGATAATGGGTATCGGGTCCAGCCGGGACTCGGGGCTCCAGGCGAAAGCGTCGACACGCAACTCGTGATGAAAAGCTCGCAGAACGTTGAAATCAACTCCCTCGACCTCCATGTCCTCCTCCTGTGGGAGCAGGGTTCAAGTTCAGAGAAGAAGAAACACACTCTGTAAACCAGGATGTGTGAATGTGTGTGTGTGTGTGTGTGTCTGACCTGGAAGAGGCAGGTGCCCACCACCACGTACTGGTTTCCACCGTAGGCCAGCAGCGAGGCGGCAGAACCGGAGGCGAACGGGCTGAACTCCACCACGTGAACGTAGTCCTCACACGCCACGGTGTAGCTGGGACTGCGGCTGGAGTCCTCCTGCATGTTGTGTGTTCTGGTAAAGCCGGCCGGTGTCAGAATAAGGAGACGACAAAAGTTAATTTCTTTGGGATGATCATAAAATTAAAAAATTAAAAATGCTGTGTATCGCGGTTAAAGAGCAACATCATCTAAATAGTCTCTCACAAAAATTATGCAATAACTTGAGTTGAGGCAGGCTGGCATGATAACTTAGTGTATACAGTGAAATTATATACATTTGATGACTAATAAATAATAAGTCTAATTCCTTTCATATCGCTGGCTGTATTAGATATTTGATTTTTCCTTTAATATAATTAAACTCCTTTATTTTTAATGCTATTCATTTGCTGGATTCACCAAAAACACCCATTTCTGTCTGGTTATTTTACAGATAAACAGTTTCTCTAATTTACTGTATTGAAATACATCAATATCACAATATAAAACTACACACATGCCAAGATGAAGATGTGAATCTATAACCCTTCTTTCCAACCTTAAGAAGGACATTTAATACCACTTTTTGTAAGGACATAACCTATAGAGAAAAATAAATGTTGAATTTACCTCTTAAAAACAGTTAAATTAGACTCTCAAACACGGCATGCACTCCATTTAAATCAGAACCAAACCCCATTAAAATATGTTTGTTTTCCTTCAAGACACAGACGTAAACACGATTAGCAGAACAACTAGGGTGTTTTTACTTAACTATACGTGTCACCCTTTAATTCGGCTGATGTCAAAACACACATAGAGGCTCTTCGTTTGTTTAATACGAAGTTTAGAAACGGGAACATGACACCTGGCGAGGAGCTACAACGTGAGCGCTACCCTGCTAGCTAGCAGGTTAGCCAAAACAAAAGTTGATCTCGCCCACGGTTACCGTTTAACGTTCAGTTTGACCACGTTATCGCTACCCCTTACTGAGAGGAGTCTATTCCGATTCAGAGTACACGAGTGACTAGTTATACTTTACCGGTTTACTTCCAATGAGTTATGTTGAATCAAATGCTACGCGCGTTTGAAATGTTTTGTTTTAATCTTCATCCGGGTACGTCACGGAATGTTCCATCGAGTCGAAATGTCCCGGGGAGGGGGGAGGAGGAGAGTAGGGGAGGGCTTCGAGCAACGTTCATGAAAACATTTAAACAATTTCACGATATAAACACATATGATTTAAATGAATTGTTTGAAGAAGTAGATTTAAAAACAGTTCCTAGTAATCTGTCGTGGAGTTGTAACGTTTAATGTATCGCGAATATAATCTGTTTAATGGACTGCGTCCGCTGCTATCTGCTGCAAGTTGATTGGCCAGCCGGCATAAACGTCACGGGCAATTTAAAATTTCAAAACAGCTGCTTTTTTTTTTTTTTTTTTTTTGTCGTGGACTTTCTCTGGAGACTGCAACGATACTCGAGGTTTGTAGCCGTGTACGTAATGAACTCGTAATTACACGTAGGCCTGAACTTGCACACAAATACTCTTTAGTGTATTTTAGGAAGAATTTTTTATTTTTTTTATTTATCGTAAGTCACTTTAGCGATTGTTTGTTTGAACCTACACGCCTCAGTAGTACTGTTGTATGTGGCAGTAACCAGATTATTGCAAATATAAAGATACTTTTGTCGAGTTTGTGATCTACTTTCACACTCCTTCTAACTTCTGATGTGTTTTAAACCTGGGAGCCACGTTTTAAAAAGAGTATTTTCTGTTTCCTCCTGTTGTAGATAATAATGCACTCCTTTGGAGACCGACTCCAGCTCATGGTGAAAACCTTCAGGAGGGAGTGCCACAGGGTTTTCCAGTCTGAGAGGACCACCATTCATGGAGCTGACAGCATGCTGATGGTGCTGCAGCTAGCCATAGCAGAAGTGAATAAACAGGTAACCTTTCATCCCCTTCATTAAAACACTTTCTCTTCAATTTGAATGAAGAAATACTTGTATTTTTCCCCTGGAGTAAGAATTTGTGGCAACAAATCAATTTATTTATGAACATAAACTGGTTTAAAAGTGCAATTATTATCATGTAAGGAAGGAATTGAAATACACAGGAGTTAATGGCAGAAATCCCAAGCTATCCATCACCTAAAAAAGTTTGCCAAAAAGTGAATATTTAAACTACACATAAGGTAAACCAACAACTTCTTGCACTGTGGCTATTCCTAATCTAATTTTTGAATCATATATTCGGTATTTATTTAGTTGTGTGAGACATCTTTTGTATTTTGCAGACAGTTTTAGAGTAGAGTCTGACAACACCTTGCACTCAATTGGTTTAATTTTCCAAAAAAGAGATGTAGACCAGACCAAATGAAATAAAAGAGGAGTAAGACATTGGACATCTGCTCTGATCTGCTGCAGCAGCAGCATTCTTCCTGTAAGTGACCCTAAAAGCCAAACTGCATGAGCCCAGTTCACGTCATCATCCCGGCGCAGTTCAATTGAACCATCAGGCTGACTGTCATCACGTCTATAACTGATGACATTACCACAGATTTCCGGCTGAGACCGCTCATGGCTTATTTTTAAGACTGCGGCAGAAAAGGTCTCTGTGCTTTTGAACTGATTGGTTCCAGGCCGTTAGTAATTACAGCCGCTGCTTCTGCTGTTTTCTCTCTTCCTGTGACAGCGTGGCGGAGAGTTCAAAGTGGCTCTCAGTGATGTCCTGATGGCCTGGAAACACTTATTGTTAGACAAACTTCACCTGCCACCTCCTAGCTCCGCACGGCTGGAGAACTATGATCTCATCCGGGAGGCTTACGAGTCCTTCCTGAAAGGCTCCAACACCGTGGACCTGGTCGACGTCCTCTCCACGTACAAACAGCTGAGACTGGTGGACTTGGACCCCGAGGAGCCCGTGAGCCCGGTGAGCAGGAGTTGGTTGAAATCAGCCCGGTGATGTTTGGTTGTAGATGATCAGATTGGCTCCTGAGTTAAACATAAGGCCAATCAATTTATCTCTCTGAACATTTTGTTTTATTCCTTTGGCCAAGATCCAGCTGTTTGAGTTCCTATCAGGCAACATGGAGGTCCCGGAGCTGCCGGACTCCTCAGTCCCGTCAACACCGTCTAGTAAAGGCAGGCCCTGCAGCTCACAGGTACGACTGCTTTCCTGCATGAATAATAAAAAGGTGCAACTTCTCCCATTAACTCCCATAAGAAATCCCCTATTTCCAATTTGACCTCTGCCCTCGCATAAAGTTGTTTTAGTAACACGACATGCTTTTCTCCTGCAGGCAATGATCCATGCTTTTACTTTCCCAGTCTTCGGAATACTTAATTTCTGTCTGGAATCCATCCTGCTCTTATTGACAGGAACTCTATATCATATCACTCAGATTTAAGAGTGCAATGTGAATTCAATTACCAAGCAGATGTTTCAGAGCAAAACCGAAATGCGGGGCTGGATGAGAGCTTCTGTAACAGAGTCCCTTTCCTTTTCTCTTCTGTCACCTGCAAATTTATGAGTTTTTAGTGAAGGCTTGTCATGGTGATGTAATTATTCAGAGTTTATGTCAGGCTGCTGTTTTTAGTTGGGTTTTTTACTCCGTCTTTAAAGCTACGAGTTGACGCACACGACCTGCACACATCTCAGGATTACATTTTTACTAAAGTTTAGCGTTTAACTGTGTGGTGAGAAAATGTATATCAAAAACATGTTTGTCGATTAAAGGTCCCATATTGTAAATTTTTCCAGTGTTTTAATGCAGTCTTGAGATCCATAAGAAGATATTTTTGTGCTTTTCAGTACCAAAAAAGCATTTCATTTGTCTTAGATATCCTCTCAAGCTTCTCTTTGGAGCTCCACCATCAACAGGCTTTTTTATGTCTGTGTCTTTGAGGCGCAGTGATATCACTGACCCTCTCTTCTGATTGGCTGACTCTTATCTGAGTGACACACACACCCAGACCAATCACAGGTTTTCCTCAGTCTTGTCGCTTGCTAGCTCCGCGATGGAAAAAAAAATGCTCGGTGGTTTCTTTCAGATAAAAAGTTGGACTGTGTTGAGGGCAGACATATGACATGAGCGTGAGTTTGTGACACCACAAACTTAAGGAAGTCCAAACGGCACAGTCGCTGAATGCAGGCTGCACGTGTGCATTTCCCCTCGTACCGAGCGCTTTGCTACTTTCACAGTATTTATGTAGCACCTAGACCTGCTTTATAATCCAAAAACAAAATGGAAGTCTCAGTTTATACAATATGGGACCTTTAAATATGAAACTTTAGCCAGCATCTGGGTGGCTTAGCTTTGCATGAATTCAAAAATGAATATGTATGTTATGTATTATTTGTTTTATCCATACAAAAACAAAATCAAACAATTTGCTATTCCCTGACTGTATTTTCCTGGAGTCTCCACTTAAAGAGTGAATAACAGATTTTTTTTTTTTATCGTTTTCTTGAGGCTGTGGCCTCACGAAATATATTATTCTGACACAATATAAACAAACAGTTTCATCACATAACTATGAGGACGTTAATACCTGTATTTCTGAAAATGTCCCAAAAATTGTGATCAGCAAGGAGTTTTCTAACCCAAAATGATGATCGTGTACTTTAACAATGTGTTTTTTTCTTTAATATAAATAGGTAAAAGTGGCGATGAGGAGGGTTTTCTGCTCCTATCTGAGTTTGCTTGTGAACTCTAAGAACGACATGGCCTTGGCGCTGACCCTCGACGTCCCGAGTCGCGCTCTCGGACGACAGGCGTTCACCGACATCAAGCACGCGGCACGTAACAGCAACAATTCTCTCTTCTTGGTAAGAAACATCCACACGGATCAGACTTCAGCGCTGATGTGTTCGCACTTTACATCACCAGAAAACCAAAACTATGACTTAAAAGTTGAAACATTTGCGGCTTTTTAAAAAAAAAAAAATTTTGTTTTACTTGCTCTTTGCAGGCCGTGACATCTTTCGTGAGGACCATCCAGCTCGGAGGGAAGGGCTACGCTCCAGCTGAGTCTGACCCACTGAGGAAACATGTCAAAGGCCTGTCGGACTTTGTCCAGTTTCTCGACAACCTGGAGGAAATACTGGGAGAGATTCCTGACCCAAGGTACACAATGTGACTCAATCCAGGCTTCCACTCGCTCCCTGTCTTACTGCAGGGTTTGAGACGATGCCTCCGATCCTGTGACAGAATTAAGTGTAAATGTTAGTGAGTCGAGCTATAAATTCTTGATTTATTGCAGGTCGGTTCTGAATTTGAGTAAAAATACCAGAATGAGATTCAAATCATTTCATAATTGAGGGTAATATAGACTGTATCTAAAAGTAGATGTAGCTTCAAGGTCTGAAAAATAAAGCCGATGCAGAAGTGCCTTAAGCTGCAATACCACCGAGTGCCACTAGAGGTTGGCTCCAAAAATCCCCAGGCTCCATAGACTGAAAAATCATTAATTCGCAAATAAGCCTCTAAAATATGTGTTTTTTGGGGGGGGGCGTGTCTGTTGATTGACGGGCCTGTGGTGCAGGCAGGTTATGGCTATCGGGGGGCGGGTCGTAGTATTGGCAGGTTTCCAATCAGATCCACCGCTCGCTCCTCCCCAGCTCGTCCAGATATGGTCGCTTCTGGCTCCAAACTAGCAAGATGGCGACGGCCAAAATCAGAACTCTTTGCTTCATAACGGCCATAACTGGTCTGACCTAAAGATACTTTAAACACGTTGGTTAACAACAGCTACCTTCTGTTGGTAACAGTTATTGTTGCTGGAAATTTAAAGCTGCAACATATACTTTTGCTACCATGGTAATGTTGATTTCAGAGTCCAGACTGACCGAGAAGAGCCTTCGTCTATAAACCTGACCCGGACACACACCATCTGTACTCTTAAATCACTGACACGAGGCTTCTAGCACTTAAAGGAACCCTTAGATAAGATTTGAATGAAGCTAGGAAACTTTTATTTGAAATTGAGTTTCAAATAAGAGCAATAAACTGTGAAAATGTATTCAGAATGCAAAATACAACAGTTAACCAGAGTATTCTGACCCATTTCTTATCCTACAGTTGGTGAAAAAAGCTATAGTGAAGGTTGTGGTGTTGGTTCACTGAACACCTGATGTGGTGCGCACATTCAAACACTGGATCCAAAAGCCTCTCAAACCATTTATTTGTTGTAATTGTAGATTAACAGACGACTGGATGGATAAATGGACGTATGAATGGTTGGATGGATGATGTTTTTTTTCTAGCCATGAAAGGAAGTATCAAAAACCAAAAGGCAAAAATAAATACATTAAGTACCAAATCAAATGTCATCACTAACAATCGCTGAAACAGTGAATGAGTAAATTAGAGTAACATTGCTGCACTTACATCAGTAATTTATCCACTAAATTACTTTATAAAAGAGGAAATTAAAAGTCCATTTTCACTCAGGGCTTCTCTCTTTGTTCTGCTGGTTCGGAGGGAAAAGAGGCTCTGCAGGCCAAAGGGGCGGGGTTATATAACTTCCTGGGTGTGGCCATCCACATGACACACCCAGGAGAGGCAGCTAGAGGCGGGGACCTCAGGTGAGGTTAGGTATTCTGCTAAAATGTATAAACATTAAAGATACACACACTTTATATAAACATTTTAGCAGTGACGTGAGAGTTGTTAAATTGGAGTAGAAAATCTCCCTTTGGACCTTCGCTCCGATAATTAAAACCTCAGTTTCATCTTTGTTTAACTGTAAAAAATAAATTGTGTGACATCCACAAGTTGATGATGGATGCAGCCGAGAACAGCTGAGACGTGAGGCTGCAGCTCGGCACGAGTGCGTTTTAACATCAATCTAATAGTTTTGGAAATAAATCCAGACACATGTAGTGGTCTCAAATTTGCATATCATAGCAGAGTGGACTATTGGCCTTGGCGGCGGAGGCCTTCGCTCTCCGAGTGCTCTTCTCGTTCCTTTCGGTTTTGCAGTCCATACGTACGTCTTCCACTTCCAGAAAAAATCATCCCGAGCTGATGAGGGGAATATAGAGACTCCAAGAAAAGCTGGAGCATCTGGCAGCGGCTGAAGTCGATTCCTGTGAAACGCTTGATTTATGATTTAGTGAAATTTCCTTTGAATTGCTTCACTTCTTCCTGCTACTTGAGTTCAGGTTAAATCCTGCGTCATTTCTGGTCTGGCGTCGAGTCAGTTCTCGTGAATTCATTTCAGTTGTGGAAGTTTGAACTGGGCTCAGCTGTGCGTGTGTGTGTGTGTATATATATATATATATATATATATATACATACATGTATATATATACACACATATATATATGTATGTATATGAATATATATGTGTATATATAGATATATACAGACACCTGTGTGATCATGAAATCCACCTGTCCCGCCGCAGCGTGTTCTGATCGCCCCGTAATGACTCCCATCTAAGCCCCTCGTGATAACGTTTCGGATTGTTAAAGCATGTTCGCCTCCGCAACATCAAAGCCCGTCTCTGTTAAATAACTCGTTCCCTTGTTTGGTCCGCTCACTTTGATGAGCTCTCATCAAACCCCGGGATCAACCCTCCATACCATTACAGATTATTTTGGACGTCGAAGGCATCTGGCAGCACAACAGAAGTGGTTATCAGAAATGATTTAGCCGTTGGGTCGTGTCAGCTTTGAGGTCACGGCCGTTGAAGGCCCCCGCTCGGGTCCGAGCCGCAACAACACATCGCGGTGTGTTTGTGCAGCTCAACTCTCGCTGCTCTCCGGAGGGCTCTCGGTTCACGCGGGCCGATGACAGAGCTCCCGTCTGATGAGACACCGGTGAGCCCGGCCAACACGTGTCTTTCAACAGGCCGGTGCCTTTTTGCGCTCTCGGCGGAGTACTGTATTTCCTCATACAAACACCTTCTGTGGCGAGTTCAGGGCCCCTTGTTTGGCGAACATCTGTTTTCCCAAATGATTCTGTTACTCGCTCACATCAGTGAGCCCGGTTTCGGGGGGAGGGGAGGGGGGGGGTTGGACCGCCGCCTCTCCACCTTACTGCGATCCGTCCTCGCACGCTTTGGTGCACTTGACTGTTGCAAACCTACACAAGTGATATTGTTGCTATGATTTTTGGACACGCAGCGGAGGCAAACACGGATGAATATTCCCCCAAAAACTATAAAGAGGAAAAAAATCCTGCAGCGTCTGAGCTGCCGGTCGGCCAGTGACGGCGCCCAAGGTGACTTTAACGTGGATTTGTAACATATTTTCTGCTTCATAACTGTTAACGTTGGCGCAGCTGCGTTTCAGTGAAATAAAGCTCAACTGGATGTTAGTGCTGAACCAATTACCCTGAGCCCTTAAAGTCCGTGTCCAATTAATCGAAAGTGAAGCCGCCGTATATCTTTTGAAGACATTCAGACGAAGGCTTTTTCTGGGTTTTCGGTGAGAGTTTTTCACGTTGTCAAATATTGGCTGAACTCTTGAACACGATTAATTCCATCCAGATGAAAACCCCGCCTGCGCGTTCTAGCAGAATAAAGGGTCGACTACCGAAAACGAACGACACGACGCGGCTTTCTGAGAGTCCGTCCGCTGACTGTCGCCTGTGTTGGATTGTCAGCGCGTGCGGAGGCCGGCTGGTGAGCGCCATCAGGGCCGTCCTGGTGAAGGGACGCAGCGGCGGGGAGGCGGTGTACGCCGCGGCCGACGAGACGACAACGGAGCTGAAGGAGAGAATCTGCCGGCTGCACCGGACCCAGAAACAGACGGCTGCTGGAAACGGGACGGGGGTCAGTCCGGCCAGGGTAATGTATAACACACACACACACACACACTCGTACGCTTCATCTCGTCTCGCTGTTTGCCGCTCTGACGTGTCGGTGTTCCCCTCCAGCCGAGAGCGTATGCGGTGAATCACGCTACTGCGTTCGGCGGTCGGGACACGGTGAAGGTGCTGGTGGCGCTGCTGGACGAAGAGGCCCTGAGTCCTCCGGGTCCGAACAAGGCGGACCTGCTGTCCGAGGACCAGCCTGTCCTGAGCGGAGCCGAGGGAGCCTGCGTCCTCACGCTCTTCAGGTCAGCTCAAAGCGCCTTTTGAATTTCAAAATATATTTTCATAATTATATTTTAATTCTAATATTTATACATACCTGAAGTAGTCCAAGGTTAATCAATCGACGGACAAAACAAGAAAATACCAAGACGTCACTGGGAACTTTGGGATGGCAACAAAGGATGTATGTATGTGTATAAATTAGGAACTGGACTGGACTACGAATATTCAAAGAGTCGTTAAAATATTTTTAAAAAAATTGATGAGTATGTGACTATTGTTCTTCCTTATTTTCCCTGTTTTTACCGGTGCCTGGTTGTAATGCGCTATTCCCGCCAGAAGGTGGCGGTAATGAGCCTAAAAGCTGTCCGCCAGCCACCTTTAAACAACATAAGTAGATGAACTACCAGACACCGAATAGTCGATTAATAACCAAATAGTTCAGATTGAAATTTCGAATTCGAATCGAATTTTGCATTTTTCGCTTGAAAAGCCCGAGAAGAGCGTTCGTCACCGAGTGAGTGTCTTCGTGATAAAGTTACACTAATGGCTGGCCAAGTTCTGCGATTTCCAATTCCATTTCAAATCAAAAGCCTTCGTTTCAAATTAAAAGCCATCCAGCCATCTCGGCCAGTGTGACCATGGTGACCTTCTAGATTTTAGTTTTTAGTTTCTAATTTCCAAACCCCTTTTTTCTCTTTGCCTCTCGTTGTGTTGCACTCTCCGCAGATCCCCCGAAGTGTCTACTGGATGTTCTCCAGAACCTCTGAGGAACCGAGTCCAGAGCCGGCTAGACCTGCTCAAACCCAAGGTAACACGGGGCCCCCTCCGTCCAAGAGCTCCCAAAATCCAAACCATCAGTTACTTCAAATTGAATCAGATGTGCAAACATTGAAAATAATGTCTTTACATCCTGTAATTTCTCCCTGGTATTATATTATTTATTTGCTTAGCCGAAGCTCACATCTTAACTGACTTCCACCGGTGCCGTTTGCACAGCTGTGTTTTAGCTCTCCGCGTTGGTTCTGAGTGTGCCGTCTAAGTCCGTGGCATGAAGTGAATTATTCGTGGGGAGTGGGGGGGGGGGTCGAACCATTAACCAACCCTGACGATAAGTCATCCAATTGTCAGGATTTGCTTACAGTGCACGACGTTAACGCGCTGTATGTTTGATATTAATATCTCTTTCCTTCCTTCCGTCCTTCCTTCCTGCCAGCAGCTGTTCTCTCTTTTCTCCGTCATGTTTTCTGGGGTCAGTTCGAAACAAACAAGGACGTTTCCACAATCTTTTTCTGGCGGTTGTTCGTTTTGAGTTCGCACACTTTTAGTGCCTCAGTGTCCTTTTGTTGTCGCAATCTAATATTCAACAGACTTGATTCGACACCTTAACATGGTACTTTCCATTTTACTTGAAGACTCTTCTCCACTACAAAGCAGACGGTGGATTTTTGAGGCAGATATTGATATTTTTTTTCTAATTTGTTTATCTGGTTTTAAACCCTGAATATAAATAAACAATGTTGATTCCTTGAGATTTTTTTTCTTTTTAAGAGTTGTGATTAAATTACATCGTATGGTTGCAACTATTACAATTATTTATTATTATATTTGATTTATTGATTAATTATTCGGTCTTGTTTTGTCCAAACAATCCAAACCTTTAGAATATTCAACTTACTTTAATTTAGGACACAAGACAAAAATAGAAAAGTGTCAAATTTGAGAACTTTTTTTTACTATCAGATTCTTTGGCATCGTTGCTCAACAAAAACTACAAATTTCTACCTGATGATCAAAAGAAAATTAATTGGCAAATGCTTTGACAAACTGATCTGTTAATTGACAAATTTTTGCAGCTTTTTTTTGTTTTTGTTAACAAACAACTTGGCAGCGCTCACCGAAGAGCAAACTGCAACGATGACACTGATTAACCTCAAACCTACTTTTGCTTTTCTGTTCTGCAGTTTCTTGTTACTTATTCCTTCAGATTGTTTTCTGTACAACGGGATAAGTATCTGTGTTCATGTCAGCTGAGTGCAGCTCAGAAAAGTCTAACTAGTTTGACATTACAGGGAGCGCGGACAAGTTTTCCCAGCTGTGAAATGTTCCGCTCGCTACGTCAGTTAGCATCTCCGTCACAATAACTTTAAAGGGGAACTGCGGCTATTTCACAAGTGAAAGTTTGTGCTGCATAATGTGGGAAAACGGGTATAAAATAAAGTCTGAGTGAAATCTCATCGATGTCCTCCGGCGACCAGGTGAAGAAGAAGTGAGAACAACTCTGTAGCTGCTCGAGGTGACATTAGCTGCCACCGATCTGAGGGGCTGAGTTGCATTGTGGGGGATTTGGGCAGCAGGTTTTGACAAAGACTATCTGTGTTCATCCTTTTCTCTTTTTTTTTTTTTTTTTTTTTTTTTTTTTTTAAACTGCCAACCTCACGGGAGTTATAAATATCAAGAATATTAATATTGATGTAAAAAAAAAAAAAATCCAGGATTGGTCGTGTTGTGATGTAATTTCTTCCAATATTAAAATGTCTTTCTTACTTGAGTAAAGTTTTGACTGCAAGACTAGTAACAGAGTATTTTTGCAGTGTTTTATTACTGCATCTCCTCCACAACATCTGAGTCCCACCCGCCCTCCCCCCGCCATCAAAGAAACAAAACACAAGAGCAGCTTCAGATGGGACCGATCTTCTCACATGAAGCTGATCAGCTGTCTGAACTCCCCCCCCCTCCGTCCCCGTCCCCCTCGTCCCCCCGTCCCAAACATGTGCGCTCAACACATTTTTCTGTGAAACGGCTCCTTCACTTGATTGCGCGAGCAGATGTCATTTCAGCTCCCCACAATCTGGCTTTCTTCCTGCTTGAGACCAGTAATGGTCCCTGGGCAGCTCACCGCTTCCTGAACTCGGCAAGCGGAAGCTTTCTGCATCAATTTCACTTTGAAGACGCCATATCAGTCACGTAACTCGACTAGCAAGGGAAACTTGAAAGGTTATTGTTTCCTGTTGTCTGCTAAATGACTTTATCCCCGACTCCTCCAGCGGTTTCATCATGCGGCTGACGTCAACTGGCGCACGCGGAGATGGACCGATTTAGTTTCTGCTTCTTGGGACGTTTCCAAATCTTTTTCTCAGCGCCCACGGGCGATCCAAGCTCCGCCGCCGTTGCTCCTCTGTGACATCAGTAACGATTGGTTAAGGAAAAATGTGCACTTGATTCACGCAGTGGTCGGATCCTTCCATGCGTTTTTTTTTTTGTGTGTGTTTTTATTTCAGCACGATCGTATCGTTCTCCGCCGGTGATAACGGCGACGGTGCACCTGCTCCTCGTTCACACTTCTATCACCTGCGTGTGAGCGCACATGTCAAAACACAGGGCGGTGGAAAAAAATGGCTCGCACCTGCTCTTTCTGGGAGCGCTGTGAGGAATGTCTCGGTCAGGTGTCTCCAGCGTGGGGTCAGGCGGGGGGAGGGGGGGGTTATTTCAGGACAGCCATCTTCGGGGGAATGAGGGCCGTCTGACCGCACGGTGCCACGTCGGGCTCCCACCTGTTGTAATTGGATTAGATGTTCTCCGTCGGTCATAGTTTGGCCGTGTTCACTCTTCCGTCCCCCCCCCCATTGTTTCAGATATGTTTTATTAGCATGCAACCAGGGCAGCGTACATTTTTAGCTCCATTATTGAAGTGTGCCTCGGTCTCGGGGGTTACTGTTGTTTTAGGTGCTCTTTTAAGAAGTTTCTTTTGAAAAAGCACAAAGGCTTTGATCCCTTTGTGCTTCGCGGACCCACCCAGCTTTGCTCGCTGTATTCTTTTTTCTTTTTCTTTTTTTTTCCTTCCCCAGATTTCTCCTCCCTACTGTGGCCCACTGGCCCGAAGGGTGAAATCCTTGGATTGTGATAATCCCAAGCAGGCGTAGATCAAACAGTGGATGAAAAGCTGTGGATCTGCATGCCCCAGGGCCGCGATCGTGCTCTTCAATATCATTCACTTGGTTATAGCTAACAAGGCCACTCGGGGGGAAAAAAAAAAAAAGACTTTTTAATGAGGTGCATGCGCCGCTGTCTTCGACATGTAATGGTGATAAGTCTGAAGAAATTGGTTCCTCCTGTTTAAAGTGGCGTAAAGTTGAACTAATGTATGACTCGTCGACCTTTATTAAATGACATTAAGGCAGCCATCAGGTGGTCTGTAGTTGGTGTAAATTGTCGAAAAGCACAGCAACATATATCAGTTAGGTAAAGACGGGTTGGAAACACTTTTCCTTGACGTTTTGCTCTCCGTCGTCTTCGTCTGTTGTTGAATTTCCCAAGAGTGAGGTTATTTTTTTTGGTTTGAAAACCCCAGAGTATAAGCCAGAGAGTATGCTTTGAGAGCCAGGAATTTTGGCCACCAAGCGTTAAGTCACCGATCAACAACCACGTCATCATTTACATTTTCTGTTTCTGTTGAAATGTCTAGACAGCTATTGGATGGATTACCATGAACATCGGTACATTTATTCCTCGATAATTAATGCAGATTTTTCATGTAGCATCATGGGGTTTTCGGTATTTATGTTTTTTTTGAGAAATGTGTTGACTTCTATTGGCTAGATTTCCAAGAAGTCAGGACGAACTTTAATATCTTTGATTACTAACTTTTGGTCGAGCACCATTACGGAGCAAAACTTCGGTTTGTCCAACAACATGTTTAGAATCAAAGAACAAATTACATTATTCCCATCGACCTCAACTGTACCTTGTGTTTACAGCTACTTGTCAAAGTCAGAGAGTAAGTTTAGAAAGTTATAAAACCACCAGCCAAGAGTGACTGAGACCGATCATCAGCCATGTCGCCGTATCAGCTGGATTAAAGATGTTTTTTTTCCTGTTTTATTTCAGAGCAGAGACAGAGTCGTCCGCTCCCAGTTCGCCTGCACGTACAAAGATGAAGAGCTGCCACTCAACCGCGTGCTGGACTTCCCGAGCACCAGCCAGGTCCCGACCTGCGTGCACCCGGCGCCCAAACCCCAAACCGTGCGCGGCTCGGCTGTTGAGGACGCAACGACAGGTACAGACTCGGACTCTTTTTTTTCTGTTCTTCTAACGTTTGCGCAACTGAGTACGGGGAAAAGCTCAAAAATATCAACACAAGCTAGAATAGACTTCTGTTAACTCTGAACCGAGCAGCTGAACCGAGGCCCAGGCACACCTTCTCCGCTCCGGCCATGAACCCTCCCCGGTCCCAGTCCTGGGACTGGTACTTACAATCCGCCTTTAAATGAATCCCCAGTCTACAAAACCTGCAAACCCCCACACGTGTAGTAAAAACCCCAAACACACACACACACACACACACACACACACACACACACACACACACACACACACACACACTCACTCACTCACTCACTCACTCTCTCACACACACACACACACACTGTCACACTCACAGACTTTTTGCCCATTTCCCCTTCTATATTTTGTTCCGTGGGAATTCAGGCTCGGCTCCACCAGCTTTACTTGACAAATGTTGAATTTTAGCTTTTTAGAATAAACACACAGCATGCTTCGACTAGCAGCTAACGTCAGCAATTTCGTCACAACATTTTCCCTTTTTTTTTCTTTTTTCTACCGAGTTGTCAGACTTGCTTTTGCTTTGCTTCAATCTCCTGCAGCCGAGCCAACTTATGATTGTCCGAATAAGAGCGAGGTACAGCGGGGGGCGGCGCTCGAGCAAAGAAGTGGAAATGCCCAAAACGGAGGTGGAGGCCCGGGCGGTAGGAAGAAAACTGGCATTCAGATGCAGAGCGAGGGTAACAAGAGGAAGCAGCTGGACCCGGACCAACATGGCAGATCAGAGAATGAGCCTCCGGAGAAGAAACAGCCCACTCGTATGTCAGTCAAAATGCCGGGCAAAAATGTCGGCAAGGCCTCGGGTAAGAAGAAGCTAATAGCCGGGCAGGGAACCCTAACCAGCTTCTTCAGAGTCTAATCATTACTTTCACTGATTAATGGACTTTCCGAGAAAATGTAGTTCACACAAAGCAGCTGAAATCAGAGTTTAATTTCCCCCCTCCGGCAAATCTTTTGCAGTGTGTGAATGGCCCAACGTGTGCGGCTCCTAATGACCATTCTTAGTCCGTTATCCTTTCCACTGTTCTTTAAATGGTTATTTATTTTGGGAATTACACTTTTCTTTTTGCCTTTCTGTCGAGCATTTCTTTTAATTAGCAAATGCCGTGGAAGACACGAAGCAGAAAGAGAACGCTAACCAGGCCTGTCCAGCTATCTGCTCAGCAGCTACAAGTAATGGCAATATATTTAGCTTATGGATCAATTTTATATAAATTAAACTGGCTAATGTCTTCATGTGTTCATTTTTTCTGTTCATGTTTCAGACTTTGTAAAATACACTGATTTTCTTTTCTGTCAATAGTCTTTATGCTAATATGCAGAGAGAAACAGCGAACCAGCTGCCGGCAGCAGCTCGATATATACTTTAGTTTTTGTACATATTGCAGCTCAAACACTGAGCTGTGTGCAATTTGGAGAGTAGCTGACAGCTTAGCTCACACAGGCGTAAAACACCAGAAGCTGGGCAGGCCGGCTCACCAGTTGCTAGCAATGGCTTCATATTTTGCTCACAGATCAGTTTTTGTGCAAAAGCCAAGCGAGATTTAATTCGTTAAGATTAAGAACAGCCAAACAGCTGTTTCCTCTTCGTCTTTATGCCATGCTAAGATCATCATTTCGTGTAGGCTATCGGTTCTTTGTAGCGTACAAGGTATCAGTTTTTAAACTCTATGAAGAAGGTGAATAAGTGCTTCCCACAAAAATCCCAACTGTTCAGTTAATTACTTAGTCTATAATGTTTCTGACTAAAATGCACTGATTATCTTGACAAAGTGATTTATTTTCTTAGTTCCATCTTTTGCACATTTACCAGTGTGGAAAATATGGGCGCAGCCTTAATTGATTAATTGGGAGTCCAGATTTGGTCGTTGCACTTTATTACTAATCGTTTTCAAGACACAAGTGAAAATGTATCACTAGTTGTACTTTTTTTTTAAATTTTTTTTTTACTTTTTTCTAATCTGTAAAATTCCACCATGAAATCAAAAGTCATTTTTAATAAACTTTTATTTAGTTTTACGGGTTTGTCCGCTCTTGTTTTTCTACATGGAAATGCATTTTCAAGTGTAACACACAAAGAATCTTTTTTTTTTTTTCTACATCACATGATATGGACGGTCAGCAGCACAGGGAAACATTTATACTTCCCAGCAGGGTCGGTACACTCTTCCTACCATACATCGCAGCACTGGAAGGAAGAAAACAATACAGAGCAATAAGTGGATATGCAAATGTTTGAATCATTTTCGGAGAAACGTGGGTTTTCCAGATACATACTGTCGAGGTTGGCGTTTCTGCGATCTATTTTCAAACTGTACTCGGGGTCAGTGTGGCTCAAGCTCCGGTCTCTGGGCAGGGGAAGGCTCCGGGTGACGGCCGGGTTCGGCCCACGAACGCCGTGCCCTTTCAGACTCAAGTCCTGGAAAAAAAAAAAAAAAGTATTGATCAGCGATCGCAAACTTTAATCCCACACGCACTTCCGTAAATGCAGAATGTGAACTCTGGATGGTCGGGTCGCAGCGACCAACAGCTTTTAAAAGATCATCCGCTCAACTTGCAGCTCAGGTGTTGGATCTGCCTTTTAACAGCTGAGCCAAGCCACAGGAACCCCGAATGGAACAAAATGCGTTCCCTCATTTTTGTTTTTTTGTTTTTTTGTTTTTACTATCACAGTGGCCCGTTTTTTCCTCCACAGCTCCGGTTCACCCAGATGTCTTTGTTGCCTCCATCACCACAGAGATAACCACTACGTTCATGACACTCGGGAGACGCAGTTGCCAGATAAACTCTGCACACACCGCGGCCAAACGTTTGAGGGGAACACTGATACATCATCATTCTTCCCACTGCGGTTTCAATAAATCTTTATAGGCTTGTGATCATTTGACCTTTTCGGATAATAGTATTTCCCGGTTTTCCAGCGCTGCTGTAAAATATTTTTTTTATAGATGTGTATGAAATATTGACTTAACAATAGACACAAGGATTGTGGCCAAGTGCGAGGGGTCAAGTGTTCAGTCACAGGATGGAGATAATGTGCTCTTTGTAGTTGAACTATGGTTAGCTGAGATTTATAGAAAGAAATCTCATACAATGAATAGTTATGATGCGTGACTGAAGTTGGCAGGAGAGTGTAAAGTTGGATGACTGCAGACGGTTTGTTGTAAATTGAGTTTCCTCAAAAAAAAAAAATCTAAATAGCTGAGGTAGATTTGGATTTAATAATTTTACTTTTAAATCAGCAATGCTTAAAAGGTTGGTTAAATAACAAAAAATAATAATTAAAAAAACGTGATTAAATTAATTAAATACGTGGCCATTTTAAGGAAATTTGTACAATACTAAATATACAACTACTGCAGAAAGCCTTCTTAAAACAAATTCGACAAACGTTGGTGTTTACCACTCGGGTAGAGTCTAATACAGTTGCATGATGGGAAATGTAGGATCCAGCATTGTTTCTGACCTTGACCAACACTGCATTTTTTTTTTTTTTTTTACAATAAATTCTTAAAACCTCGAGAATTCAGCACAGGTTGATTTAGCATCAAGCTCAAACTATGGATGAAAATACTCTGTTGAATATGAGACATCACTGGCAGAAATTTCTCTTATTTTCTGACCAAAAAAAATGGTTCATATGGAAACTAGTCACAATGATATCTATAACCATAATCAAATGGTTTCTTTCCCGATAAATGAAGCTTTTAGTCACAGCTCAGAAACCCTTCGATATGGGCGAACCGAATGAATCGTGAATGATGCGGTACTTACTGAGATGACGATGATTTTAGGGTTCGCATCTTCTTCCAGTACGAGGTTCCTTCGGTACATCTGGTGGATCACATCGGGCTCAGTCAACGGCTCGTCACCCGGTATCAAACCCGGGCCCTCTTGTTCCATTATACCGTCTTCTACTTTGGTCGCAGGCATGGCCACGGTGACCCGGTGGCTGCTCAGCTCGGCGAACAGCACCAGGGTAAACAGGACGGAGTAGACGGACATCATGGTGTCTTCACTGATCTTCTCTCGCCGAACGACTGTTGTGACCGGACTCTCCGCTGGTTTATATGTATATGTATCGAGGCAGAGCTTGTTTTTGCTTCCATTTAGGATTTTCGACCGTAAAGAGATCGTCATGTCTCCTGCAGGGATGCATCTATCCTTAAGGCCAAAAGCTTCACAGGAAGTTGAGAGGTCGCAGCGAATGGGCTGTAGTTGCATTCGTGGGAAGAAAAAAAAAAAAAAGGTGAATGGCTTTAATTAGTCTGTTTAGAGATGTGTTGAATTCAAATAATGAAAGAGCATCAACATGGTGTGCTGACACTTTCAACCACATTCGCCGAAGAAGGTCAAGAGGTTTTTTTTTATGCGAGGTCGCAGGGCAGGAAGTAATTGTGCATCTCTTCTTTAAAAAAAATCCACATGCTGAAATGAGCCCAGCAGGCGATGGGACAGACCGACTGCAGCCAAGAAAGACGCCCGCCGAGTGGTCGGAGGGAGTCATTTTCTCTGAGTGGCATCAGCAGCTCGCAGCTCTAACGGACCATCGACTAAAGATCTGTAACACGTATGAATCCTGATGCCTCCGGAGATGACTCACTAATGCAGAAAAACAACAAATGAAAATCTGGATTTATTAAGCAAATGTTGCTCAGTTAATTACTCTGGTGTTTTGTTGCTTATTTTGCCGCCTTTAAATGAGGTTGTGTTTATCGTGTTCGACGATTTCTGACGTTTTTAGAAATAGTGGAAGTTCATTTTTCATTGGATGGAAAGTTAAAATATTGTATATTTAGCCGTATGGACTTTTTCTTTGTAATTTCTCTGTCCTTTGAGGAAAATGTTGACGTTTCCCAACAGCCTCACCTTTTCCTGCATTATGTTAGCCGCCTCCCGGCTTCTAGACGCCGACCCTGCTGCTGTTGCCTAGCAACGGTGTTCTGATGACTTATGTTGCGTGAGAAGAGTCCGTATGAACGGCGCCCTCTTGTGGTATTCACGACATCAGAACTCGATATTTTCAGGAAGCCACAAGTTCACCAGCTGTGGCCTCTTCGCTGACGTTTAAGGAAATGGCAGAAGGCCACGGGAGTTCATTTTTCGTCGGATGTTGTAATTTTACTAACGTAGAGTTTGTCTTCATAACTTCGACAAAAGGCTTCGTCTGAAGGAAAATCTTGATCCTTCCCAACGGCTTCATCTCATCCCTCTGTGGGTCTCTGCATTTCCTGAATTACGTTACCCGCCTGTGAGCTCGCTAAATTGTTAGCCTCTGTGGCTTTGAGGTGGCCGCTACGCTACCGTTGCCTGGCAACACCGTTCCTACGACTTGAACGCCGAGCTCACGGTGCACGTGACGTCCCAATGTGGATCGCTAACGTCAGCAAAGACAGCAGCCCTTTGACGCTCCAGGAAATAGGCATTTTCACCGTGTTGCCGAGAGTTCGTCGAGAGGATCGATGCCCCCTTCGTTAATCAGAGAGTCGTATCGATCTCCTCATCTAGCTCTCAGTGAGAATGGAAATAGGCAAAATGTCAAACTCCTCGTTTAAAGGAGAATTTGATACGCCGCAGCGCTGCGATCGGGCCTTCGAGCCGTTTGATCGACAAGCACCCACGCCGAGATGCCGACCGTCAGCTGATGATAAAAGGCGGAGGCGAGCAAAAATGTTGACTTAGCTGCCCCGTAGGCTTCTTCTCAGCTCAAAAGGCTTACCTTATTAACATCACAGGAGCTGGGAGCAAAGGGATGTAGACGCGGGACATGAATAATAGCCAGTGAACTCAGCTGAAGTGATTTTGCTTGGAGCGGTCAGCCTTTATTTGGTAAGTATTATTGTTGGAGGGCGAGAGCTTCTACTGAAGGCCTGAACTCGTCCACAGGGGCACGGCCGTTCCAGCAGAAGCACAACTGAACTTGTGAGCTCTGCGCACTGTTGTTGTAACCTTTCTCGCTCTCTGTCTCTCTTTCTGATAATGCCACCCTCCACTTTTCCCACATTTCTCCTCACGGCGGCTGCACGCACGAACCCGATACGGACGGTGGACGAACTGCAGAGCAATGCGAGTCCACCTGATATACAGCCTCCGAGAGGATCCAGCGAACTCTGAGCCGAGGTGAAGGTCTTTATCTGGTAACAGTGATTTTTCCCTGGTTTGAATTTCTAAGAAATCATTACCATAATTCTCTAACAAAGAACATTAACAAAAAAAAGCCAAGAGTCAAATAATCTTATGAGGACCAGATGTGAGTCAGTGGGTATCCATGAACATTATTTATTAAATCTTTATGTTTCCACAACACAGCTCGTCGAATCTCCGACCGATGCCAGTAGAGTTTATTCAACTACTGCCGGAGCTGTCGCTGATTTACAGCTGGTCTTGTTTGTAAGCAGCTCGTAATTGCATCCAGGTTTGATTTCGGGCTCTCTGCGCATGTTTTAAATTTTGAACTCGGTGAAGCTGCGGAGTGTTTTCTTCATCGGCTCTGTCAGCTGCTTGCATCACCTGTCAGTTGCTCGGTGCTGTATTTCAATCACACCGCCTACAGCTTTGTGCGTAAAGAGACCTCAGAAGTCTGAGCTCCATGACATCAGTAGCAGCATTGTTTTATAATCCTCTGGGGTCCAACACGTTATTTCCTCGTCCTGTATTAACACGCTGCCTTTCATCACCGACACTCGTTTTTCTAATGGAAAACAAGAAGGAAAGAAAAGACAAACAGTGTCGCGGCGGAGAGGGTGGGGTGGGGTGGTGGGGTGGTGGTGGTGGTGGTGAGGCTTCGGTTCCAAGGAAATGTGATGCTCCACGCAGGATGCTTCGCGTCTACGTGTGTGTCTTCGGGCCGTGCCAGAGGCCGGCGTGCTGCATTCAGCGAAAGGGATGCGGGTGCAAAGAGAGAGGGGGGTCGCATTTTGGGCAGGATTTTTTTTTTTTTTTTTTTTTTTTTGCCCAGAGAACAGACCGTGGTTTCCTGGAACAATGCAGCTGATGAGAGTCTCTCCAAGGAAAATAAGGCTCTGACATCATGGGTTCTTAAAGCACACAGCTGAGCCAACACTCTCCTGCTATAATCAAGCCTCAGTGAATTTCCACTGTCGACTGAAATTGAGAAAGAGGGAGAATCTCCAAATCCTATGGTTTAGACACTTTTTTCTTCTTTTCTTTTTTTTTTTCATTTCTTTTTTTACACATGCTTTAATCTAGCTGCTAATATTCTCGTGGTAACAACGTGCACTTGCTGGACTCCTCGTGTCTCTGTTTTACATCTGGCCTTGGCTCACGATAACGATAAAAACATAACACCGGGCTACTTGTAAAATTGTCACAATCAACTCATCACTTTTCAATGCTGGATGTTAGCCTCGGGATATAAGAACTATTTGGGATTAGAGACAACAACTGCTGTGCTGACAACAGCAAGGTTAAAGTTAAAAACAACAGCAAAGTCAAATCCTGTGTTCCAACAGAAATGAATGGTTGAAGACTGATGAGGCCTTACAACCACTTTTTTTTTTTCTTTCTGTAAAACAACCAGCAGAATAAGTAGTAAAATTGGTGAGTGTAGTAAAACAGACCACAAGGTCATTCAAAAGACAATTGTGTGTTTAAGATGAGGAGTTGAAGAGTGTGGAGAGATTGTGTTTCAGGGCTCGGTCCAAACTCCGTGTCCTCAGATGCACTGGATCCCGAGTGCACGTAGATCAATGGGAAGGGATTGAGTTCCTTCCAGAACCATCCTGGTTCTTGAGGTTATTCAAACATCTTTGTGTTGTACTCTCTCAGCTCACCATGTAATCCTAAATTAGCACATACAAGAGAACAAACAGCGTTTTCAAGACATCCTGGTGTTTGTATTTTATGATTTCTGCAACGGGTGATACTGTAGATCCGCCTCTCTTTGATAATTGGCTCGCTGTATTTTTTATGGCTTGGTTGTTCGCCATTGCCCGAGCTGCTCTGATTTATTTGAACTCTAAATCTTGCAAGCTTGCAAACCTGCAATTGGACCATTAGGGTGAGATAATTGATTTTGTATTAGTCATAGAGAGGGATGAAATAACATCCAGGATGGCCGGGATGACCGGGACCTCGCCAACCTTTTTTTTTTTTTTTTTTTTTTAATCTCTGCTTAGTGTCAGCCAGAGAGCCAATTTACCGTTTATTTTCTTTTATTGTTGCCCCATGTACATCCGTTTAAAAAGTGCTGACAGTGAGTGAGTTGGAGCTCGGCGCTGTCAACTGCGAGCATCCTCCAAAGAGCTGAACATGCAGCTCTGGCCTCAGGGAGCACCACGCCCCGCTCTGTTTGCTTTGGCAGACCCCGGCGCCTCTTAGGAAGTATCACTTTGTCATTCAGCACACCCAGCACGTTCAGCTTCGTAGTGCGCGCTGCACAAAGCCTCAGCGGCTTTAGTCCGTAGCCGAATCGTCTTAACAGATTTAAGAGGGACAAACTTCTACTTTGTAATTATCTGTTGTTAATGTGTCTGGATCCACGGGGTTCCTCATAAAAGCACGTATAGAGGTTACCAGCGCGATGTTGTGTAACGGGGGAGAGTAATGTCTTTACAGGATTATGTTTCCTCAGAGGTTTTATAAGTATATGTGCATGCGGCATTGAAAGAACTCTCCAGCCATTTCTGTGATGTTGACAAGTGGTTTATTCAGCAGGAATGGTGAACAGTTTTGTCAGTAATTTTTTTTTTCTACAGAAGGCAATCGAGCACCATAAATAACAGCGCTGTAATCAAACAGTTTTCTTGGACAGTGAGCTTCAGGAAATGATAGTTTCTCGTTAAACACCTCACCAGAGCCGTGAATGACTCAGACACTCCCACCTTCTAGGTTTTATTGATCATTTTAAACGACCGACAAACTGAAATGTTTGATTCATAGTTGGGACGATTTGAAGTTGTGGCTTATTTTTCTGCATCACTGCTCCAACTATACTCTTTACTTTTTGAATACACAAGCTGTATTTCTAGTACCGGAAACAGTATGTGAAGGGCATGTTGTAGCTGCAGTGCAGTTGAGACAGGGATGGCGTACTTAATGATCTGGTCATTGGTTTTAGTTCATGACATAATAAATGATGAGTGAGGCTTTGTTCTCGTCAAAAAAAGTCTTTGGTTTGTACTGTATATCTGAACATCTGGCGGGACCGTAGAGTCCTTCTCCAACCAGCTTCTGTTTCGTTTCAGTCCCCAGGCTGACTGATAGGAAAATTTTCTAAGGAATAGACACGAAAACGTAGAGCAAATTCCCATTTCAAAACCTTATCGTAGAGAAAAACACACGTTTAAATTAACCTGTGAAAGTTACAATTTAAATGGAGCTGCTAACAAAATCTTTTGGACAAAATAAATTAAACTCCTGGCTTACTCTTAAAGCGAGACCATGTAACCTTTGAAATAATTTGATGAGCTAATTTGTTCTTCTGTGAGGATTAAAGTGATTAGATCAAATGATAAACACCGCTCTCGTGACTGTGCTAAATCTGAAGCCACGGTCAGTAGCTATTTAGTTTAGCGTAGCATAAAGACGAAGTGCGAAGGGTTTTACAAAACAACAAAAAAAGCTCCTCTAAAGATAACGATATATCACATACTTGTGAATCTAATCTGTAAAATCTGAGGATTGGATCACGGCTGCCTTCGAATGGGGTCATGTTCCCGAGAAGAGTCCGTCGGAAATAAGAATTTTCTGAAAGCTCAAAGTTCACGAGTCCTGATGTGTTTGATTTGCAGAACTAGCAGAAGATATGAGAGTTAATATAATGTTGGATAGTAAGCGAATAAATGTTGATTTAAGTCGTACAGAGTTATTTTTCGTGATTTAATAATACACCTGAGGAAAACGTTGATTTTCCCAAAGGCTTCATCTTTTCTTTCTTAGCTTCTATGGCTTCTACACGACATCCATTCTAGTCGTTGCATCGGTGTTCTCACGACTTAATCACTAGACACCAAGCACACCAGACACACGTATTGCCACGTCGTAAACATGAGCTCATGAGTTCAATCTGAAGGCATGCATTTACGCTATGCTAAGCTAATTTGCTAACAGACCGATGTGAAAGGATATTGATCTCATTTGACTCGTAGCCAAGAAGGCTTCCCGACATTTTGAATTCATTTAAACTGGACGCTGATGTGACTTTGATGAGACAATTTGTCTTTAAAGCGTTCGATTCGAGGGGTCTTGTCGAACGTGTAATGATTGTCCTGTAGTAACAACTTGGGGCCACAGAGGCCGCTGCCGAGTTCAGTTACGTAGTCTCGCTTTAAGTCATTTTAATAGTCAGTACCTTGGCTTCCAGCGAGGCATATGTACGTATACGCCTCAGGACAGACAAAAGCACACCATGACTTTCAACAATCTCATTACAATTGGAAGAATCACAGTTCACAGTACTTTTGTCAAGTTATTTGGCATAAGGGATCTATATTGAGAAAATAATTTAAAAACAGTAGAAAAAATAGCATTTTGCCTTCTTGGGACCACAACATGATATATTCTTCTTTTTTTTTTTTTTTTTTTTTTTTTTTTATTCTCCATGCATTCACAGATTTCACACAGATACATTTACTCGCTTACACTACTACCTTATTGAAACAGCTTACAAATAAAAACACTATTAAAATGGTGGCCACAAGGCTGTGCAAAAGGGAAGACCTCCAATATAAGCCCTGCCATCAGTCTGTCTTAGCCATCTCTTGCAAGTAACAAACTACAAAATAGCACCATTATACAGGGGATAGGATTTGTAATACAGTTTTGTTATATGAAACCATCATGTACAATGAATGATAGTAATGCATAGGTTAACATAATGGGAGTACTGTTTGATTATACACAGGCAGGAGGAGGCAGAGCCAGAGATGAGTTGTCTTGGACGACTTTATGGAGGCTCGAACAAACAGCCGTTCCCGTCCGTCCTCATGCAAGGACTTCTCAGAACTGGCATTTCATGAAACTTGTGTGCATGACCCTTGCTCGTAGTTACACAACTCTCATTTACACTGTGGATGCTTTGCATGTGTATTTGTGTACTGGCATGTGTGTACCGTACCTCGCGTCTACAGGAGGACTTGTCATTTTGGTTGCCAATATTTACCAAATCGTTTAATCTGTGTGTCTCTCTGGTGGACTTTGAAATGGATCTGGTGAAATTTCGCTGTAACTCTTGCCATCGGGGCAGATAATGCAAGCTGCAACTGAAGTAGCAAAGTTCTCGGCCTCCCTAAACTAACAAAAATATCACAGGCCAAGATCAATCAATCATTAAACTTCCCCATTTATGTGGCTATTGTTGCAGCCTCTCTGTCTTTTGGTATTGCCAGTTTTGGGAACATTTTCTTTATTAGAGCAAGAAAACATTGTGTCTTTTGTTGAATACTGGTACGTATTTCTTTTTTTTTTACAGCACTCACTGACTTGCTGTAACTAAACTGTCATGACTTGCGCTTAACCTTGAACACAGGCCTCCAATCAAACTGCTATGTTGATCGCTGGGTATCTGGACTGTTGACAAAAATCCAATTTGGCCAGGGTGGTGACATGTGAAAAGGATGCAGACGACAAACACTTTTGTCTGATTGTCGCTGTTTGATTTATTCCACTCACTTATGCCAAATGCACTTTGAATCCAATGAATGACCCATTTCTGACAACCAAACGAAAACAGGCCACTGACCGGTCAAAAAGCAAATTCGGTTCAGGTCTATTTGTTTTTCTGTTTATGAAAAGAGGCAAAAACCCCATTCTTGTTATTGTAGTACCTACTGCACTTCCCACTTACTTCAAAATCCCCTCTAATGGTGCTTGATCTGTTGTTAAAGAAGTGTTTGGACTGTAGACTCAGTCCTCAGGTTCTCAACACTTCCTGGGGCTTAGGAGGGATTTGGATTGGTCTCAAGTCTTCTAGCAACTCAACTTAGTAGGGATTTGACTTGGGCTCAAGGTAAAATAACGACAACATTGTTTAAAGTCTAATCACCACCTGGTCCTTGTCCTTAAAGCGAACCTTGTTTTTTTTTTTTTTACATATTAAAAATATCCACAGTAATGCACGATGCATGAAAACAAACTCTGAAGGTAAAATATCAGCTTCAAACTGGGGTACTAACTGTTAAACGTGACCGGTGGACAAAGTATCCTGTCTTGCCAAAGGAGTGTGAATCAATTCACTCTCTCAGAGTAAAAAGGATTTACCTCTGCCAAGTTCAGGGAACAGGATGCACCACTCAATTCCCAACCACAGCACTGCCACTCTCTGATTGGTTGAAGCCCAGATACGTTTCCCACCTTTGCTGGAGCCAAAGGGGGTTTGCTGCAGCTCACACATAGAGGTATAATAAGCTCTTGTTCGTGTCTCAGCAGCTAAACTAGTCTGTTACATTGCATTAACAAAGAATTCCTCCCGTTATGGAATGGTGCAGTGTATAAAATAATCACAAGACCCCCCCACCCCCACCCCCTCCCCCCGTCAAACCCTTAAAACAGCTCTTAGCGCTCAGGTTTCAAACATTTTTTTAGGAGCTTTTTGGGGCCATTGTTAGCATCCTCTTTGTTTTGTTTTACAGTGAACCATTCCACAGGGGGTACCAGGTAAGGCCACTCCCTTCTCTCTTCCCAAGTTGCCGGGCATGTGTCCATTCGCTCCTTCCCTACATTCTGTAATTTTTGCCCCCCGTGCTGCCTCGACTTGAGTTTTTCTGATGCACTTCCTGCAACAAAAGAGAAGCACATTTTTAGACGTACAGCGGTAATAATGAAGATACAGGATTGCCAAGAAACTCGAATCGCCTGTATGTAACTGGTTTGTCTAGTGTAGCTATTGTTTCAAAAACGTAATAACAAATAATTAAAGTTTTATTTGTTTTTCAGCATGTAGGTTTGTCTCACCCAGAAATGGACCCTGGGTCTAAAAATGTTGATACACAGCATTGCACCTGTGACTTTTTATTCTAAAACCGAGCCGGCATTCATTGTTGCTCGGTCCCATCTGTGATTTGAGCCTTTCCATTTGTGCTCCATGTTGTAATTTGAACTAAGAAGCTCGAAGCGAACCTTCAAAATGGTGATATCTTCAATTGCGAATTGGCAATTTGTACACTTAATGCAAGTCAACTTTGGGGTCTAACGATAGAAGGCGGTGTACGCTGTGCACATATCCCCCTTGTGAGTTGGGATATCAGGCTATATAGATCATTCCCAGCGTAGCTAGCGTAGCTTGCTGTCTCCAACTTCTCGAACAAAATGCAAACAGAAGAATAACGGATTCTCCTAAAATGTTACATTGATCAGAGTGGATAACCAATTGTTGTCGGCTTATTATAGAGGAGGGAAAACATCTTGTAAGAGCAATAGCTACACGGCTATCGGAGGCTGCACTGCTGATGTTCTACGGAAGAACTGCTTCTCTCCTGCAGCGCTCAAATATCAGTCAATGACTGCCAAACCCGCCCACCCACAGGGGCCCGGATACTCCGTCCAAACTGCTCGTCAAATGGTTGGATAACTTCGAAAAATCTCTTATCCCCACAATTTTCCGATATTGGATTTGGAGGTTCGGAGGGCGCGCGCGGGGGGGTGGGGGTGGGTGTCTGCATTTCCGAAAGCATGTTTTCTGATGGCATAAAACGTGCACCATAGAAACTGCTTCCCTCCCCAAATATGTCAGAAAAAAAAAAAAAGGTTTTATTGTCTTTGGAAAAAATATGCAAAATAGCTGCGATATCATTAGATTCCCTGACTTGAACTGGGGAGAATTCAAATTTCAGTTCAACGTCAAGAGAAAAATAAGAGATGGATTCCTACAACACCAGATACCGGTTACATGGAAACCACTGCAGACGTAGGTACACTAAACATGATATGCGTGCTTCATCTCCAGACCTCGCATGTGTGAGTTTGTTATGGTGAGCCGTCTGAATTTCAGGACATAATGTACAGTAGCAGAGTGGAGATTCTGCCTGGGGAGCGGGAGTGCCACTTTGTCTACCACAAAAACCACTTAGTTCCTTCTCTTGCTAATGGTTTTCTTTTTTGAGAAAAGGGTAAAAAGCACACTGTTGAATCTTAAAAGGATCACACTCTCCTCGCAGGTTGGCAGCTGGAGAATGAGACAGTCTGCATTTAGACATTACAGTTTCTTTATTTGCCCAAGAGATTTCAGGCCTATTTTTATAAAAAAAAATCCCTCTGATTTTACCATGAAGCTCGTCGCGCTTTTGAAACTCTGATGTCATCCGAGAGCTCGTGCATTTGCTTTAAATAACATCAAAGCAAGAAAACGAAGACAAAATTATCCAATTTCCATGATTACCTTGAAGGATGAATGACTATGTCCAGGTGTAGGTCTCTGTGGGAGAAAAATGAAGCCACTTAAGTTGAATGGACAATATTTTCGTTACTATGCAGCAAACAACCAAAAAACTCAAACCCTATTAACCCCTTAAATTAAACGCTCGAAAATGTAGAAAATACGCTTAATGAGATGAGCGGTTTGATTCCACTTTTACATTTGTTCTGCAGCCAGCAACCCGTCAGCTTAGTCTTGTTTTATAAGAATTGGGAACATAATCCAATTCACGTCTTTTTTGTGCAGGCTAAACTCATATTCGTGAGCTTTAATTAGTTTGGTCCTGTCCTACGGAAACGAAATTCACCCAGTAGCTCTTGGAAAACTTACTTATCATCATGCATCATGTCTCTTTTTAATCCAAGAAAAAAAAAAAACGAACACAATTTGGTGGTACCTTTTCGCGCCATGAGCCTTCGAATCACAACGGTTTCCCGCTGTTTTCACTCCTTTACGCTAAGCTAAGCTAACCGGCCGTTGGCTGCAGGAATAAACAACAAGCGTGTTTCCCAAATTTTCAAACTCGTTTTGTTTAAACATTCTCAGGATATTTACAGGATAAATGAACGACCCAAACATCAATCCTTATCCCATGTTTTTTTGTTTTTTTTGAGTGTATTTGTTTAGTGCTTTGCTCACCTTCTTGTTTTTTGTCTTGTCTGGCTGCTGTGCTGTCCTACGCTCTGTGCCCTTGTCCACTTTGTGCCCTGCGGTACTAACCTTAGGTGCTCTCGGCATGTCTGTGTGGCGCTGTGCACGCACAGATCGAGCAGGCTTGCTAGTCTTGGCAGGTGCACAGTACATCTCCAGGCGCCGCAGCTCACAGCTTTGGAAGCAGCACTCGTCCACAATGCCACGTGACCGCCTTGCATTGGCGCCGTAGCCTGGTTTACCTGTCGGAGAGGAAGCACGGGAGGCTTTTTTTAAAAAAAAATTTAGACAACTGAGGTGACAAAGACGTTACCGCCGCTTTGCAAAGGGACCCGTTAGCTCTCTCTCTCTCTCTCTCTCGATGGTCTAATCGTAGTCAGGCGATCAAAAGTTGGCACGGCATGGCTGTTGAGCTTTGGATTTTTCTGCATGTTGAAGCATTGAGCATGTTTACTGTAATAAGAGTGATATTCAACAGGGTTTTTCCCACCATTACAATACCTAGGTGCAGCACCTAAGCTGAACGAACAGGGGGAAAAAAAAAAAAAGATGTTGAGAGAGTTCTCAGAGTACTGCAGAAGAAAGCAAGCACACCGCACTGGTCTAAATACATTTTTCTGGAAATTTGGTTTCAAAAAAAAAAAAGGGGGGGCTTCATCTTGCATTTGGGGGACTAGACAATATCATGTTTTTTTCTTTTTTACCCTCTATAGACCATGGGAGTTTCATACTACATCATTTTGTGGGGTTACGTTTGAGCACTGTGGTGCATGTGCGAGTAGCGAACAATAGGGACAATCATGTTTCATAGTTTCCATTACTTTTACGTATATTTTTTTTTTTTTTTTTTTCCTTTGGCTTTTTGCCTGAAATGGGCACTTTCAGTTTGACACAGAAAAACAACCCTCAGCCAGACTAGAGAAATTTTGGGGCAACTCACAAAACTACCGTTAAGCTGCCTACAGCTGATCAAATTTGCTAATCCTTACAGCCAGTATAGTCAACGACCACTAGTCAGAAATTTAAGTCTGCTTTTGTCTGCCACTTTCTGAAATAAAGGACTCATTGATTCAAAATTGACTTTGAATTTCAGGTGGCAAATCTGCCCTCATCGTTGTAAACTGCGTATGAAGTATGCAGGTGCGGCAAACAGCCAATTCAACATCCATAAATCAGATTCTCTTTCCTCTCCAATGATTTATATTTCTTAGTAGAATTAATTAAACAAATGGTGGCGAGTTGCCAGACGTCATACTGGGCCTGCAGCAGTGATAGTGGCCGGGGGCACATATATGACCAGCCGTAGTGACACTGATATAAATTTTACAGTGTCTCACGTTGCACACCGCGGACCCGCTTTTGGCAGCTGCTTTGCCTGTAAAGAAGGGGGTCACAGTCACCCAAAACGATGGGAATATCCCGCTAAGCCAGTTTGGCCCAGGTATCTTTTACACAGAGGCCCGTCCAGCGAGGCCAAGCCGCAAAGTCCTCTGGGCCCGATCCACCTGCAGAAACATCCAGATCCAGGCAGGCTTCGATCTGCTGTGCCCCCGCCGCTCATTCACATTTTCATTTGGCAGAAGCGCCTTCTCATTCAGAGAACACGCTGAAGATGGAGGCGGGATTCATGAAAGAGTCACGCCTAGCGAAAAAAGGTGCCGCGGAGACTTTAGCCAAAATTAAACATACAAGACCGTTTAAAGGTGTGACACTCCGATTTTTAACTCTGATGACCACATCAAGTTGCAATGACGCCAGTACCAACTTCCTCTTTTAACTACCTTAACCCCCCCTCACCCCTCAAAACCCACCCTCTTTGGTGGCTTTTAGAAAAACCCAGACTCTCCATTTACAATTCCCCGCTCACCTTGAACAATATAGCCCTGATGGGCTTTTCCCTGTTACCAAATGAAATAATAATAATTTAATATGGCATTTACAAGGAGGAAATGCCTTTCCCTCTCAGAGTTAATAGCTCTTGGCTCAGAAGCCTGCCAGCGCTGACAAAGTGCATTAACTTCTGCTCTCTGTCTGCCTTGTCCTGACAACGTTGTTTTGGACAGAGAGCCGCTTTCATTCAGAAACAGAAGCATCTTTCTGCTCGGACCCCCAGACACAAAGATGAGTGGAAGCTAATGGAGGTGTGAATGAGAGGACGGGGGAGGGGGGGCAGGAGGGAGTGGGGGGGGGGGCTTTCATGATGCACGTCAGGTAGAATGAGGCTAAAAATACAGCGTGCACCTGCATTATTTAGGGAAACTGAGGAACCGGATTCACCCAGAGCTCGCGCTTCCAAAATAGGTGTGTTAACTGAAACATCTAGACAGTTAATAAAAAGAAAAATTATTTAGATGTTGACATCTGTGTTTTTCATCGAATCGAATGCAACATTTCTGACAGCTTTTCCAGGTATTCCACAGTGTTTTCTGTGGGAAATTCTTTTCTGTGCTTTCAGTCATCTGAGCAAACAGATGGTGTGTATCAGTGGGACAAGCCTTGGCTGTTATACTAACACCTGATGTCAAGAAATTTAGGAAGAGAGAAATATGACGTTGAGCCCTGGCTGCCGATTATATAATGGCTGCTGAAAGCCAAAAGTGGGGCCGTGCCTCGTTGCCTGGCCTGTTTTCCAATCCCTCCCAATAAAGCCTTACAAATTAACATCCGCTATTATTCTGAAAGTAGTTTGCCACCCTGCTGCACAAACAGCTGGAAGGGAGAGAGAAATCAGCTGGCGCCGGTTGTAACGTAGGATAATCAGCTCGGGCAGGTTGGGGAAAAACACACATATAATAATAATCAGGTATAAAAGCTTTGGTTTTAAATGCTTCAGTGCCATGGATAACTTGCTCTAATCCCTCATAAACAAAGAGTTGTTTTATGTGACTGTTGCTAATAAAATAAGGGTAAACAGCCTTTTCTGCCAAGTAGTTCCCGCCTCGTTGCTTTTTGCTGTTTTAAACGGACTCTGGGATGATAAAAGGTTTCCAACCAGTACAGTTGTGATTAGATGGCTGTTGTGTTGTATCAACGGCTTAATGCATCAAGAGGCGGGAAATGTTAAATGTTAAAAGAAGCATTGGCTTCGTTGACCCAACTAGCAAAGGTTAGTTTGAAGGAATACTCGTGCAAAAATTTGTCCTTTCAGTATCAAATACTGACCACTTGTAGGAAGAAAAATTGTTCATAGCTTGCTTCGCTGCAGGACTTCGATTTGTTTAAATCAGGTCAATCCAAGTAGCGGAGCGTTTTTTTTTTTTAGGAAAATACTGACCATAAAGGTTAAAAGGACAAGCGGCGGCTCAACGGGTGTTGAAACCGAGAACGGCAATACCTTAAAAACGGTTGAATTGGTGCGAGCAACTTCGGATGAAATACACTGATTGGAGTAAAACATCCAAGAGTTTGAAGGCTTATACACCAAAAGACTGGAAGGCGGTAGAGCTGCAGCTAGCGATCATTCGTTAGCTTGCCCATTATTTCCGTAGTCACGCAAAAAACATTCCCGCAGCTGAACGGCCAAAGATATTCAGTTTGGTTTCATGAACGACAAAGAAAAGCAACAAGTTGTTAAAGATGTCAAAAACCATAAATGGTTGCTGATTCATTTTCTGTCACTCATCTTATTAATGAACTAGTCACTGCAGCTCCATGTAGTGGTTTATAGTATTTGCGAAAAGTGACAATTTGATCCTCCCTCCCAACAATTGCCAGTTAAACCAAAGATTTAGCCTTCACATTGCAACGTAATCTGCCAGGGACCAATGCAACATTTTACGGGATGATGCCGGATCGTGTTGTAGCAAAAGCTGAGGCATTTTTTTTTTTCCGGCGCTCTAACAGAAGTGATTTATCAAACACGGTGCTGGTTTCTGTCTGAACACGGCCTTTGCGCTGCAGAGGTGCTTTGACAAGTCCTTTTTCACATGTTCTGGGATTTTTTATTTCTTTCCGTAACTTTGTCGCCTTTGGAACAAGTTGTAGCCATTCACCTAAAGACCACTTTATGCTTTCCACTTCCAGGTGGGTTGGCAGGACACACAATTTATCATCTACTAAAGTTTGTAAAGAATACTTTGCAGATGTCCGCGTGCAACAAAGCGCAGTGCCTGCGCAAGTACCAGAAAAAACAAAGTGGAAGCTTGTTTTATGCTTCGTTGTGTTTGTATCGTATTCCACATCCCTGTTCTTCTGAATCGGTTGCACAAACTGTTCTTTTGGACTTTTTCCTGCTGTCCAGCCAAACACACTTAGCAGCTCGTCTTCCGTTGACAAGAGGTCACCCTCCTTGCGCACGTACCAGCACTATAGAAGCGTTTACCGGCCGCAGTTTTGAGTTGGAGGCCACAGAAACCATGAACCATTTCTTTGGGTCGGTTCGTTCCTCTGAATGATTTACATCAGATATCTCGCAGGTTGAAGACCGTCTTTACTACGCCATCGTTTCTAAAGTGTTTCATCGGATGTCAGCGCACGGCTCCATGAAACATCTTTGGTCTGGTGTTTGACAGGCTCAGCACGCGTAGTGTTCATTTCTCTAAGGAGCGGCACTGGAGAGAGATGGCTGGAATCCTCCATTCCAGAGTGGCACAGAAAGTATCTGAGTTTTACAGCTTGGTCATGGTCAATAAAAACCAGTGGATTCTTGGAGCCGATGCACTGCTCTTCCTGTGAAGTGTCAGGCAGTTTACAGCTGGGCAGGGACTGTAAGAGCTGCATAAAGTACTGGAAACTACCTCTTTATCACCGGTACCACAAGGGGTTTATGGCACGAGTGAAGTGTTCCTGCGCGGTGACACTGAAACTTTGTCCAAATGCACCGCCACTAGAATAAAAAAGAAAACGTTCAAGGTATTGTGAATGAAAATAGATAAAATAGGCACTTTATGAGGGTACATTTTCTTGGCGATGGTCTAAAAACATCTTTGGGAAAGTTCTGGATTGTATTATAATGTCTCATTAAATCTAACAAGTGTATGGAATTCATTAACTTGGGTTGTCAATTAATAAACTGGGTCTATGCATTTAATGTTTTTTGCTGGTAAACACTTTGCCGATGGCACCAAAATGGTCAGAACCAACTCATTAGCAACATAAATTTGACACAATAAGAATAGTGGTTATGTTTTTAGGTGAGGTTCATTCAACAATGGGAAAGAGTACAGTGGTTTTAAGGGGAAGGCGAAATGAAAGGCTATTTTCTGAATGTCAGAAAGGATATCGGCTATAAATCTCAGCGATCTCGGCGCTTATGTTACCAGATATATCCTTGTTTTCCTTTGTAGAGGTCGGACATTATGTGACGGGATTAAACTGATGACGAGTTTGAAAAGGTAAAGCACCATTTAGTCCCCTGAGTGTCCTCAAATCCCCCGGATCTCAACTTCACCTAATGTACAGTTCTAAATCTGGAGGACACCTGCCTGTCCTTTTCATGAGACGCCTCTTTGTTCGGCTGAGCCGTAATTCACCGGGAGGTCGGAGATTTTTTTTTTTTTATTTTTTTTTTTTACTTCAGGTCCTGATGGGAAAACGACACCTTTTTCGCAGCGACGGAGAGGACACAGGAGGTCTTTCTTCAGATCGCAGAGCCTTCCTCTGTGTGTTCGGGTCCAGTGTAAGGACTCGGGAGCGTGGAGGGGAGGGGTGTCCTGATCATCCTGTAATCCCCATAATCCCCTGCTGCTAAAGGACGAGGCCGAAGCTGTGCGTGTGTTTGAGTGCGTGCGTGTGCGCGTCTGTACTTTGTGATGTGCTGTTTACACATTCTACCGCTCTCTGCAGCTCGAGTAGCTCTGAATAAAAAAAAAAAAAAAAAAAAAGAAATCGACAGGGACAAACACCGAAGAGGAAGTCTCATCAATGGTATGCACAAAGCAATTTCTCCCCCCCACACTCCCTTCCTTCCTCCCTTCCTTCCTTCCTTTCCACATTCACCTCACATGCCACGACTGCGAGTCAGGACAACACCGAACAAATCACCATGTTTCATATCTCGCTGCACTTCGGATTTGAACTTCGTGTACCAACAATAAACTGCAGGCCAACGATGATGGATTATTTCATTTTGTCGTAATTCATTGTGCAGAAACAAGCGGTGAGATTAGATACCTCGTACTCGCTCTAGAATAACTGAATATTTCAGCATGAACTAAAAGTGACTGAGGACACGGAGCTACTTAGTACGTATGTTTCGCCAAAAAAAGTCCCATAACAGATCTGATTCATGGAATGAACATCCCAGTGAAATCAGCCCGCAGTCCTGCCTGCTAAAGCATTACAAAGACAACTGAGGATTTCTAGGTCAGGCTAATAATTGGAAAAACTGACTACAGTTGTGGATTTTTTTTTTCTTTCTGTTTCATAGACCGCAGTTTGTTTCATTACCTTTAAAAAAAAAAAAGAATTTCCACCAACTAGTGTTTAGCATTTCTGTCAGGGGTAGGAAATCTGCACTCTTGAAATGCAAGTGTGCTACTTTACTGGTGACGTGCTTAAGGTGGATTGGCAAAAAGCAGTGCGAGCATTGTCGTTGCAACACCGTCTCTGGACACATTATCAATCAGAGGGCTGCCAAGTTCAACACGGCCAGACTTGAGGGGAAGAGTTCAGGGAAAGGAGAACGCTTCCTCTGCTGCCGGGTGCTGCAGACGACAGCACCCAAATGGATTCTCCAGATATTTTACGCAACCCGACGAAAAATGGGGAAGGAAAAGGAACGACGGCGAGAATATGAGAGCGCGAGAGAAAACCGAGGAAGACAGTGGAGCAGCATATTTTCCGAGGCACGGCACCCTGCTGCTCAAACCTCATCATCTTTTCAGAAAAAGGATGGAGTATTCATGAAATGCACGTCTTTCTCAACAGGAAAATGCAGCATTGATAGATGGACGCTGTGTAGTTCAGTGACAGCTCAGTGTAAGGTAATGCGGGAAAGACAAATACATTCCCCCTACCACAAAAAGGTCTGTTCCTGTTTAAGAAGTGTATCCTGCATGAGGATCATGAGTTACGTTGGCCTCTGTTCAACACCTTCTCGTGAGATGGATATCAACAGTTCTACAAGTCAAGTCACCCTGTGAGAAGCACTTATTAAACTGCAGTAAAAGTCGGCTATCGGTAGCTCACCTTAAACACGTCGTCCAATCTGTGGACACCCGCATACCTTTTCAAACTCTTTAACATTTCAACAACTTCGAGCTCCAGCTGCAGACACTTCTTGGGAGCATTTTACATAGCGGTATGAAATATTAAGAGAAGCTCTACCAGGGAGATTGATTTTGAGAAAAACGACTGACCAAAGAAAGGATGCCAAAGTCCAAATTCGAGCAGCTGTTTACTCAGAACCCAAAATATGGGCTGATGGCTGCGGACAAATCAAATTGAACAGCAGTCCCAGGCCTGCATTTACTAAAATGTAATGTTTGATCATGTAGTCCATGATTTTCCACTGTTTCTCAGCTTAAACGGACATTTATACAAGAGAAGTGCTGCAGCGGAGGGAATCCAAAAGACCAAAAAAAAGTCATAACTGGCAGAAAACTGGCAATCAAACAGGCTGTCATGACCACTTCACAGCATGCGGGTATTGCCAGCAGCATCTGGACGAACAAGACTCGCAGCTTTGCAGTAGCTTGGTGGCTCTCCAACAACTTTCTGGCAAATGCCAATACAGAGGCCCCTGATGCAGAGAATGATGTTGACTGGTCTTGGAAAAGCTGCACGGAGCTGGATGGTGGAGAGCAGCAGCAGCAGCGGCAGCAGCAGCAAGGTGCATGGCGACACCACTGCCAGACAGCTTATAATGGATGAGTCTGTAAAGAAATCTCATTCCATTCAAAGACGATTTTTGGACCGTTCCACACCAACGATTTCAAATAATCTATTTTGTGCAAGGCCTTAGCGTAACCAACAACAGTGTGGTTAACGTTATGGCACAGACACACTGGGTTAAGGTTAGGGAAAGGTAGAGTTGTGTGTGACTGGATATGAACTCTGGTATCACATCCATTCACCGGCCCAACTTCTACACTCTACTGTTGGGGGACATTGAACAAGTCTCGTGGGCGTAGAATCATCCAATATGAACCCAAATCTTAGCCAGACTAAGCTGTGCATGACCAAGACGGGAGCATGCCGGAAATGGACTCGGTCCAACCTGGTATCTCAAGCAATTGCGACCATATTAGGCAGTTCTGCACCACGCAATTTACACTGAGTGCCATTGATCAGCCTTGAACAAATGCTGCAAGCCACATGCTAAGTGGAGGTTGGGGCGGTAGATCCGAGTAAACCATGTCCCGTCCACAGACCCTGATCCTTCTCAAGTTGCCTAAATTTGCAACGATCTTTGCCAAACCTTAATTTTACTTTATGTTCTCATGAGGAGATATCGTAGGCAGCAGAAACTTGTATACGCAAGAGAATAATATCCAGGTTGTCTATGGAAATGTCAAACATCAACGTTCTTATCTAGCAATAGTGGGATGCTCCTGTACGCTTCCCTGCCTATCAGACCTCCTCTGAGACAAAGCCGTCATCCCATCCCATGTGCCTCAAGAGCACAATGTTGAAGCAAGTTCGAGTCTTTGATAAAAGGATTCTACCTCTACCAGCGGCTGAAGGCGGCAGCCCGTGAATATTCAAAGCGTATTGTCCAGTTTTTAGCTACACAAGCAAGCGTTGGTCCACACTCAAATATCTATCGGTTAGACTACCATGAAATGTTGTACAGGTATTCTTGGTCCCCAGAGAATGAACCCTTATTACTTTTATGATCTCCTTACTTTTCACTTCCTCGAGTGCCCCCTTGTGGTTTTGTGTGAAATGTTTTCAAGAATATTTGACGGATTTCCATGAAACTTAAGAGTGAATTGGAATAACTTTGCTGATCCCCTGAGAAAATACCTTTAAATCTAAAGACGGTTCCATGGGCCTCAGTTCTACTTTAAGCTTAGCGCTAATTGGCGATTGTTAGCAGCCAACTGAGTCAGTAAGCATGGTAACCGTTAGCGTGTTAGCATCACAGAGCTGCTAACATGGCTGTAGACTCATCTGTTTTGGGCTTTTACTGGCTTTAGTTTTGCATGACTGTACACCAGCCACTACTGTCTTATTCCCCCTGCTGCACTGAGGCTGCGATTCCAAGACTGGCCCCCTTCTGGCCCCTAATCTTCCATCCGTCACCAACTTCTTAAAAAGGTGTATTTTCAAACCATTCCAGGTTCAGGTTAAGGCGAAAGCAATCAATTACTGGAAAAGAGAAAAACTGCATATGCATTATAGATGCTGCTGATCTCCCACAGAAATCTTATATCTTCTTTTCTTTTTGAAACTGGCAGCTGACAACGTCTACCACATGTGGAAAATCCTTCATAACTTTGGGACCGAACCAAACCATTAATAATGGATTGTTTTGTCAAAACTGCACAGGAGTCGGAGGGACAATCAATTATGATAGAAAAAAAAAAAGAAGACTTTTGGTGGAGATATGATGCTCCCTTGAGGACATTCAGGGCAAATTGGGTTAATTGAGGGATGTCAGCCAAAGAAATGTGAGTAATGAGCTTATAAAACTTAAGCTCTGCAGCGTCTGAGCCAGCTATACTGTTAATGTATAGTCGCGCTGCTCGTCTCTGACAGAAAGATCAGGATACATGTCCTGAGAAACACTGGCTGCCGGTGGAACATTGCACCTAACCTTGGTTGCTCCATATATCCTGTGCTGTTCTGGGCTGGGTTGTACCCTTAATGGAAAAATTGGAGATTTAAATCCTGGATTCTTGGTCGAGGGTTTTCTTTGGGTAGCTTTCCCTTCTCTGGTGGAAAAAAGAAAAAACTTCACTGCAACATTTAGTTTCTAGCCCTCCTTTTTCTCAGAGATAGTCAGCCAAATTCCACTTAAAGCCCTCTCCCCACGGACAAAACGGTGATTTGCCACCAACAATAGTTACTTATCATTATTCCATTTTTTTAATTATTATTTGGGTTTACTTGTTCAGAGTCTTGGCTTTGGACCAACAATGAAAGAAAAATAATCAAAGCCTTCATCCTGAGACGCACGTGAACTTAAAGGTAAGATGTAACAGTGGACGAGGAATGAATGAAGGAAGGAACATTAATGCAGGGAAAGTCAAGACGAGATGTCAAACCGGCTGCTTTTTTATTTATGAGCTCGCTGGAGGTGGAGAGCTCTGGGACATGTACAGCCAACCTTTATGAATAAATAAAAAGGTGCACTTACTGAAATAAAAGCCTCTCTCTCCACAGACAAACTGCAGCGTGTCGACCAGCTCCGCCCCGCACAGGGTCTCAGGCCCCGCCCCTGTTGCCGTCGGAGTCAGGGTGAGGACGCACAGCAGTAGTGAGAGGGTGTGGCTACAGGAGATACAGCACATCGCACTCTGCGCACAGGGAGAGAGGGAGAGCTTTAATATTTTCACTGCTGTCACAGACTGAGCATCATCACAGAAAAAGTTTCAGTTAATCACCAACTTAAAGCAAACATATTTTATAACACTGCTGATCACTGAGCAGATCTGCACTGACAGTTGGTGGCTCAGTGTCATGCTCAAGGGCACATCAGCAGTGGCAGTGACACACATTTTCAAACATAAGACAGAAAGCAGTGGGCTTAAGGTTTTCTCTTTAAGATTCAGGATATTCCCTGATGCTAGCAGAGAAAAGAAACAGATGGTAACTTTACAGGGTTTTTTTTTTTTTTTTTTTTTAGATCTGGAGGAAAATGTATTAAATCCAAACTTCCACTTGGTACCTGAATCAGTCCAACAGGAGGCTGACCAGCCCTGATGCTGCGGAGCGCCTGTGCGCAACGAAGCAGAGCGCGTCCAAATTGAAAACACACTTTCCCCATTATCATCCCTCCACTCAGACCCTGTATAGTCAGTAGTAACTTAAAGACAACCCGTATTGATCAATGAAATTCATCCATGATATATATCATTCACAACCAGTTCAGCATTCCCCCCCTCCCCCCATTCCCCCACATGTGCTAAAACCCAGCTGTCAGCGCGTTATTACGCACAAAAGTGCTTCGAAATTCAGAAAGAAAGAATAAAAAGATGGAGAAAAACCGCCGGGGGATCTTTCCGATCCAAAATGTGAGGTGGAAAAAAGGCTCTCCCGCCAAAGCCAGCGGAGGAAGCTGACTGGGCCAAATGAACATAATAAAGACAATAAAACACAGGACATTATCAATCTGTATCACAACTCCAACCGACACAGTTCCCGACGCATATAAGTATTTCATGATATGCTCTCCGCTCTCTCTCAACCCCGCAGCATCAGGTTAGATATTTAGCACTTAATAATGCACACTCAGCTGTAATTACTTTGAAAGTTGCAGAGCTGCATTCGGGAATTCTGGTGAAAAAGAGCGTAGAGTGCACAGAGGAGCTGAGGATGAAAACCCCATTCATCCGTGCAGGGAAAGTCATGCACGATTCAAGTCAACGCTTTCCAAAAGAAAAAAAAAAGAAAAAGTCAATTAAAGCAAAAAAGGTGCACAAATCTCTGATTATATCCTCAAAAAAATCAACAGGACATGCAGGACAGTTGCTCCATAACTGAATGAAAAAGATACAAAATCAGAATAAATCCACAGTTGTCATGCATCTAAAAAGCTGTCAAATATAAATGAGCGATAAAAAATAAAAATAAAAAAATCCCTTTTATTGTTGCAGTTTAAACTAGGTAAGGATGCTCTGTGCAAATAGTGAGCAAGTGAAGAACCAAGGTGATAATCTATAGTGTCAAAGGAAATCAGGTAAGTTACCTTGAAGACATCACATAAATGCCACTGAAAGGAAAGAGCGCTAGACATCCCCACGGGTCTCCGCAAGACAAAGCCCGGCGAAAATGAACTTGTTTGAAGTCATTAAAAACGGGGAGAAAGAGGATGAGATGCGGGCAATGTCACATCTCAATATTCCGACTTTGTTCCATTGCGCAGGCTCGTTTTGGAGAAGTGAGATTTAGCGAACAGGAGACGGATTTAGAGAGAAAATCCCTCACATTTATCTACATTACACAGACATTTTCAACAGGAAACAGCTGGGGCAGCATTTGCCTCCTACTCGTCCTAAGTTATTCATTAAGGATTTTGGGCACATATTCAAATAACGTCATTTCTCTTTTTTTCTCAGAACGGGATTGAATTTTGATCTCTAAGACTTGGTTAGTAGTTCAGATCAAGGCAGAAAAAGCGGCGCTGCCCCACCAGCAGCAGCAGCAGCAGCTCGCACTCACAACACCACTGTTTTTATGCCCTGAAAGCTCGTGAAGGAGAAGTTAAAGACAAGCTGGAGGTTACTTGGTTGTTGTGCGTAATTTGGCACCGCGTAATTCACCAGAGAGTCGATCCGGAGTCCCATCTGATTAACGCTAAAATAAATCATTAAAAGCACTTTTCCACTTAGTCACCGCAGCGCTGCTAACTTGAATGCCCAATAAAAGGCTAAATAAAAAAGCTAAGTACATGTGAACTGGAGTGAATGTGGAAAAACGTGACATTTTTATTGCAGTAAAGAGCAAATACGAGCCAGAGATAACCAGGGAGCCACAGCTGAAGCGCTGTTCTCTTAACTTTTGCGCCTATATGTGCAGGATTTGGTGCTTTTCTACACACTGTCACTGTCATTTCTTGTAATTATTCTTTATGGCTCTGCTTTTCTCTGTTATTGATGATTTTCAGTTAATTTTCGTACGTTTGTCTGGAAATGACGTCTGGTACTTCTATGAACTGATGTGAAAATAATGGAAAAATAGAAAACACTTGGGAATTTATGGTTAAAAAAAAAAGAAGAAGACATTATTTCATATTTAAGCAACTTCCCTGATGTCACCCATTGTGCAGGACCACCCACCGTCCTCGTGTTAAAGTGAGGGGCCCCTGTGTTCCCACTGTGTCACGGGGGGAGATAAAATAATAATAAAATAGGCAGCAACGACAGCTCGAAGCTTCACACGAGGCGACGGCTTAAAGAGTCGTTATCAGGCGGTACGGGATATCAACACTAATCCAATCACCAAACATGAGATCAGTGCTGTGACCCAATCATAAAACAGGACAGCAGCGCGTATCCCAGCATGCTCGGCCGCTGTGCGTATGCGCATCACACAGCAAGCAAGGTCGGATCCAAAAAAAAAGGGGACTGAGGCTGAAGACACGCAACAGTTCGGGTTGTTGGAGTAAAGTGGGTCAAAACGCAGGCACGATCAAATGTCCCTATATGACACGGGCAGCACTCACTCACACACTCCTGCTAATTTATATGAAAGAAGTGGTGCTCAACCTATGGGCAGGGGATCTGAGGGGGATTTCACAGGGGATCAGGGAGAGGGGGGAGGGGGGTCGTGAGGTGATTAAGAGGAAGCAGAGTTTGAAGGATATTCATCATTTCAATTAAATATTGATGAATTAATAGGTGCAACTTTCTTCCTGGGAATTATCCTCAGTTCACGTATAAATCTCTAAAATAGGCAGATTTTAAAGAGTCACGAATCCAAAATGATGGCACCCACTGAGCTGAGACACTGACCAACCTTAACTCAGATTGTGCCTTTGCAAAAGATCTTAATCTGTTAATGTATTGACACAAGCTTTTTTGGTGACATTGTTTACTTTGGGGCAAAAACACCAAAATAAAGGAGAACTGAGAACACAGCTTTTTCCAGTTTATGAAAAAGGGTCATAAATTGGCATTCAAGACGACAAACCAAAATGTTGGGACCCACTGAGGTAAGTGATTTCTTTATTTATTGTGCGGCTTCAGACTTCACCTGATCGACAATAAAACAAAGTTGTGATCCTTGATTGGATCAGCCAGGGGGAGGCACGCTCTAAGCTCCCACTTCTGTGATTGGTTGTTGCCCTCTCAATCAACTGGTGCCAAACCCTGCCACATTCCCAAATCCCCCTGTGGTGGCGGGGTGTGGTTAGCTCAGCTGCAGGGAGTAGAGAGTGGGAGGAGTGGTTCAGGGAACGGTGCCGGGAAGGTGTAATGAGCACAGCTGAGCCGAATGTGGACTGACGAGTGCCACCGTCCGGCGACGCTAGAGGCCGCCGTCACCCTTGCCGAGGACCACCTCGCGGTTCATCCCAGCGGGCAGGGGGATGGCAGTCGGCCGCCGGCTGCACCCCGACCGATTCCCGCGCCGCGGTGGCGGATCCAGCAACCGGGGGTGGCTCGGGCCCTGCCAGCTCCGCGGGCACTAACAACCCCCAGGTTCACCGATCCCACGGGTCCGGCCAGCCCCGGCAACCTTCCCAACCTGCAGGGGGGTCCTCAACTGCCAGGGCAGGAGTGTTGGAGGTGTGGGCAGCCCGGACACTACCGGAGGGAATGTCCGTTAATGGAGGCAGGACAGACGGTTCGGGTTGCCGGCCCTCCAACACCCTCCCCCGGTCCAGGAGCGACGTATCGCATTCCGGTAAGGATCCAGGGGGGTACACATCAGGCGATGGTGGATTCGGGCTGTATACAGTCTCTGATCCACCAGAGCCTGGTTTGGCCCGGGGCATTGGTGGAGGCATCGTGGGTGAGAATTAAGTGTGTGCATGGGGATGTTCACGATTAGCCAATGGTGGCTGTAGAAATTAGATATCGGGGGAAAAAACAAAGTGAAGGTTGCGGTTAGCCTCCCGCCTTACCCACCTCCTAATCTTGGGGACAGATTGGCCTGGGTTTCATAAATGAAACCCGGGCCAGTGTACGGGGGTGCGTTCACGACGATGTGCGCCGTTGGTGTGCATCTTGCCCGGAGTGTCAACTGGTAAACCAGCCGGCCATTCCTAGGGCACCTTTACATCCTCTACCCTTGATGGAGGTCCCATTTGAACGTATTGGCATGGACCTCATCGGGCCATTTCACAGGAGCGCACGCAGATATCGCTTTGTGTTAGTCCTGGTGGATTAAGCAACACGATATCCTGAGGCAGTGCCGTTGCGCAGCATTTCGGCAAAGAGTGTTGCGCAGGCTCTGTTTGAGGTCATCTCCCGAGTCGGAATCCCGAAAGAGATTCTGACTGACCACTTCATGTCACGAACACTGAGAGAACTTTATGGATTACTGGGCATTAAGTCTATTCGGACCAGTGTTTATCACCCACAGACTGATTGTCTTGTGGAGCGTCTGAATAAGACTTTAAAGTCCATGATTCGTAAATTTATACACGACGATGAACGTAATTGGGATTAGGCTTGATCCTCTGTTGTTTGCAGTGCGGGAGGTCCCCCAGGCCTCTACGGGATTTTCTCCCTTTGAACTGCTGTTTGGCAGGAAACCACAAGGGGTTGCTCGACCTGCTTAAGGAAAACTGGGAGGAGGGTCCTCGCCCCAGCAAAAGTGAAATTCAGTACGTCCTGGACCTGCGAGCAAAACTCCACACACTGGGTCAGATGTCACGTGAGAATTTGCTCCAGGCCCAGGAGCGTCAACAACGGCTGTACAACAGAGGGGCCAAGCTGAGGCAATTCACACCGGGAGAAAAGGTACTTGTATTGCTTCCTTCTTCCAGCTCGAAACCCCAAACCCTCAACCCCTCAAACCCTCCCACATCCCCGAGCCCCCAAACCCTCAACCCCCCCAAATCCTCCCACATCCCACATCCCCGAGCCCCCAAACCCTCCCATATCCCCCAAACCCTCCCATATCCCCGACCTCCCAAACCCTCAACCCCCCCAAACTGTCCCACATCCCCAAATCCCCCAAACCCTCAACCACCCCAACCCTCCCACATCCCCGAGCCCCCAAACCCTCAACCCCCCCAAATCCTCCCACATCCCACATCCCCGAGCCCCCAAACCCTCCCATATCCCTAACCTCCCAAACCCTCAACCCCCCCAAACCGTCCCACATCCCCAAATCCCCCAAACCCTCAACCCCCCAAATCCTCCCATATCCCCAAACCCCCCAAACCCTCTCACATCCCCAAGCCCCTCAAACCAATTTAAGGATTACAACTGTTGGTTATTGATGTGCCACTTGCGTTTTTTTGTTAAAAATAAATAAATCCAGAAAAGTTTTGATACCAGCTTCTAAGATGTGAAATAGGATAGTAAATTGAACATTTTTGCTATTTAAAATGTGATTCTGGTGAACGTATTATGGCCATCCATCATGATTTTTAATTCATTAAGGAGAAGATGAATTGATGATGGAAATAAATGGCTGCAGCTGGATTTAACACCATCGCATTTCTACAGATGGTCGGTGTTATTAAAACAACTAATCTGCATCCAAAGATCTCAGCTCCTTTGCTCAACTTTTGTTTACTGCAAAGCGATAAGTCCTAATTTTCGGTTTCCGCGACCTCAATCTGTGACTTATCTCCCCCCGGCAGGACGGCAGCGTCTCTGGTGGATTGCGTCAGCGTTCAGGAGCTGCTGATACAACGTGGAATATGATAATGATGCTCCTCCGATCGGAAGGACAAAGCTGCTTTTCCGAACCAGAGCGATGACCTTGTTAGGGGCAGATCAGGGACGCGTCCTGGTCACTGACGCCCGTAAGCCCTCTCTGTCATGCCAGGAGCTGAACTTAGACGCCAAATCATCTCATCTTTCACCGGCTGCTGACTTTGAAAAAAAAAAAAAAACGACGACACAATCGAGCGTGTAAATGCTTCACAGACTTTCCTGTTATCACTGACGCTGTGGTCTGGCAGTATTGATGATGGGCTTGTGCAGCACATCTGCTGATGCAGTAGTGGGAAGAAGAAGAGGGAGGGTGGAGGAGGAGGAGGAGGGGGGGGGGGGGCTGACCTTCCCTTGCTCGCCTTCTCTAATGCCCACTTCTCTGAGCCGCCTCGGTGCCAGGTTTCTCTCCCTCCCCTCCTTCTCTTTTCTCTTTGGTTGCAAGACTTTTGAACCCCCTCACCACCACTCCCCCCCCCCCACAGCCTTGTCTGAGGAGACGTCCACCCCGGTGAACTCATTGACCAGGAAAACGCTTGTTTTCACTCCCTTCTACTGGAGGAAGGAGACGGTGTTCGCTGCAAAAAGTGTCTGTCTGTGCAGTTTTGATCAGGAATGAATCTCAGAAAAAACAAAAAACAAAAAAAAACTTTTCTTTGAGGAAATGTTTAAAAGAAATGATGCCACTGGGATAGTGTCACGTATTTGCATTCAAGTTCCACTGTTAAAAGGGTTATTTCTTGAATTTATGAATAATGATCTGCTTCAGTCTGTCTTGTTAAACGAGGGTTATACAAAAAAAAAAAGAAAGAAGATTCTTGGTCACAAACTGACTTCTATCACCTCATTTGGAGCTTTTCTTACATTATAACACAACGCAGCACAGAAAGGCTCGTGAAAGATGGAAATTTTTTGCAGCGTTGACAGCATCCCGTTGGGTCCGTCCTGCCAAACAAATGTCCGAGTGAGAGGGACACAGACAGCAGCGCTGAATGCAAATGAATGCGACGGTGGTGTGGGCGTGTGTGTGTGTGTGTGTGTGTGTGTGTGTGTGTGTGTCGGGGGGGTCATGAAAAGCCAGAAGCGTTTGGTTTTTGCGTGAACGCGGTGAGGATGGAGGGCTGGTATCCAAGATGGGAGGGAAAGTGTGAGGCTGGGGATACATTTAGGGGCGCACACACACACACACACACAGGTTCACTTGAGGACACACACACACACACACACACACACACACACACACACTTGATTAGGAGAGCAATCCTTCTCCATTGTGTTGATTAGTCTGAGGGTTTTTCCAGCTCAGTGGTTTCTGTGTTACGCTTCCTCCTTCAATCCATTGACTAAAAACATTTTAAAAAAAAGAAAGAAAAAAAAAGAAGAAGTGGTGCATAAACAATGAAATGAAGGTGTCTGTTTCAAGTGATTGAAGGGGTAATTTCAGATTTTCTTATTTGTGTGCGTCTTCTCTTGTGTTGGTGATATTAAGGGAGAGGACGGACACACACGCAGGCGGTGATTATTTGTTTTGGGGCTTTTAAATAATTCAAAATCATTCAGAGCTGCCACAAAACAAAACAAACCAGAACAAAAACCTGCCCACCCTCTTCCCCAAATCCCCAACACAAACCAGAGTACTGGCTTCCCAAACCTTCTTGTCACTTGACATCTGTTAGCCAATCAGAGCAAGGCCTGGCAAATTAGCGGCTCTTTGACCCAGGTGCTATCAATTTCCCCTCGTTTAGAGACACATGGTGCTCAATCGTACTCGTATTAAGCAGATTTACCCTCCCGAAAGGCACCAATCAAAACACTTATATTGCGAGAGAAGTTCATAAACAAGTAATCATTGCAAAATACAAACAAAAAAAACTCACCCAGAAGGACATCTTTAAGGGGAAAGCGGACTCTGTGTTCTTCCGGGGAATTAAAATCCTGCTGACGAACACCTGCGTGAGCAGAAACACTGAACACAAGTGAACAAGCATCTCCCAAACATCACAAGTTCTCAACTCATGTAAAACAAAATTACGTATTGGGAATAGAGAAAGCGAAGCGTGGTGGTTATTGCTGTACGTGTGTGTGTGTGTGTGTGTGTGTGTGTGTGGCACAGCTGTCCGTGCATTCACAGCGCATACTGTTATCAAGGCCCTCCGCTGTGCCATATACGTCGGTCATATGGAAGAAATAAAGGTGCGTCATGGAGCAAATGCAAGAAAATGGGGGTGCTTGTTTTGATACGCTGTGTTTCCGTAGTAACACGCAGGGGTCACGGGATTTTTGGCAAAAAGGCCAGGAAATTCTGCGGTGCCTGTTGATGATCAAAACTTTGCTTTTTTTTTTTTTTTTTTTTTTAAACCCACCCCCCACTCCCACACACACACACACACACACACACACACACACACACACACACCCTCCCTCCCCCCCAAAAAAGAAGAAATCTCTGGGACAGTTTAACTGTTTGTGGCAGGATTTTCGACAAACTAAACTTGGAGGCTGTTCCCCCTCATTTACTGGTGATGAAAACAAGAGACACACAAGCTCAGTGTGGATGGAAGCGGATTTGATTGTGGTTCGTTCCAAGTAGCTGAACGCACAACAAACAAAAAGGAGCTTTTAGTCTAAATTTACTGCTTAATTCATTAATACCGATTTCACAGCACTAATCAGAGAAATCTGCATAAACTCCAAATGTTAATATGTTAATGTTACACCTTGTGTGTTTAGTGTGTAAAAAAGCAACACTTTGCCTACTTGTTCAACAAGCCAACTGTTGTATTTACAGCTTGTTGTTTGTTAAAATTTAACTACCACATTGAGAGGAGAGTTTTAATGATTTTTTTTTTTGGGCAGGTTTTTCTTCCTGATAAAAGAGTTTTTCCTTCTTGTTGTCGGAGGTTTTTCTTCCAGTTTAAAGGGAATTTTTCCTTCTTGTTTTAGGAGGTACGTCTTCCTTTTAAAAGAGAGTTTTTCCTTCTTGTTTTTGGAGGTTTATCTTCCTGTTAAAAAGGGAGTTTTTCCTTCTTGCTGTCAGAGGCTTTTCTTCCAGTTTAAAGGGAGTTTTTCCTTCTTGCTGTTGGAGGTTTTTCTTCCTGTTAAAAGGGAGTTTTTCCTTCTTGCTGTTGGAGGTTTTTCTTCCTGTTAAAAGGGAGTTTTTCCTTCTTTCTGTAGGAGGTTCGTCTTCCTTTTAAAAGAGTTTTTCCTTCTTGTTTGAGTAGGTTCATCTTCCTGTTAAAAGGGAGTTTTTCCTTCCAGTTTAAAGGGAGTTTTTCCTTCTTGCTGCAGGGGGTTCATCTTCCTGTTAAAAGGGAGTTTTTCCTTCTTGTTGTCGGAGGTTTTTCTTCCTGTTAAAAGGGAGTTTTTCCTTCCTTCTGTAGGAGGTTAGTCTTCCTGTTAAAAGAGAGTTTTTCCTTCTTGTTGTCGGAGGCTTTTCTTCCAGTTTAAAGGGAGTTTTTCCTTCTTTCTGTAGGAGGTTCGTTTTCCTGTTAAAAGGGAGTTTTTCCTTCTTGCTGTAGGAAGTATTTCTACTTGTTAAAAGTATTTTTCCCTTTTTGCTGTAAGAGGTTTTTCTTCCTGTTAAAAGGAAGTTTTTCCTCTTGTTGTAGGAGATTTGTTGGGTTGCTGACATTACTGTCCTAAGATTGCTCATGTTGGGATTTGGTGCCATAAACACTCATTTTTAAAATCTGTCTACTCCACTCTACCACCTCCAGTGTCTTAGCTCCTACATCCATCTGGGACATCCCCCTACGAAGTAACCTGATAGTCTCAGTCTATCCACCAAAAGTCAAACTGTCATTACTTCAATACATCGTTTTCCACTCCTAATGACCTCTCTTTATTGAACTGCAGGTGCGAAGACAAAAGTCAGAGCAGTGTCGGCTTTATAAGCGACCCGGGTCCTTCCCGGGTGTGGAGCCTTGACATTATTTTGTCTAACCTGTGTATTTTTGTGACCACATTAATCTCCAGACCTGTTAGAGCGTGCAAACATTCCCATCTCTTACAAAATCCGGGAATGTTCCACCGAGTCAGAAACACAAACACAAAACAAAAAATACTGAACAATAGCATGTAAGAGTAATGACAGCCTTAATGTGTGGTTTCAGTAAACACAACTAATCCTGGAGAGACAAACCACAGGCGAGAGGCCAAACATCCCAAGCAAAGCGTAGATTGAGGACTCGGTGACGCTGCAGCGAGCCGTCAGTGCTTTCCGGCTTCGATGCGCCGCCTCGTGCTGTAGTTTGAGCTGGACGAGGGGCCTGCGAGAGACGGCACGCTGCAGGTCGGGCGGGGACACCGGCTCCAAGGCTCCCCTCCGGCCGGTTGGGGGAGTGGGTGCGGTGCTCCTCTCTGCCCACCACCTGGCACCGAGGAGGCTATGTCTAGTAAAGAGCCCCGCTGCCAGGCCTCAATTACTGGGGGGAATAATCCAGGACACACTGAAGCAATTACAGCCCCATATAAATCAATATGCTTTGGGTTAAAAAGTGATCTGCTCCCAACACTCTAGAGAGATTCTGACTCAGTCGGCCTTTGATATTTCTTTTTTGATTTTTTTGTCCTGAGAGATGGGAGCAGTTTCTCCTGAACACGGGGATGCTGCTGCTGCTGCTGCTTCATCTTTCACTCTGCTGCGTCGACAGTCAGGTGACACACACACTGCGAGGAAGAGCAGAGCATGAATTTGCAAATTGTTGTGAAGTTTATGCATAAAGTGGAAAAAGCTGCAAACAAACTTCCCTGCAGATTTCCGTGTATAAAAATGTCTGTGTTTACTGAGATGTGGCTGTTAATGAAGGATAAACAAGGGTATTATTTATGCATTAGGAAGCTTGCAGAGAGGAAAGGGAGTGGGAGTGGGGGGGGGGGGGACTGACAGCTTATACAGTTCCCCTGTAAAGGGTGAGGCCTCATTATCATGACTATACTGCCATCTACTGGCTGGAGAAGACTACTGACTGCCCACCGGCATCATGTCCACCCTGCATACTGAACCTCACACAGCTGACGTTTTAACACATTAGTGAACACACAGGTGGAATCAACCACGGCTCCGTTTTATAATCATTGGTGTCACCAGCCGCCCCGAAAAGGGAACGCTGCCATCGTTATAACACCTGCGCTTCCACGCCCGAGTGTGATCACAGCTGCAAAACATTCACACGAATTAAAAGGATGGTGAGGAAACAACGCTGAGAACACAGGTGAAAACAACTGGGCAATTAACTCCAGGGAACCCTGTGATGTGTGATTTGTGAATTGATGTGTTTTATTTATTTAAATTGTTTTGTTTTTTTGTCACTAACAGCAGAAACAAGAAGCTTAAACTTTGGACCGAATCGGGACACGTCACCGCTGCGCTACTGTTTTTAAGTTGGATTTAAAGTTTGACCTTCATTGATTTAACTCGCTGACAAACAGGAACTAATCACAGATGAAGTCTTACAATATATTTTTTACTAAGTCAATTAGTGGCGTGACAGAAAGTTAAACAGTAACTACTTTAATGATTAATTGTTTGAGTCAATTTGCAAATAAAAAAAAAACAACCAAAAGATTCTGGTTGCAGTCTCTCAAGACATCAAGATCTGACACAGAAAATTGTAAATTTGTGGGCTTTAAATGGACAAAAATGAATTCTGCATTAGTTCTAAAACTGAAGAAAATAATAAGGAAAAAGTCACAATTTTAATTTTTAAAAGTTCTTGTTTTTTTCCAACAAACAGCCCAAACCATAAATTATTGAACTTAAAATGATATAAAACGGATAGAAACAACGTGTACACTGGAGAAACTCACTTGTTCGTCATTTTGCTTGTTGATTAAATTAATGACTAAAATCTGAAGCACTTCTTTTTTTTTTTTTTTGAACTTAAAACACAAATGAAGCAATAAAATCATTTGAGGCAGATTTATTTCAGAAAGCGACGTAAGCAGTAATGAATCACTGGTTTCCAACACGTACCGTCTCATAACATGTGAATCACCAAAACAAACATCACCAAATCAAAAAAAGTCAAGTCGATGATCAAACAAAAAACCTGGACATCTTAAAAGGGAAACAACAACAACAACAAAAAAAAAAAGGGTTTCTACTGAAATTCTATTCTCACTTGGTCCGTGAAAGTCGTTTCTATTTTCACGTCGTGAGTGAGCGAGTGTTCCCACAGGGATTTCTTCTGGAGGAAGGCTAACCCGCACTCCTCGCACGCGTAGCTCTTTGGCTTGCCGGCGTGAGTCCGCCTGTGTTTCTTCATGTGGTACGACAGCCTGAAGCCTTTGTCGCACACGTCGCACTTGAACGGCTTCTCCCCCGTGTGGATGCGCATGTGCGACTTCAGGTAGCCCGACTGGATGAAGGCCTTGCCGCACACCTCGCACTTGTACGGCCGCTCGCCGGTGTGATAGCGGTTGTGGAGCCGCAGCTCGTTGGCGGTCAGGAAGGTCTTCCCGCACACCGTGCACTGGTGCGGCCTCTCGCCGGTGTGGATGAGCTCGTGGCGCTTCAGCGACGTCTCCTTCATGAACTGCTTCCCGCAGCTGTTGCACGGGTAGCGCACGCCGATGTGGATCTGCTCCACGTGGTTGGTGAGCTGCAGCTTGGTGCGGTAGGCCATGTCGCACTGCGTGCACGCCCAGGGCCTCTCCTCCGAGTGGGTGCCCATGTGCACGGTGAGCTCCGAGGCCGAGCGGTAGCACTTGCCGCACTGCCAGCAGAGGAAGGGCTTCTCGCCGGTGTGCTTCCGCTGGTGAACCGTCAGGCAGTTGGAGGACCGGAACTTCTCCGGGCACATGCTGCAGGTGTACGGGAACTCCCCCTTGTGGATTCTCTGGTGGATGGCGAGGTAGGACAGCTGGATGAAGGTTTTGTCGCACTGCGAGCAGGGGAACGGCCCCGTGAAGTTGTGCTGCTTCTCGTAGTGCTCCCTCAGGCGCCTCAGCAGGGTGAAAGCCTTGTCGCACATCGTGCACTGCATCGGCCGGTGCATCAGCTTGTGCCTCTCGAACGCCGCCTCGTTGGCGAGGATCTTGCCGCACTCTTTGCAGTAGAGCGGGTCGTGGATCCTCTGGTGCACTTTGAGCAGCGTCATGCTCTTGAACTCCTTGCCGCAGTCGTCGCACTTCATGATCTCCCTCAGGTCCACTTTGCACACGTTGTCCTGGTGCTCCTTCAGCGCCGACGGGTACTCGAAGTGCTTGCCGCAGTTCGAGCACCACACGGGGATCTTGAGCGAGGAGCCCTGCGCGGCGGCGTCGGCGCCGGCCGCGTCGCTGGGCCCCGCCCTCGCCTCTTTCCTCCACAGGAAACGGGCGCTTTTCTTGTGGCAGATGGCGTAGATCTGGTGTCTCTTGAGCCCGTGCATGTGCTTGAAGCGCTTCTTGCAGTGGACGCAGTGATACGGCCGGTCGTCCGTGTGACACTGGACGTGCCGGTTCAACGTCTTGACGCTGTCGAACGCCCTCGAACAGACCGGGCACACTTTGAGGCCTTTCCTGACGAACTTTTGCACCGGCGCGGACGGGCAACCCCGCGGGGCGTCCGGACCGCTTTCTCTGTTCTCGGCGGCGTCGGCGCAATTCTGCGAGTCCGCTTCGGCCAAAATCTGCTCCACCGTCTTGCTCTCCTCCTCCCGGATGCCTTCGTGGCCGTGAATGATCTGGTGCTTCTTCAGCGTGTCTTTGTACTTGAAGCCCTTCTCGCAGGCGATGCAGATGAAGGGCCGCTCCTCGGAGTGGGACCGCAAGTGCTTGGCGATGTCGGCGGTGCAGGGAAGGATGCGGCTGCAGATGGGACAGATTTTACCGTCCGACGACGCCTCCGACGACGGCGGCGGCGGCAGATTGGAGCGCTGCGCCTCTTTCCTCTTCGGCCTCTTTTCCTCTCTGCTCTTGCAAATCTCCTTCTGGTGTCTCTTTAAGACGTAGAGGTTCTTGAACTTCTTCTCGCAGAAGGAGCACTTGTACGGGCGGTCCTCCGAGTGGGACTTCATGTGTCGCTCCATGTCCACTTGGCGGGCGAAATACTTCCCGCACAGCAAGCAGCTTTTGTTGTCGGACATCTCCGAGGTGCACGGCTCCGCTACGTCTTCCTCTTTGGTGCCGCCGCCGCCGCCCATCTCGCCCTTCTCGTGGACGCGCATGGTGTGTCGGTTCATGTCGTAATGGTCCCTGAATCGTTTGTCGCAGTTGCCGCACTGGTACTTGAGGTCGCGGTTCGCGTCGTGGATTTCCTGGTGTCGCCTCATGGCGGCGGCTCGCAGGAAAGTCTTCCCGCACACCGGGCACGTCTTGTTGTTGGAGTACTTTTTCCTCTGCCTCTTCGCCATCGCCGAGTCTTTCTTGTCCTTTAAAGCTTTCCTCTTCAGCTGGAGACGTTTGCTTTGCTTCAGCGGTTGGAAAGCCGCCGGCTTCAGCGCGTCGCCGGCGTCCTCGTGCAACTCGTCGCCGACCGTTTCCTCCTCGGTCACCTCGTGCTCCTCCGGGTCGTCGGTCTCGACCAAACCGGGCGGCTGTTCGATCTGTATGAAGTCCAGCAGCGTCACGGTCTCGCCCTCCACCTGGACGGTCACGCAGCCCTGCATCTGGTCCGACGAACGCTGGATGTGGTCCGGACCGATCACGACCTTCTCCAGCTGGGGCAGCGACAGCGAGGAGAGGATGCAGTTCCCGAAGGAGGACGGGATGGTCGGAGTTTCGTCTGAGTCGGGGAGGGAAAGAATCGGCGTCATGGTTAGCAGCTGTCAACGAAACACCGTCAGTTTGGAGAAATAACTAACGAGTTAGTTATCTGTAAAATTAATGGCTCCAATCTTGACCAATTATTTAAAATGCTTTTGGAAAAAATTATAGCTGGGCGACCTGGACAAAATCAAATATCAGCATATTTTATATAAATACCTGAATATCAATATTGAAACAATATTGTAGGGATGACAATTGGTGCGCTCAAAATATTTACACAGTAAGATTTTAAAAAAATAATAATCAGCCATGTGCACATTAATGATTGGGTGGTGAAAGGAACAGTCTGGTAAAAAAAATGAGGTCACTTTACGGTAATGCAGCCTTTTAAAACGAGGAACAGACAACAGCTCCGTGAGCGGAGACTCACCGGATAAATCGAAGTGTCCGAGCGTGGTGTGGTACAGCAGCACGGTCTTCAGGTGCTGCGGGTCGGGGACGGAGTGGGCGCACTCCTCCAGGGCGGCCGGGGCGGCGCTGAGCAGGGACGCCGTCTGAGGAGGAGACGCAAGACCATTAAAAACTGAAGCCGAGTACGCGTGTTTAACATTTCTCTCTCTTCACTTTAAACCGAACCGCTCGCAGTCGATAAAATAAATAAAAACCCTGACGTGTTCAGAGCATCTTTTTCCTCTGATTTCTTCTTCTTTTTTTTTTGGACATCGCAGATAACGACGTCCTCGGGAAGCGTCACTCGCACTTCAATGTAAACAATCACGTCTGACTGTGTTCAGGTTTCACTTCCCAAGTTCTGGATCCAGGAAGGACTTTTTAAAATTTTTTTTTTTAATGCAAACTGTAAGTGTGATTTGAGAAATCGGTTTGTCTGATAGTTTCAGCTTCAGTCGTGGTGAACAAGGTCAGATTCCCGCTCTCGCTCTGCTACCTGCTGAATGTCCGGTACTGGAAGAAGCTTCTCCAGTTTGGACAGGAAGTCCAGCATCAGCACCTGCAGGGCGCTGTCGTACTCGGGCCCGAAATCCGTGGGGAAAACATCCTGCAGAAAAAATATGAATAATTACGGTTTCATCCGCAAGTACCGCGTAACCGTCGGAGATCGGACGTTTTGTGGCTGTTGAAGACAAACCTGGAAGAACTTCTCCTTCTCCTCGGGGTCCTTCAGCAACAGCTCGACCTGATCCACGAAGTTCGACTCTGGGAACTCGACGTCTGCAAAACTGGGCTGGAACAGAAACACGCACGGCAGCTGCACTTTAAGCACAACAACAACAACAACAACAAAAAAACCTAGAAGGGAAAACACGACGACGCTGCAGACCTGCACGTCACATTTTGAGGAAGCTAACCTGCGCCGCCCAGGCGGACACGAGGGCTTTGATCCGGTCCAGGTGCATCTCGATGGTTTCCGTGTCCGTCACCTGCTCGGTCTGACACAACTCCAGAACCACCTACGACCAGACAGCAGCGACGGTCGAGTCGGTTAAAGTCAAGAAAAACTACGAGCGTGATAGTAATAATAATTCAGGTTTGTTGTTGTTGTTTATTGTTTAGATGCAGGTCGAGGCGACTCCGTTACGTTTGCACGTTTGCTTTGACGGTTCAGAGCTTCACTTAAAGCGTCTCACCCGGGCTCTGAGTCCCAGAAGGAGCTGAGCTTTCTCGTCTGCGTTCAGCAGCTCCGGCACGATGTCGGTGACCGTGCAGATGAACTCCTCCACCATCCCGTAGTCGTGCACGCTGCCCCTCTGCACGATGTGCCACATGGCGGCGGACACGAGGCGCAGCGGAGGTATGAAGAGGCGAAGGGACGGCAGCAGGAGAGGCGCATCTGGAAAATAAACATGCAAGGTTACAAGCTGAGCTCAAAGTATTTATGATTTATCGGTGATATGTCTTATAAGACAGCAATTACTTTACATCCAATGTTTAATATTTAGAATTAATTACATACAAATTGGAATAAACCAATAATATTTGTATTTTTACACATTTCCATGGTAATGCCAGAGGTTTATTCATTGCACTGAATATATATATATATTTTTTTATTCAGGAAACCCTGATTTACCTCCAGTTTGATGAGGGCCATGTGGTCAAATACTATTTTCTTAAATTGGTATACTAAAATATACATCAAATTTATTGTCAGTGCCACATAGAAGTTACAGCTTCTTTTTGTAATTTTTTTTTTTTTACTCTAAATAGAAAGACACATTTATAAAACAATTAATTGAAAGCATGTGTTTGGTTGTCCATCAAACTTTTAATAATTTTGTTTATATTAAAAAAAAAAAAAAAAAAAAAAGCCTCAATTTCAGCATTTAAAATGTGAACAGAAGCTGTTTTTTTCTGTAGCAATCAAAATATGTCAGCTCGGTAAATTATACAGATTTTTTTTTTTTAATCATTTTATTGATCGTTAGATGAATTGATGACCAAATTAATTGGAGTTTGAGCGCAACAGGTTCATACAGGCCTGAAAAACCAACTAGTGCTTTTATTCTGGAAGACTACACGTCCCTTCCTTCATATTATCGGAATTGAATTAACCACTTATTTACTTATATATTACAAGATAAACTGAGGTAATGGCGGTCTAAAAACTAAAATTGGCCTGGAGATGGGCCCATCTTGTAATTTATTTTTATTTATTTATTTTATTTATTTATATTATTATTTTATTTCCAAACAAAACTATTCCTAAACAGCGTTTTAAATTAACGATACGACCGCAAACTAACCAACCTCCTCCTGAAATACCCCGGGACGCGTTCAAGGACTCGCACAAAGTGTCGTAATTAGACGCACCGGACCCCAGCGCCCACAACAAAGGTAGTCGGAAGTCGTGACTTTTCTTAAGAAAAGCCGAGTTACCGACAATGCTAAAAGCAACGAACATTTCTTTGACAGGGCCTTACGTTTTCAGTAACGGGTACACGCAAGTAAGAAGACGCGTTGTTCAGACTTTCGCATTACCAAGTCTTTTATTTGTTTTGTTTTTAGCCACCAACGCTAGTTGCGGATTTAGCCGAAGGCCGTGAAGGCAGCATCTTATCAGCCGTTATGGCGGTTACTAACCGGTCGGTAACCTACGCGGGTAGTTAAACTGCCTCTAACAGTTAACTCGGACGCATTTGCGCAACGATAAATGAACAAAACTGGTTGTTGGCCAACTATCGTTGAGCTCCTTCCTTTTAACCCCCGCGCACGGCGGCTTCGCAAGGCGCTCGTTAACGCAGCACAAAGCACACCGCCGCCGTCCTCCGGAGCGGCGTACGCCATGTTCAGAATCGTGCGCACACACCGTAAAAAAAACCCCGATAACTCGCGATGGGCGACGCGTGTTTGACTTCTCACCGGCTCACCGTTTTCGTGGTGGTGCGGGCTCTCCATGGCGTCTCGGGAAGTCGTCGACGAGATTGAGCAAATCGACTCGGGGCCGTTGGTGAGTCGACGTCCGCCCGACCCTGCGGTGCAGGTTGGCGGGGAGGAAGGGCGGCTCGATTTCTGGTGGGAGTGCGCAGGCGTAGTTAACAACACCCGAGTTTCACTTGTCTCGTTCGGTGGTTCGTGGACACGTCAATGTCCGCTCGTACGACCAGCTGAAGACATCTCGTCCGCTAACTTTGGTCCAGAAAACTCGCACCTTGAGATCATTTGAACTTTGTGGGTGCCCGAAGGAAAAAGACGGAAACATGTCCTTCTTCTTCGCCTCATAAACACAAGGACGGCGGTTATTACTGCCACCTAGAGGCCTTTCGAGGAAACGACGATTTGAGCTTCAGGATGAAATATACAAAATTCTTCCAATTTGTTGATAAATTCTTGTTTTTAGTCGTTGTAGATTTGCTGTTGAATGTTTAAACTCAGAGTAAATATGTTCTCAGTGTTTCCTGGTTACATCATGGCAGAAAAGATTATATTATTTTCTTTTTTAGGAGTGTGCAAATGTTATGTTTGTGGAGCCATTGATTATTGCCAGTAGTGTATAAAGTAAAAAAAAAAATAAGAGTACAGGTAGATATGCCCACTTTGCCCAGTTGGTGATCCAGGCTCGACTGTAACGTGCACGGCGGTATAATACACTCATGAGAGGATTTCCTTGTGTAATCCCTATAAAAGAGTCGCAGGCAGATTCTCCGCCAGACTTTTTATGACCTTCATCGGTGTGACTGCAGACAGTGCGCCGGCTTCGGGAGGGAGTCGTTAACGACTTTTAGTACGTTGAGTCATTTGCTGGGTCGAAGAGCGCGGATCGATAAAACAACGCCGTACCGGGCTCGCGGCCAAATTTGTCACGTCTTTATTCAGAGGATGCTGCCGTTTCAGAAAAACAAGTTTTTCCAAACTTAACCTGCTTTGTTTACTTCCTGTCTGTTGTCCATATTGTGGAGATATTTGGCTGTAGAGGTGAACATTTTTCCAGCCGTGCGACATATTTCATGGAGGGCCGACGTGGCTGAAAACACAGCAGAGATAATAATAATAAAAATAATTTAAAAAAAGCCTTCGTATGGTTTAAACTGTGGTCTTTTTATTAGCTGTCCACAAAAGCATGTCATGGAACAACAGAAACTGTAGCACGAGTGTAACATTCCTTTTTTGTTGTTATACTCCACCACGTCCCTGCTTCTCACACCATGTATAATTTATATTTTTAATATATATATATATATTTTGTACAATATACATGTTTTCATCAAAGGAAAAAAAAATAAAAATAAAATAGCAAAAGTCCCCCCCCCTCCCCTCCCCGCCCCGCCCCATCCCCCCCCCCCACCACCACCACCTCCCCTCTCCTCCCCGAGTGGATTTAAAATCTAGTGAACATCCCATGCACGTTTTTCCACTGCGTCTAGGAGAAATGTTGTTTATTATTACCGGGGAACAAACAAATACGCAGGCAAATGAAGGGGAAGAGTCTTGTCAGACGAAGCCGGTGCACAGAGCGACATTCTCAACAACATTAAACAAGAAGAGCCATGCGAACCGACATTTACCCTTTGACCCGCGCTCCAATCAAAACTACAGTGGCGAGCTAACGTTAGCCCTTCGCTAAACATTAAGACCAATAAAAAAAACAAATGAGCTTTAAGTCTTTTTCATCTAGTTCTTTTTTTTTTTTTTATATATATATTTTTAATGTTAAAGTCATAATCAGCTGCTGTTGGATCACAACGAGACTTTCATTTAAGCTCACCGCCAACAAACTACTGCTTCTGATTGTGTGTGTGTGTGTGAGGCTACAGTAACACTGGCACACGAAGTGCTTGACATCATCATGAACCTTTTTACCTCCCGAGGAGACAAGACAGGTTTTGCATCTTTTGAGTTACATTTCACATTTAGTTCGCAGGTTTCCATTCAAATGTGGGCGTGTCGGACGACCCGGCCGACCGTCCGCTGACGAAGTAACTCACCGGCTTCCGTTTAAACATTCAAGGTAAAACCGGTCGAAGAAATACAACATGGGGTGTCACAAAAATCCAAAGAAATATAATACGTCCAGGCTTTTTTTTTTTTTTTTTTTTTTTTTCAACTCACATTTATACTGTAGCTCCTTAATACAATCTAATGGAAATATTGCTTAATTTTTTTTTTGAAATTTAAAAGCATCTTTTTTATATAATCTTTTTCACTTTTGTAAAACAAAATAGCTGTGGAATGTAAAATAAAATATATAGTGCTATGTACTGTACGTAGGTAAGAAAATAAAGTCGTAGGATAATATCTATATTTCCCTTTCTGTAACTATTTACAGAATCTAAAACCAACTCGTATGCGTTTCTATTAAAATGACTTGTTGGGCCCAAAAACAAATATTTCAGTAATTTTGAGTGTGCTACAATATTTTTTAGATTAGACTCTTGCGTTGGAGGTACGGTCTGATTTAAACGGAGAAACGACCAGCACAGAGTATGAGGACACTTCAGAGACGTTTGCATTGAGAAACAGAGGGAAGCATCTTTTTTTTTTTTTTTGGTTTGTTGCTGGATTGCAAATGTTTTGTTAAATATTCAACTTTTCTTACATTCATGAAATATACTGTTTGATTTCCTCGAAGGGAGAGAGGTAACTGTCTCGGTTATATTAAAATACTGTTGATCTGCATGAGGTCTTCGCTCCGTTCTGAGCGCGCGTGCATCGTTTAAAGAGCAGGCCGACGGTCCGGGGCTGCCGCTTCACGTCTGGTTTTTGGCATTTTAGTCCTTTTTATTTTTATTTTTTAGAATTGATAAGTGTTTATTTGATGCACACGTGGTGGACAAAGCCGTGCGGGAAAATGTAATCATGTGGAGCAAAAGGTTGAATTCCTGCACACTTTCAGGACCGAGTTTAGACACAAGGGACTTTTTGTGAGGAATCAAATTCACAAAGTGGAACGCCAAATATCTACAGAGGAACAGTTGGTGCCAATTAAAAAGAAGCAGAAGACGCAGTAAGGATTGTGTAATTAAATCAAGTAATCGAAAATGATTTAAAGTTGCTTAATGTATTGATTTGAGGAACCTTACAGTCTTCTCCTCTGAGGCCACGTGCTTTACGTAAGTCATTATTTATTTGCTTTGTTTGAATGCTCCGTGCTGCGTTTTGCATTTATTGATTTATATGAAGACACTTTGCCGCCCTGGCAAAATGTAGAAACTTTTTTTGGTGTGCAATATTTGGACTTTTTTTTTTTTTTTTCCCATATTTGCAAATTGAAAAGAAAAGAAAAAGTGAAGTAACACGGTCCAGATTTACCCCATTTACACCTGGTATTTACACGCAATTTGCAGCTGGATAACGTCTGGATACGGTAAAACGCATGTTAACAGGAGGTGTAAAACTGACGCAGAACGCAGTGGGATCGTCCAGCGGAGGTGCTTAAGGGTCGCATGGTCGTCACATCTCAGCCAGATGAAGATCTCGTCCTTGTCGTTTGACCTAAGATCAAACATCAGTGCTGCAGGTTGAAAGGTCCCCTGACTCCACCTCGTCCTGCGAACCCAAAGCTCTGTCGTAGCAGCAACGTTCGCTCGGCACTGGAAAAACAAAATGCTCATATAGCAGCAGTGCTTCCTTTCAGCTGGGATGTGCCATCTGTTGACGATTCTAATATGCCTTCTGAGATTTGATCGAATTACGGGCTCAATTGAGATAACGAGAACGCAGTTCAATTCCAGGTGTAAATGAGAAAAACCTGTGGATTGATTAATTCATCCAGACACGGATCGCTGGTATCAGTGGGCAGAAATTCAACGTTTCTTTCATGAAATTCATGTTTTTAAAGAGATTCAGCCGAGGTAACGCCTAAAAACAAAAAGTGACTTCAACGTGATCCACCCTGATCCATTAGGAACGTACCAGAAAGAGATAAATCATTTCAGGGGTAAAAAAAAAAAAAAAATCTTCTGATTGGACTTCAACCGGAACAATCGACGACACTCGGCCCCACCGATCTACACACAGAAGCACGCCTAAAGCAAAAAAACAGAGGAGTCATACGAACAGGTTAAAACATGCAACTTTGCATAAACGAGACAACCACACAGCAGGGAGCACATTCATGGAGACTGGTGTCATCAGCCAAGCGAGTGTTGGAGAATACTGTACATCAGTTTACAAAAAAACAAAACAAAACAAAAAAAAAGGAACGACCAACACGATGAGTTTATTTACACTCTGCTTTTAAATATCGTCAGAGAGAAAGAAGTCCCTGCCAAATCCCGCTCAGTCTGTTTTGCAGTGGATAGAAAGTTAATAAGCAGCGTTTTTTCCCCCCTTTACTTCCCCCTCTGTAAAAGTAGGTCCGTAAAGTCAGCTCTGCATTAAAAAGCAAAATGAGGGCAGCTCAGTTGAGGATGTGTCATGCAGAAAAGAAGAAAAAAAAAAAAAGGTATCCGTGGAGTTATCACAAGTTAATTTCCCAGTAGGACCTCCACGTTTCAAGCATAAGTCAGCATAGATTTCACTGAGTGGGCCGTCTTTTCGTCCGGATCAGCGGAAGTTCCTGTGATCAGTTTGGCCTCCGCACACAGTAGGTAGAAACACAGTGAAACGCATCCGACGTAGAAGTGACAGAAATGAAAACGAGTCCGCCTAAAAAGTCTGGCATTGCTACGGATCACTTTTATTGGCTGTATAGAAGGATTATATTTTCTATTTTGGCATGTTGTCGAACTTTCTGCTGCGATGGCGTCCACTCCCGCTTTTGTAAACCGCGGTCTCGTTTCTCTGAGATTACGACGAAGCTGCTTTTATCGAGTTTAAACTCTAATCTACGTTTATTTCATTTTTTTTCGGAGTGAAAAAAAGTGTACAGTGTGTATTTCATGCACGTATCCTAGAGATGAAATACAATAGAAAGTTTTATAATCGCGGGTAGGTCTAAGTGATGCTGTTGGGTCAAGGCAGTTCTGTTGTTGTTGTTTTTTTGGGAGCCGCGAGGACAACAACAGTCCCAAGTTTCTGTCTCGTATGCCGACGTCAAACCCTCATCAGGCGGATTTAAAGGGAATTCCTGAAACGAAAAACATCCGACTGCTCGTCTTCTGCAGCGGGGGTGGGGTGGAGGGGTGGGGGGGGGACACTGGGTGCTTAAACGTGGTGTTACGTGGACGCTGTGGCCGGATCGGAGAGGCGCTCCCGGGCGAGAGGACGGCGTCACACCACGGAGCCCTTGGAGGTGGAGAGGTGGATGGAGTGGATGCGAGTGGCCAGCGTCTTCTCCAGGTCCAGGAGCATGTCGGAGCAGATGCCCGGGCTGGACGCGGGGCTCTCGGCGGGGGGGGGCTCGTACAGGAGCTGCTTGAAGCCGTCGAGTTCGATCAGCAGCACCATGTTCTTCAGGAAGTAGCCCTCGATGAAAGCCGTGAGCTCCGCCGCGCCGAGGAACTGCAATCGGAAGAAGACGACGGGAGACACAAGAAGGCAGAGAGTTTGAAAAAAAAAAATAAAAAAGGGAGAGTTTTTGACTCTCTCGGGGCCGAAGAGAATATACGACTCTGGTATTACTCTGACGGTTTATGTTTTGGGTTTAAAAATATGGACATTTCTGGTCAGAACACACAGCGGTGTGGTGCCTTTAGGAGGAGCCATGTTGCCGGGATTTTTGAGAACTATGAAAACTTCGAGGTAAATGCTGACGTCAGCATGTCAACAGGCTGACCTTTTTTTTTTTTAGGTCACACGATGTTTAACAATCAGTCAGTTTACTCTCAGTTAACAGTTTAAAACCACCACAATGAACCTATTTAATAGCAATTTAAAAAAAAAAAAAGTTGCTTATAGAGATTAAAATGAAATTGATACGGCAAACATGTTAGCAAGCGGTGGATTGTTTACACATTCAGCAACTTTAGCGTGGATGTTATTCCTTTGTTTTGTATGTTTTGATTCCAACTAACTTCTGATGGAAATATCTGTTTCTCTCGCAGCTTAACGCTCCAATATGTTCACCAGCTGCTCGCAAACTTTGTTTTTCCTTGTTGTTGTTGTTGTTGCTGACTAATTAGCATATTGTGGCCTTTCCACAATTCAACTTTTCACTGAAAACATGATGATGAACTACGAGGGTGGTCAGAGTGACTCTAAACGGTAAAATTGGTGGTGAAACCAAAAACAAGCCTGAAAGACACTAAAATGCTCACCATGAGTGATTCCTTAATATTACAGTCATTTGGCCCATTATTATTATTAATATATATAAAAAAAAAAGAAGTTGATTACAGCAGCTTTAAGTAAATAGACAATATGATTGTTTAATTGCCGGGCTGCAGCAGCTAAATAATGTTACGTGGCACCTTAAATATAGGAATAATAATATTTGGCCTGTTCACGACTTAACAGGATCATTTGCCATCAGCCGCCGGACACGGTCTCTCACCTTGGCGTGCTTGTAGAGGTCCACGCAGGTTTCCGTGGTGATGTTCTTGGAGCAGATGATCTCACAGTGTCTCTGAAGGGCCTCTAGTTGGAAGAATTTGGCTGCAGACAGGAGCTGCAGGGAACAGTACAGCCACACAGAATGAGGCACAGGACTCGGGATTAGAAATGCTAATACTTGGGGCTGTCGCTCGGCAGGCTGTGGTTAAGTCTGTCCTACCTCCATTACTTCAGTGTTGCGTATGTGCAGGGACTCGGTGCCGCCGCAGTACAGATACTGCATGACCAGCTGTAACACAGAACAGAGCAGGCTTCAGTCTGTTGTGCAAAAACGCAGAAGTGGAAAACGGATCATTTTTCTGTTGCTCTCTCGAAGGTTTGAAGTATTTTTTTGGTGGGACTTTTTTCTCGTTGGAATCTATTTCAGTAAAATTGACTTCACCCGACAACAACAATGTACAAATTCCATTTCCAAGATAAAAAGGCAGTAGCAAGTCCGACCAATGAAACAGTAACAGTATCTTGTCAGTGTTCAAAATATATATTTAATTATTGTCAACAAATCCCACTGAGTGCTGTCCAACTTCTGTCTGTGGCACTCAGCACCAAGAAAAGTAGTTCCAAAGGAAGATGTCAATCTTAAAAACCGGGACACGAAATTGAGTTTTATTTTTTAATTTTGTAAAGAGTCAGTATATTCGCGCACACTTCTTCTTGTTTGGGGACTATTTTCAGGGCTGGATTAATACTTAATCTGGTGTATTAATCAAAGATGAAATAAACTCCAGTGTGTTTTCGTGCTAATGAAGAAACATGTCAGGCGGTGCAACAGTGAGGCTCACTAATGTGTTTTATTTTATTCTTTTCATAGTTTTCAGATAACAATGGAGCTCTATGGCACAAAGGAACAAATATAACTGGCTGCGACTTGTTTACATAATAAATTGAATTCAATTTTTTTTCAGGGGATTTGTTTACAAAATGAAAGAGTTATACTTGAACACTTCTTCAAGAAAGAAATATAAGTGATTATCAAAAATATTTATGTTGTGTGTTTATTAATTTGATACTGATATATTGTTGGGATGAGATTTATTTAAATTCTCTCGTGTTTTTATACTTGTATAAAACAATCCCTTATTAAGTTAGGTTGTAATTGCTAGTTGTATCCCGCCTCATTTGAAAAAATATAATATCTAAAATTGAGCCTCATTGGTAATTAAAATTGAAGACTGAACTTCTTACATGGAAAATGTTGTACTTGACGTGGCTGATCTCGATGCAGGTGTTTTCTGCTGCCGGTCGGTTTTGGAGCAGCGACTTGAACCTGGATGAAGCAGAAAGAAATCTGAGAAATTCTCAAGTTAAGTTTTGTAAAATACAGCATATGTTGACCAAAGTGATGCACAGCTTCAGAACAGAATAAAAACAAATGTTGAAGAAATTGAAAACAACATGAAGCCATAAAAACACCAGACGGTATTCACAAGTGATAATCAATACTGTAAACAATACAATACGGATACAAAAATAAATGTTTTCGATCCAGATTTGAACACTGGTGGTGGATCTGGAGGGTAAATCCCTGCTCCTCTTTTGTTAAATAAAATGAAATAAAACAACATTTCCTTTTACCTGGGCGAAGCTGTAAACAGCAAAACTTTATGTGCATAAAACGGTTTCCCCTCCACCAGGAAGGTCACGTCAGACATGTCCTTGTTGTTCAGGAAGTGCGGGTCTGAGGAAAAAAAAAAAAAGGCAGACGAGAGTAAAAACGATGCTTCTTCTTACTCAACGCTCCAAAACAACAGATGCAGAGCAGCAAACAGCGGCATATTAAGATAATGTGGTCATTAATTACCTCAAGGACGACTCATCACTCGATATCAAGAGCTGAATTATCAAAATACAACAACTTCCATTTGATTTGAATTATAAACAGAAGCTGAATCGAAGCCCAAAAGCTCTTTTCTTAAAGTGCATCCTTCACCGTCCTGATTGATTCATTTGTTGTCAATCTTTTTTAAAAGCCTGAATTCTTTTCACGCACAAAATAAACCATTCATGATTTTAACCTTTTTTTTTTCAAGAAAAGCAGCAGGTGGCGCTGCAGCACAGTCACTGAATGTTTCCCTGCTTCTAATGAAAAGATCAGATAAATGCAGAACATGTCATTATTGTCAAAGTCAAATGTGTTTAATGATAAAATCTCAGATGATTTTCTTAAAATGTTATTTAACCAAAAGTGTTTTTCTGAAATTGGCTTTATAATGGTGACTCAAACTCCACAAGAAAAGAGGATTGAAAAGCCTCCTGCTGCACAATCCCACTTCCAGTTTATAAGCATCTCTCAGACAGCCAGCAGCCACACACAAAAACCTTTTATAACTTTCATTTCACGACCTCCAGCAGCCAAGAGATAATCATATTTTTTGTTTTGTTGTAAAAAAAAATATATTTTGAGGAAGGCAGTGACTTTTTGAGACATGCAAAATACCCTGAAAATGAAATAATACATCTTTCTCCCTCCTCTGACATAACTAATCATCTTCAAACAGTCCTCCTCGGTAGTTTGATTTTAAGGTCCTCTGGATGGCTCCTCCATTAAGTGCTGCTTTGACCAAATAAAACGTAAAATTGAGTTATAATATTTTGAAAATGTCAAAATAAAAATGTTGTTTCAGCTGTAATTTTGTTTCAGCGTAAGCTTGAAGCAATAATTTGACATTTGATCCGTATTTAGTTGCATTTTTTGTCCTTTTGAAACCCAAACAGACGTATTTAAAAACAAAACAAAATGAACCTACAACCCATTTATCAAATCTCATTAAATCATTTGCTGGAAAAAAAAAAAAAGAAGCAGAAGCAGAGTGGCAACAGCAAAGAGTTCAATGTCATGGAGAGAAAATTTAAGGAACAAAAGGCATGACCGACAAATGACCTTTGACCTCTTTGTGTTTCACTTCAGCGTCTTAGTTCCTTCCGTCGTTCCGCTTCATTTAGAAACAAAAAGTGAAGCGTTGGTTAGTTTGAAGTCTTACCTAAGCGTGAGGACTGCTTCCTCTTGATCTCCGTCAGCTTCGGGATGGGGAAGGGCCCGTAGCACTGCGTGAAAATGACCGACAGCTGCTGGCTGATCACCTCGTTCTGCAAAACACCAGCGAGGACGGGAACTTTATTGGAGTTTTTGTGGATTGCTGTTTTTTTTTTCAAAACTATCCATGACAAAAAAAAATCTCATGCAAATGTATGATAATGTGGTTTCCGGAGCGCAGCTAAATATATGCAAATGTGAGCGTTAATGTCACCTCTGCACACGAGCACAGAGGGCAGTTTGTATTCCCCAGAAAACAAAAAGCCAGCCTCACTCTTGTCTGATGTTCCCCTAACAAGAGTTTTGTTTACACGAAACATGAAAGCGAGCCGCGCTGACCTTGCTGGTTCGGAGGATCTGGAACATGAGCGGCAGGCCGTGCGTGATCAGCTCCTCCGTGTACTCGTCCTCCTGGATGCAGGTGAAGTCTTTGAGCAGGCCCTGGATCAGCGGCCGGCGGTGCTGCATGAAGCCGGTTCGCAGGGACTCCAGCCAGGTGTGCAGAGTCCAGGGAACGCCTGGGAACACCGACACACGGACAGTGAATACACACCCCGGAGTAACAGAAAAAAGAGAAGCTTCGAGGGCGACAGGACCGACCATGTTTCCATCACGTTATGGTGTGAGGGTGAGTTGGAGGGCGGTTGCATGGTGAGTGTCGGATTAGTGGAGAGTCAGAGGGACCGGCGGGAAAATAAAGGCAACGTCCTCAATGTAATTAAAGAACGCCCGGTTGAACAATGGCTGTGATGTCTTTGCATCGATATGATGGACATGAAAATAAGCATAAATCACATGAGGTTGGATGTTGCGTGAATTCGAAGTCTGATGTAAGTGTTGCTGTACTTGGAAACTAAATGTCTATATTTAAGTATTTCACTTGTATTTTAAGATGATGTGATTCAATCGAGGCCGACTTTAACGTGTGTTTAACAAGTGTTACACCAACTTGCAGGAGGCCAAAGTCGTAAATCTGACCATGCTCCTTTTATTGTGTGTTTGCTGGAAGTATGCTCCAAACATGGCTGTGAAACTATCACTAACTTTAACTGGGAACTTTTTTTGGTGACTGTATCCGATAAAAACAAGACAGTATGACATCTTCGTATCGTACATCGTATAATATTTGGACAACCATGGCAGGTGATTTTGTGTTTTCCTTTAAGTCTTTGAGTGTTAATCGGTTTTTCTAACGATATTATTTACAATACCTACTTATTTGAGCTTTTAAAATTTTGATGATTTGCTGCTTCTCTAAGGTCGATATCCGTGTAAGTCGTTCATCTTCGTTTTTTTCTTTTTTGACTGCTGATCGTACAAAATGCAAATTTCACACAATTTGATGACAATTTTCACCCCTTTTCTGACACTTAGCTGAAAAGAAATGCATTAGTTGAGATTCTTGAGCTTGAAAACAGAAGTTGACTGACAAAATATTCTCACCACAAGATCCATTTTTAGTAACTCGTCTGGATCCGGTCGGATATTTTTCAGCGTTCAAATGGAACTCGTGAGCTCGTGGTTACAACATGAAAAGTCGTGTGCACCGTGTGCTCGACGTTCAAGTGGTCAAGTCGTAAAAAACCCCACCATAAAAACACCAACATGGACGGCGTCTAGAAGCCACAGAGGCTAACAAATTAGCAAAGCTAACAGGCAGGTAACATAATGCATGAAATGGAAAAGGCACAGAGAGAAGAAATGAGGTCGTTGGAAAGATCAACATTTTCCTCAGACGTAAGCTCTTATCTAAGTTATGAAGACAAACTCCCAATGACTAAAATTACAATATGCTAGCTCAACATCCAACAAAAAATGAACTTCCATGTCCTCTGCCATTTCCGTAAACATCAGCAAACACGTCACAACTCGCGAACTCGAGGCTTACAGAAAGCTTCGTGTTCTGACGTCGTGAATGCCACAAGAGGGCGCCGTTCAAATGGACTCTCGTCGTGTACGCGGTGAATACGACCCCATTTGAAAGCAGCATTCCTCCTGATTCTATCTTCACCTTTTAAACCAACATAGACGAGAATTTTTTCAAAGGAATAATTCGACATTATGGGAAGTATGCTTATTCACGCAGGAGGAAACAGTTTGTCCACAGCAGTAAAATCCGCCTTCCAGCAGCTGTGGCGCTCACTAATTAACAGGTTATATCTCATGTGTAAACGGCACCGTGTAGTTTAACTCTTTTGTTTTTTGTTCTGATTAAACAAATGATATATAATGTGTTAATTACTGAGCTTTACACATGCTGGCATGCGGATTTTTCTTTTCTCCTTTTTCTTTTAACTTTGGACTGAGCCACACTCAGCAGCTCGCGGTGGTCGTTTCACATTTTACTGCTCAGATATGAGAGCATTTGGTCGTGTAACTCTCGACAAGAAAGCAAACAAGCATATTTCCTGCAGCTACTAAATGGGAGCTGCCGGTGAGATTGTTTTGCCAATTAAAATCAATGAATCCCCATCAAAGCCACATTAAGTCTTGCGCTCAATGAGCCGGACCGGGGGGGGGGGAATGAAAGCTTGATGATTGCCACATTTACAAAATGAGCACAGCTTGAGGACAGAGTTTCATCATCGCGTTCACACCTTTGACCCGAGCTATTATCACCTCGGATATAAATAAAAAAATAAAATAAAAATAAAAGTCCTACTCTTGCGACTGTTTCATGGTTGGATGGGTGGCTGTGACTGCTGAGTGGTGTGTACAGGACAGCACAGGACTGGACAGGACGGGACAGGACAGGAACAGCATGAGCACATCTCCAGGACAGCTGGAGGCACCACAGAGCGGAGGCACGTGCGCCAGTGAAGCATGTATTAGTAAATCTGACCTAAGCTGCGGATGTCTATGGTGATGTCCACATGGCCGTGCTCTGCGCTATGGTACATGGCCTCTCTCAGGGCCCTCAGTTTGGCCTTTCCTGTTCGCAGGGTGCCTCCGCCGTTGGCCTGGGGAACCAGCCTCTTCTCCCCGGGTTCCGAACCCTCGGCCAGGATCTCCTCCAGGGACAGCACGTCCCCCTTGTCTTTGTCCGACTGGGACAGGAGCTTCCGAAATACGTTCCTAGAGGAGGGAAGGAAAGCCGTGAAGTGGTTGATCACACACCAGAAAATGGCTCTAAATTAGGCCGACAAAAAAACCCGCATTAAATCCACATTAAGCCCATTCGGCTCTCGCGCTCTGATGACACTCGAAATATCCCCATGCACTTCATGAAGCTCAAATGTATTAGCGTGCTCTGCACCTGTATCACTGCTGTTTGGAATCTAAATATATGAAGTGATTATGATTAAGAAAAAAAAATTAGTTTGCAGATTTGTTGGTGCGGCGTGAACGCAGCGATGCTGCAGGAACAGATGCCCGTCCTTTGAGGAGAATGGGCTTCAACACACAACATACAGTGTGATCACAGCCTGATCAGTGCTTCGGTGCACCATCTGCTTCGGATAAGAAGGGGGGGGGGCGCGTTTTAGAGTCCAAGCGTAAGCAAACATCGTATCCTGTCGGGGAGATCGTTTGATCATCGATGACGAGTAAAATGTTGTTTGATCGTGTCAATTGATCCCAGCGGACGTCCGCGCAGAAGTAGAATTGCACCGTATGCTGTCATAGTATCTTTAAACTTTTTTTTTTTTTTTTTCTAATTTTGCATTAAGAGCTCCTAACTCCTCTACGTTCAGGCTTTTTCCACCAGAACCTGGCTGCAGGTCCGTGAGGTCTGTTAAGTGGATCACAGCCGGCAGGTCAGCTCATCCCACGGTTGTTGGATTGGATTGAGGTGAGAGAAGTTGTTCTACACCAAAACACATCTTCATAGACCTTGCTCTATTTCCAAACTCGAATCAAAACTCAGGTGTTTTAAAAAAAAAAAAATATTTTAGTGACTAGCTTACAATATATACGCCAACGCAGTAAAAAAAAAAAAAAAGAGACTGGAGCTTTTTGTGCGATTTCTGTGCCGAACTAAGCAAACTTTCTTGACCGAAGGAAATCGAGAAAATGAAAGTTTTCTTCTAACTCTCTTGTAAGAAAACAACATCTCTCTACTGTAGGTGTCTACGTCGGTGTGTTTCAGTTCTATATATATATATATATATAGAGAACGGTATTCAATGCAGATAAATACCCCGGGCTTGCAAAAGATCGACGACTGTCTTATGAGCAGACGTTGACGAGATGTCAGAACTTCTGCACGCGCACATCGTTTCACAAACCATCCTGATGCAGTTTGAATCTCCTCAAAACTCACTGCAGCGTGACCATCACACTATAATTGATTGTCCTATTAACGCTGCGTTGTTTTTGTTGGCTTTTGGCTCCTTTTGCTGACATCTCTCTCCGTCTCTCTCTCTCTCTCTCTCTCTCTCTGGCCTGAATGTTAATGGTCGTTATCTCACTCTGCTGCATGGAAATGATGTCAAACCGAAAGCCGTAAGTGCAGCTGAACAGACTCTGTCGCCGGCTGTCTGACAGGGCGACTGAGATGTCGGCCTCTCATATGCTGCCGGATTATGTGAGAGGCAGATGGACCAGGGCGGAGTGTGTAAATGGATCAATACTGTGGTAATGGATATTTCTTGGCTGGCTGGGGCCTCGTTGTTGTTGTGTGTGTGTGTGTGTGTGTGTGTGTGTGTGCGCGTGTGTGTGATTGCCTGTATCACCTGTGGCCGTGCGCCGCTGCCAGGCTGTACGAGTTCATGTCCCCCAGCGGGGCAGAGGAGATGCCGTTCCGACACATGGTGCCGATCATGGGGTCGGCGCCTCTCTCCAGAAGCAAACTCACCAGCTCGAAGTTACCTGACGAGGACGGAATAAAAGGTGGATACGCTCAAATTCAGACAATTTACTCGAGTACCTCAGACTGCACTTGAAATTCCACCACATTTCCCCAATTAAAAGCATATTTCTGTGCGTTTTTTTGCACAGCTACAGTTACTCCCTGCTTTGCCGGTTTAGATTTTACATTCAAAGCATCGTCATCAGCAAATAAAATATGATACATTTACATAAATCCTACATCTATAATGCCGCTGTAGAGAAAAAAAATATGTTCCCTTGTCGGATTAATAAAGTATCTATCTATCTATCTATCTATCTATCTATCTATCTATCTATCTATCTATCTATCTATCTATCTATCTATCTATCTATCTATCTATCTATCTATCTATCGATCGATCTAACGTGGAGTAGTTGGCTCTACCCTTGCACCAGCTGCAACATTAAAATGCTGCTCACATGTAAATGCATCGATAATAATCTTGACTTCTTCTTGGTATGTGAGTAATGGTTTTAAATTGTGGTATACTTTTTATACAGCTATTAACTGGGTGCTTTTTTTTTTTTTTTTTAATTTGTTACGAATAACACATTTTATTGCATATAAACAGAGAGATATGAAGACACGACAACATCCGTGTTAAATCACACCGCACCTAGCCTTAACTGGATTATTAAAAAAGGAAAAATGAGCAACTCGTCTGCAATTATTTGCGAGTCGTTTTCACATTTTTACAAAATCTCAGCTCCCTGAAGGTGAAGACTTGCTGGCCTTCTTTTCTCACAAGTATGTTATGTGCACTGAAGCCTCTGAGGTAGAAGTGAGGCTCTTCTCGTGGCTCTTTTAAGTGTCTGTTCGAGTCTACGACAACAAAGCAAAGATCATAAAAACACGTTTTCCACCTCGGAGCGCTGAATGAAAGTGAGTGACCGCCGCAGAGAGAGCTGCGAGACGAGACGGCATCAAAAGAGCAGAAACTTCTGTCAAAACATTTTACAACCGACAGTTCAGCGGATACAATGAAATCTCATGTGATACCGACGTGAAACTGCTCCACTTAAAATGAACGGAAAATGTGTTTATATTAAGTGTAAATGTATTTCTGCCGTTGCTTATTCGAGCTTTTATGCAGCAATAAAAGTTAATGTGATGTAAAACGGTGAGGAGCGTCAACACGACGCTCCAAACTGCATGAAATTATTCCTCCTGCTTTGAAAAGTCTCTCACTCGTCGCTATTCATGAACAAAATTAGCTTTGGGACCGTTGTCTTTATTTCATCTGCATTATTTATCATTTAATGAGTAGCATGTTAATAGTGTTTTAATCACTTGTTGCCGTGGCAACGCGGCTGCCCACGCCTCCTCCCACAAGGTGAACCCCGGAAACACCGACTACTCTATTTCAACTTGTGATCAGGATTAATTAGTTTTGTGCGTTTTGTAAAGCTGTGTCACTTTTAAAACTCAGGACTTGTTTTGTAAGTTTAAGTCCATGTCTTTTTTTTCAGTTCAGAAAATAAATAGGTGAGAACAAAAATATGTCCAGCAATTTTTGTGGTCTGCTGTATGCTTATATCTGCAGGAAATGATGAAATATGACTTAGATAGTAGTAAAAAAACAAACAAAAAACAATCTCTTTCTTGGACTGCTACTTTTGAGAAAAACTGCCTCAAAATCAAACATTTTTCATCACAACAATCACAGAAAGCTCAGCAAAACCCTGGAGGGTTCTGCTTTATTCTAAGCTAAGCTAACTGGCAGCAGCTTCATATTGAACAGACTGATATGAGAGTGGCATCAACTTTCCTTGTCCAACACCGAGAAAGCAACTAAGCTTTCCCAAATGTCAAACAATCCCTTTAAATGCTCGTAGTTCTGTTTTGACATATATTTCCAGTCAGTTCGGAGCTCATTTTGCTTGAATAAAATTAAAAAACAAAAACACTGCAGCTTCTTCCACGCAGTCACGAGAGGCAGAATTTCAGATTCACTGCGTTGCTGAATCCCAGATAGTAATTGAAAGTGATAAATTAATTGGATGATTAAAGCAGAGTGAGAATGCCTTCTGGTGCGCTCAGAGTTGAACATGTCGTGACTAATCCCTTATACGCTGAGTCGGGGATAAGAATGCTTCGGGTCAAGCGTGCACATCTGAAATCCGGGAAAAAAAAAAACCCAATCGTCCTCGCTGCACGTCTGAGATTTTACCTGCAGCGGCGGCCAGCTGGAGCGGGGTCTCCGTGTAGTTCTCCGTCCCATCCTGCAGGGCGCCCTCCACATTCGCTCTGTTATCCAGCAGCAACTGCGAGGCAGAGGAGGTGGAGAGGGAGGGGGAGGGATGGGGAGGGATGAGGAGGGATGGGGATACAAACCAGAGGGGAGAATACGGAGGAGGAAAAACAGGCAAGGGGGAAGATGTGGTGTTAGAGTCAGGCTCGGCAAGAAAGGGGAGAAAACCTCGACTGTCCCCAACTCTGGACACTACTCATCCTCATTAGCTTCTGTCTAGGGGGGAGTGGGGAGGCTGAATAAATCAAATAATAATTTTCGTGCATATCAAAAATTTAATAAAAAATGATGAGGGCGGCGGTGTTCATCAGCTCAAACAGTAACTACAGCAACCAAATGTATTATACATTATTTTTTTTATTTTTTTTAAAAAGACAAGAAAACAGTGAAATCTGGCATCCCCTGCGGCTGTGTGTCAGCTCTGCTCTGTTTTAGCTCGCCTCTGCTGAAGGGACCCATTTTAAGACTCAGTCCGGGTGAAACCATGTGGGGGAGGTAGGAGGGAGGGGGAGGGGGTCGGGGTAGGGTGGGGGGGGGGGCCTGGGTCACTTCTACACATCTTTAAGAGCATACATAAATCAAAACAAGTCGAACAAGTCGTCTCCACATAACAGCTGCACAGATTAGGATCAAGTAGGAGAAGTTAAATAAAAAAAAAAAAAAATACAAATAAAAAAAAAGAAGGACACTTGGCATCATTTTTAGCATGATGCATCATTATAATATTCAAAATCATCATTATTATTATTATTGTTATTATTATTATTATTTTGGTACAAAGGACAGGGCAAGGGCCACAGGTTAATGTGAATGTCACTACCTGCACGACAGGGACGTGTCCGTGTAACACGGCGAAAGTGAGTGGCGTCCCCTGGCGCGTTTCAGGATAAACTGAGGGGTGCTTGTTTACTGTGCTTGGCACCTGGGAAGTCATAGGTGAAGTTCAGGGAGAGAGATATATATGTATATATATATATATATATTTATATGCGTATACACAGCCATTAACATTCACAGCTCAGGACGGGGAGACGGGGTGGGGTTAGAGAAAAGGAGGGAAGAGGAGTGTGAGAAGCAGTATGCAGGAGGAGAAGTAGAAGCAGAGGAGGGCAAAGATGGCAGAGGGGGATTTTTTTTTTTTTTTTTTTTCTCTCTTTGAGCTTCAGAGAAAAATGTTTAGCAGCGTGAATCCGGCCTCTAAGACGTGAGGCAGAGTTTGTGTATACATCTGGCCGGACGAGTGCTCACTGACCTGTTGTAATCTGCCTGCCTTTCAAAAAGTTTCAACAGGGAAATAAAACCAGAGCACAAAAAAAAAAAAAACATCGGCAACGACTACAAAACACCGATAAGACGGCTGGTGCTGACTCAGCAACAAAGCAGCGACAGAGCGAAATTAAACCGCCTGATGTTTTCAGCAGCTTTTTATTTATTTATAATTTTTTCCCCCCCTCTTTCATCGAGTAAATTACAGAAATGATTTCTAAATGTCGCCCGCAGGAAAAGCAGATGTTTAATAACATGCCACATTACATTTGAGCTGCGGTGCTAAACAGCAGTGGGACTGCTAGTGGATTATTTGTGTTGACGGGGATGAATTATTAATTACTTCAGAATAACAGGAAGTTCCAGCAAGAAACGGAGAAAATCGCCGCCTGCGGTGTTTTCGAATGTCGCGTCTGCGGAGAGGAAGCGTAACGAAATGTTTTCGATCGGCGCACGTTTCAGCGATATGCAACGTCAGCTGCTTTTTTACTTCACTTTAAAGGCTTAGTTCACCCAAAGTACAAACACAGGACGCATCTGAGAAGTTTTTAATCGTAGCTCCAAAAAAAAAAATCTGCCGCCATAAAACTGTAATCTGGAGATTTTTTTTCAGGTCGGTGTTCGACACCTTTTTTTGGGGGGGGGGGGGGGGGGGGGGGCTTGTGAACCCTTAAGATGAAGAAACGTCTCGTGTTAAAGCACTCGCGTACCTCTATGTCCCAAAGTAAATCATAAAATGTTGTTTTTATGTGACCTTAGGTTAGTTGGGACCCGAACTGCCCTACCTGATCCCGACGCCTTACACAGATGAACTAGTTCAACCGGAAATGTTGTTTTTTTGGGGAACAAACAAGGCTCCACGTGCCTCCGTTATGTCGGTTCGACGGCTGAAACCATCTCTAGACTTCCTGCGCGTGAAACCACCCGCACGAGATTTATTTGTTTGGTTGTTGTTGTTTGAACTTGGGTAAACAAAGCCTTTATCACACATTTATCAATCAATAAAGGATGATTCACTGAGTCGGCACGCTGCTTTTGAGTCAACACCGCACCGAACACACACAGGCATTGAACCGATGGAGCGATCACGATGAGGTCACCACGGCGGAGGAGAGCCCATGAGCATTTTTACAAAAACATTTTTTTTATCTCTGCGTACTCTAATTGAAAACTACAATTAAAGCGGCCACGCACACGCACACACACACACACACACACACACACACACACACACACACACAGAGGACACACTGCAGAGACAAAAGCAGTTTTTTTTTTTAAAAGCAAAGCCTCACTTTTACTTCAAGTATTTACTTTTCTAGACGGCAAATAAGTGCAAAGAGGTTCATGCTTCGTGTGGAGTCCGTGGTCGCCAGTTACACTAAGTGCACATACTTGTACAACGGTGATGCATTATTGATGCGGTATAAAGCAAACCGCTGCTGGATGTCTGCAGTGTCAAACGTAATGAAGTAACTCGCCTGCGCTGAGGGACTATCAGCGGATTATTATTCTGTGTCGGCGCGCAGACAGAGCGCCGTTGTTCCTGTGCAGAAAAAAAAAAAAAAAAAAAAAAAAACGATACTCGTTTCTTGCTTATCGGTGCACTTCGTGTAATGAGCTGCCGGGAGAGAACGGAGGGCATGCCGAGAGCAGGTGAGACAATGACAATAGATAGGAGGGGAGGGGGGCGGGGGGTGGAGACACAAAGCGGGTTCATCGTTGTCACAGGTACACAGAAACACAGATGTGAATGTTAAACAAAATAAACAACAACAACAACAACAACAACAACAAAACGTGGAGTCATTGTGCGGCACGACGGGCGGCCGACAGGCGACACTGACCTCGCTGTTGATGTCGGCTCCGGCGTCCAGCAGCATCTGGACCATGGCCTCGTCACCGCGGACGCAGGCGTACATGAGAGGGGTCATTCCCTGCAGGAGAGGGTGTGGGGGGGAAGTGGTGAGGGGAGGGGGTGAGGGGGCGGGGGGGTGGGGGATGTGTGTGAAGGAGAGGCGTTGAGTGGTGGAAAACTTTTACTGCTTTATTTCTTACAGCACACCGGAGAAGGAAAAAAAAAATATACAGTACATTTAGCCTCAGGCGTACTTGGAAGCAAAGAATTCCTCTCACGTAAATATGAAAACATTTGATATTATCGTTGTATTTTTGATCCAGGAGAAGAGGTCGCAACGTACGAGGGTCGACCGAAAGGTTTCTGAAAGGAGCGCCGCACGGAGGGCTAAATTATCCCAACAAATTTATATTTATCTTATCGTATCTATCAAGACACGCCTTCAAAAGAAACTTCCAGGGATGTTTTCTCCAGCTTCACTTTATGATTTGCTGCTCATCATTCAGCGAACGCGCTCGCCTGTCGGAGGTGAGCACCTCTTAACGAAGCACACATAAAATTGAAAGACATATTTCTCTGTAATTTCTCTCAACTGCACCATGAACATTTAAAAAAAAAAAATTTAAATTTTTTTTTTAAGTGCCATCAACAAAGCTCTTAAAGGATCATTTCGGGTTATTTCAACCCGCTGCTCTTCCTGTTAATGTGGCTGTTGTGGCTCCGCGGATAAACGATAACTCGACGAGAAGCGGCTCGGCGTGCCGTCAGCAGAACGGTCGTTACGGGCAATTTCAGTGTTTACTTCCAATCAGACTCCAAAGCAAACTTTAACGTGATTTATGTAAAAAAAAAAAAAAAATAATAATAATCAGCTTTTATGGAAATTCTTGTTCGTCTGAATCTCTTCCGCGGAGGTGGAGAGTCCTTCCAGCATGGAGACGACGGTAAATACACCATTTATAAATACCTGGATTTGTGCATTTTTTTATTTTTTATTTTTTTTTCCAATGGAGCTCACGAGCAGCTGTTTAACGCTCAAAAATGTTCATTAAATCATTATTTTCACAAGTGCCATATGTGCATGTTAGCAGCACTCGCTGCATCTAATATTCAGGATATTATTATCGGTGCCTCAAAATAACCGACGAGAGCGTCGGAGGGCTGAAACATATCATCTCATATCTCTCCATATGCGCAGAGCACTCTCCGGCCTCAGACGCCCACACACACACACACACACACACACACACACACACACACACACACACACACACACACACACACACACACTGCACTTCGAGCTGCAGGGCGAAGCTCGGTGTAAGAGGTGTTTGAGTGTGAACGAGTTAACGGCGAGTTTCTTTCCCATCTATCAGACTTTCTAAAGTCTGGATGATTTTCCATAAAACGTCCATCGTGCGTCTGCTCGGAGGCCGATGAGTTCAACGGGGGCTTTTTTAAATTTTTTTATTTACGACTCCTTCATAACACGGTCTTTATGTTTAATATTTCTTGGACACCGATCTACTTAATCAGCAGGTTCGCTAAAGAGCGAGAGAAGGCGGACCCCGATGATCACCACGATGAGCTCAAAAACGTCGAGCTGACAGACAGCAGCTTTCGCTTTATTGCTCCTTGTAACGCCGGCCAGTGGCTTTGCTCCATTTGGCCGCTTTAACAAGGAGATAAAAGCCTGTATGTCAAGCGTCATCTACGTGAGGAGGAAAAGGTGTCAGTCAATACCGGTTCGTCATATTAACAAGGACCTGGAAATGCGGTTTCAGTCGGATTGTCTTCGGGTTTATGAATCAAGAGACACCAGAAGACGCTTTTTTAAGACACATCGAAAAAGGGGCTTCGTACAAACATCCTTCGGATCTGGAGGTTTTTGGTGTGTCTGAGTGGAGAACTGCCAGAGATATCCTAATTGAACCCAACCGGGCGCGGTGCTCTCCAACCACGGAAAATTAGATTTCACGATTAGCTTCCACTTAGCAGCTCAATGAATAACCGATATTTCCACTGACCGGGGAAAGTTAGAGATTCCCAAATGACGTTAGGAGTGAGATATCGACCCGGCCTGTCAGGAGAAGTGCTGCAGTATCAGGTAACGAACATACACGTCCTTTCTTTTTGAATAACAGAGCAGGGCGGAGCTGCGGTCTGCAGATGTTCGTCTGACAAAAACATCTGCATTCATATCGGTGTTTGGTTTCATGCATGAAGTTCATATACGCTGCCCATGAAATATTTTTGGTATAATATATATATATAAATATAAAAAAAAGAAAAGTGTTTTACAGCTTACATTTTGGAACGTTTTATTTTGGCAGCATTAGTTCCTGTTTGAACTCAATCGACAGCAATCTGTAGACTAATTTCCATAAAGCTTTTCAGTATCAAATTATGATTATGAGCTAGAAGTGAAACACTTAATCAATTTCCAGAAAAACAAGCAGCAATTATAATAATTAATTGTAATAATTAATAATGTTTCAAGGAAAATTGCCTACTTAAGTCCCACTTTAGTCATTGTGAGGGTCTGCTGCTTTTGCTGCCGTGTGTGGTAATAAACGGAGTATTGGTTTGAGTGTTTGGGGGTAAATCCGATGACCACCTCTCGGGGCTTTGATTTGGTACGACCTTTAAGAAAATAATCTGCAATATTTCCAATAATGATCACGAGCTCTACCACGAGCCGATATCTGACGTTACAAGGAGTTTCTTCCTATATGACTTCCCTGCTGGACGTCGGGGATCAGCTGATCCGGTGATGAATATCACAGCAGATATCGACGCTGACACGCGAAGAAAACAACAACAACAACAAGGGCGTCTCGATAATAATGTGAACTCTTCTCCTTTGCATCACTGCCTTGTATTCATCGGTGCATTACTCATAGGGAGCCGTCTGCTCCCGGCGTGTGCGTGTGTGTGTGTGTGTGTGTGTGTGCGCGCGCGTGCGTTTGAACTGCGACGGACTGTAATACTCATTTGAAATCCACAATTGATTGCGCATCACTCCGCCGCGGTTGCGTAGGTGTGCGGATGTTAACACCGCGTACAGTACAGCGTGTAGGAGTTGTGTGTGTGTGTGTGTGTGTGTGTGTGTGTGTGTGTGTGTGTGTGTGTGTGTGTGCGTGTGTGCGCGTGTGTGTGCGCGTGTGCGTGTGAGAAGCGCCAGACCTGCTCGCTCATGCTGTTAATGCCGTCGGGTCCCAGCAGGTTCACCGCCTGCTTGACCAGGTCCGTCCGGCCGCAGTTGAGCATCCTGAAGCCGAGGTCCTGCAGGAACTTGGCCTCGGTGGAGGCGGCGTCCAGCTTCCTGGTGGCACAGAAACAATCCTCCGCTCTGCGGACGGACATCGGCAGATCCATTACTTTTGATTGAGACGGAGCTTATCTCCGAAATGGATTTGGAGATCGGTGGACATACATCTCCACCGACTCGGTGTTACAAAAACGAGCTGTGCGCATCGAGCTGTTTGCCAAGATCTCAATTTGTCACCATTTTTCTTTGCTCGCTTCTTGGTTCGCTATTTTCCTCGTTTTTTGGAAAGTAGCTTTCTTTTCTGCAGGTGAGGATTCTGCTATGACTCATTGTGACTCACTCATGTTTCCCGTAAAGCCTCTTAATCCGAGCTGTGAGCAGCTGTCACAGCTGAAGTTTCCACCGCGTCACGGAGAAACCTTTTCACCGTGTTTCTCTTAATTTTTCACGACTATTGTGCACGACATGTCAGGAGATTGTTAATTAACCACACACCTCTCTCTCTCTCTCTCTCTCTCTTTCTCTCTCTCTCTCTCTCTCTCGTGCTATTCATTATTTCTCTGCAAATATTTTAAATGTGAAAACACTCTTAAACCCACTGACTCCGTGACATAAAACAAACAAAAAAAACCAACACATTTTCTGAGTGATTAGGAGTGTTTGTGAATGAGGAAGAGGAAGCGGGAAACAGGAGGCGGTGGGTATATACAGAGACAAGATTGATTGCTTACTGTTGTCCAGGAAAGAAAGACAAACGCACTCCATTTACCAACTGCCCAATCTCATGAACAAGCTTTTAAATTAGAAACTGAGACCCCATTTTATGTTCAGCAACTCTGTGCGGCTACCGCGAAGCTAAACGCCAAAGCCATGCTTGTTGTTTTTTTTTTTTTTTTTTTTTTGCAGTAAACTTTGTTGTTAAGTAGCCGTCTTACTTTATTTGCCGCGGCTCACAGTCCACGCCGGGCAGCAGCAGCCTGGCCGCCTGCCGCACGTCGTCGCTGTCCACGGAGAAGCTTCGTCGATGCTCGGTGTGGGCGACCGCCACCCGGATCCACTCCATCAGCGGCGGCAGCACCAGGAACGGCCTGCGGAGCAAAGACAGGATTCACTTTTGAGTTTTAAACTTTAACGTCCAACTAAAATCACATTTAGTTTTGTATTATTTAAAGGAAGGAAACAGAGCTACATGGGTAATCAGTGTTGTTGTTGTTGTTGTTGTTGAGTCTCCATCGGCTGTTAGAACACACAAATTGCACATAAGTGATCTTTTTGGAGCTACAAGTGACCATATTTAGATGAGCTGGGGAGGAACGAGGGGCGGAGCTGAATGAGAACCGGTGACGCTATGCCCCGCCCACCCGTACCAAAAACCCGACCAACCAGGTATGTCGATCAAACCAGTAAAAACATACCACCGCAATAAAATAATCTGATGGTGTATTTCATGAGAGAAGTTGAATGGGAGTCTATTGGAGCTAGAGGTTGTTTGGGGCCAGCCCCTAGTGGCCCTCCGTGGTATTGCACATTAGCATTGGCTTCAGTTTTCCGACCCGGAGACTTTGACCACTTTTATACAAAGTCTGGTTCAGGCATCCAAACGGTGAGACAACCCTGCCGTCATCAGATAAATGTGATTTTGTCGTTTTCATCCATTACACCGTTTATTCCAAAAACGTACACTTTTTTCTTTTTGTTAAGATAAAGTTTTTTTTTTAATCATTTTTGTTGTTTTGACTCCAGAGCATCGTTAAATAAAATAGTTGAGCTGAGTGCTTCACTGGTGTCCATTTAAGGATTATCATGCTGCAGCTGAACAGCTATTTAAGTATTTAGCTTGCAAAGTGATGGTGGCGGTGCACTTTTGGGAATTTGTGTTTGTTTGGCGATGCATTGAAAAATTTAAGGTGCAGATTAAGATGTGTGTTCATGGTTATAAATTGGAGAAGGAGGAGACTTTTGCAGGGAGGCTAAAGTGGGTAGTTGTTGCAGCTGCTGTCGGCCGTCTGCTGTTTGTGATACTGCGCAAACGTTACTGATTTTTTTTTTTTTACACGTATTCTGTATCAGAATAATGTCCCTGCCTTTGGAGACGAGGTCCTCCATTGATTTACTGCAACACAAGGGGGCGCCACCAAGAAATCCAAAAAACAAATATAAAACAGCAATTTCTATGATATACATTGCACGAGAAAAAAAAAGGACCTTTCAGTATTTCACCAGGGAAACTCGAATGCTTTGCAAGTTAAAAAAAAAATTAAACATACATGGAGAACGTTTTTTTTTTTTTACAACGTGATCATGATTTATAAATGTGGCTCCAAATGTAAAAAAAAAAAAATTCATTCTCTACTCAATTATTTCCATTTACAAATGTAGATATAACACACGCCATCAATGTTGCATCATATGCAATAATATTGTTAATGTGACCTTTATGTGTCAAAATGGATTTTTCAAACTGATAATATCACCAGTTGGCTGCGTTTCATAATGATCCGTGTGCTTTATTCACCTTTCAAATAAAATCCCTTAATAAAGACTCCAGTCCACAAACTTTCTAATTAAAGATGCTCTCACAGATATCTGGAAAGGCCGCTACGCTAAATCAATATCGATAATTGGTCCGGAGCAGAAGGAGATTTAGATGCTGCAACCCCCCCCCCCCCTCTAAATGCTGTTTTCACCTTCTTTAATCAAAATCAGTAATTATTACCTTCTTTAATCAAAATCAGTAATGGGTCTTGCCTGCGTGACATGTTCATATTTCATCATTTATTTCCTGGATGAGTGTGCGAGTCTGTGAGTGTGTGTGTTTGTTTAATCCGTCTCTCTCTCACATCCACTCCCGTGTTGTTTTGTCTGCCATTCATCTTTTTCCCCCCGCAGAGAAACGGCAGCCAAATTCAGGTCAGTCATTCGTCACACAGTCAACCCCTTTAACGTCACCTTCACCATCACGATGACTTGTTTTGTTTTTGTCAGGTTTTACGAACTCGCCAGAAATTAGAGACAAATATGAAAAATTGGAATAAACGTTGATGTTCTAACTCTTTATAATCTTAATTTATAAATAAATAAATACATATGTCACACACGAGAGAAAAAGTTATTACATTTTTGGGGGTTTTTTTTGTGCTAAAAGTTGTATCAATACCACTCTTAAAGCTCAAAACGACACCTTCACACCTACCTAACACTTCTATAACATAACACCTCTAAAATGTACTATTTACTGGTAACCATTTGTTTTGTTGTGAGAACGCCATTGCCAGGCAACAGCAACATAGGAGCCACAGAGGTTAACAATTTCAAATAAAAAAAAAATTCCCCTTGGGGATTAATAAAGTAACTACCTAACCTAACCTAACCTAACCTAACCTAACCTAACCTAACCTAACCTAACCTAACCTAACCTAACCTAACCTAACCTAACCTAACCTAACCAATTTAGCCAGCTAGTGGGTGAGTGAGGTAACGCAGGAAGAGTAGCTCTCTCATTGACTCCCAGTTTAGGTTCGGGAAGCGGACAGTTTCTTTACTTTTAAGATTTGGATTCAAACTTTCCTATTTTTTGTTTTTCAGTTGACCCTGAACCATCGTTCCTTTTTTTAAATTTTTTTATTATTTGTTTCTTAGCTGGCTGCTATTTTGTGATTGTAAAGTGTTCTCGTACCATGTCGCAGGTTGATTTTATACTTAAAATAAAATAAAACGTGATTCATTCTGCTGAATGAGAGCTGTTGTTGGCAGCTGGCTGGGAAATAAAGCTAAGATTTAGCTTCATGAGTTGGTTGAAACATGCTGTCTCTGGCTGACTGAAAAAAAACGTGGTTTTTTTTTTTTTTTTTTTATAAATATGCGCTTGATGGCTACAAACATGATAGTAGCCCACATTATATCCCATGCAAAAAAAAAAAAATCTGAAATTGTGGGAATAAAGAAAGAGCACTGTGCTTAGTCCTGGTGTTATGATAATGAAAACAAATCCAAAACATAACCTTCTTTGCATCCTTTTTTTTGTCGTATTTTCAGATAGTTTTTTTTCTCTGAAAACTCTGCAGTTACGACAGGTCCTCGGAGACTTCAGATCCCACCACCCAGAGACTGTATTGCGAATTCAGAGCTTCAGTCCCGCTGTATACTGTGCCTGTGCAAGTGGCTTATTCCATCCTCGGAGGACAGGATTACAAAAGCCTCGCATCTCCCAGCGATCAGCACCGCACTCCGCCGGCCAACTGACAGCTCCGGCTGCCAAAAAAAAAAAAAAAAAAAACCCTGACGAAAAAAAAAACGAAGTCAGGTATTTATGATAAGTGCGAGGTGCAAGTTATATCATGAAATTACATTTTGGATAAATCTCAGAAGGCAAAGTGCTCAGTAAGTTGGTGGTTCTCTTGGATATCTAGCCAGTCACATTGATTTCACACCACAATGTGACCACTCACTGAACCGCGGAAAGAAAAACCTAGAAAGAGAAAACTGGTAGAGATGTTTTTTTTTTATCCTGTTCAGCTGTCTCTTCACAAGAATAAAACCACTCAGAGGAAATGTGAAATTACTTTTTTTTTTTTTTTTATGTTCAAAAGGGTTTTATTCTAATGGGAAAAACGTATTTCTGAGCTGAAGCTAATGCATACTTTATTCAGCCTTTTCTGCAAGAAAAAAAATGGGACTGAACAAAGATGTGTTTTGACGAGCTGTGTTTGAAATACATCCTCGCGGTTAAAAAAGTTAATACAAGTTGTCAGACGTGACACAATGATCCTAGGTTATCTTAAATGTTTTATAATGTGAATAAAATATCCCATACAAATTAACTGGGCATGCAACTTTTTCCTGTATTTTTTTAAAATGTCATCTACTTGCTTCATTTAGAAAAATAAATCCTAACTTTCTGCCTCCTACCTTGTTAACTAATGTTAGCTTTGGCATCACTGTTACTGTGCAACATCGGTAAAATGACCTGCTCTTAAGTATCGTGAGGCATAATATGAAAGAATACAAAATATAGCTGGATTACCTTTTATTGCCAAAACTAGTGAGGAAATTATTCAATAAGCGATAATGCTAGAATATCTTTTGTCCCATTAGCAGGCGAGCTACGCTGACAAGCTTGATGGCCATTAGCATTTGACTATATTTTCAGAATAATTATCCCGCTTATTTGTGGTAACGATTCCCTCTTTTGTCTGCTCTACATTAGTGAACTAATGACAAACAGGACAGCGCACGCTAACGTTTCTTTTTGCAGGGTGCGGGTAATTTCTGGACAAAACAGCTGGATGAGGTTCTCATTAGGGAAAATATGAAGCTTCATTTCTTTCACCCGTCCTAATGTGCTCTTTTTATGAACTGGGCTTCTAAGGATATTTATAACAACAAATATAGCTCATCCACGAGAAATCATTACTTATGATAGTTAAGAGTAATTGTGACTGCATATTCCAGTTTAGAAGATAATAAAACAGTATTTTCCTTTAAGGTGTTTAAAACCATTAAGTGGTCTCAAATGCACATTAGAAGACCTTAAAACATGAAATTAAATGGGTTGATTTCATGTTCAATTGTATTACGAAACCATCAGTGAAGGTCCCTTTGGAACTTTTTCTCCCTTATGACCCTCTGGCAACCATCATTTCTCAAAAAAATGATTTTAAACACAACCCCTTAACCAACCCAGAGAAACCATTTGGGACCGGTATGTTTGCTGTTTATGCAGCTGCCCGGCCCTTCTGTAAATTTGCTGTAAGCACATGTTTAATCAAGACAGCAGCTTTTAGATGTAACCGCAGTCTTTGCACCTTCAGTCTGCCAGGAATTTGAACTCTGGCAAGACTTAAAAAAAGAAAGAAAAAAGGCTTCTCTTCTGTTTAGCAGTTGGCTGACCGATGTGACAATTAGGACCTCCTCCCTTTTTTTTCTCGCTGTTTTAACTGGTGCCTGCTTCTCCGAAAGACATATTTACAGTTGAGGGTTTGAAGAAGAGGGAGGCCCAGCTAGGAATGAAAAACACTGAGGGGTAATGTTATCCATCCATGCAGACAGCGGGCCTGCAGCGACAACCAACTCCCAGAACTGCCAGTGTTAAAAGAGTAAACGTCTGGCCCAAAACACTGAATATATCAAGGAACCTGCTGCAGCTCTTTTACAACTCTAATTCCCTCTGGCTTTTTTATCTTTCTTGTAAAAGTTCAAAAGTTGTAGTGACAAACCACTTTTTCTGCTTCTGAAGCTGATTTAACGTTGTGGTAGACATTCAAAGCTCATCTCAGCAATTGTTCACGTCACTGAGAGTTCACAAAACAATCGTAAAAGATTGTTTAATCTAATTTAATCTGTCTCCCTCTCGTCCCATAACTGTGTTATTCAGGCCCTTTTTTTTTTTTTTTTTTTTTTACTCGTCTTCAACCTTTCAGCAGAATGCTAAATAGAGGATTTTTCTCTCCAGGGGGCCCGAGAGCCTGCTGACATGTCACTCCGCCTGACAATCCTCGCGCTCCCCAAGGTGGTCGGGATGGAGTTTTATCTCTTCAGAGTGCAGGAAAGATGTTGGAATATCTGTCCGTCCATCTATCCAAAGTGAAGTCCCCCTGGTTCCCATCAATCTGCTCATATAAGGAAGTGTCAGCGCTGACCAGCCCACGCAGCTTCTTACCAGATCGCTGGTGGGGCAAAAAACTTGTGCAAGAAAGTAGGAATATCTGCACGAACTGGAACGCCACTAACTGAACACGGCAATGTGTCAGAACAGATAAACATACCTGCATTTTGAGCGTAGCGCTTTTATACCGACTCACACAAACATTTCTCTGTGACATAAATCATCTTACAGCTTGATTTAAACCTCAATGAGCTGGTTAATTGACTTAACTGAATGGCAAAGTAATTGTAATCAAATGGCCCATTTTTGACCATTTTATTGTATCCCAAATTTAATAAAACACTCTCAAGTCTAAATTTCAAAAGCAAAGTGGTCAACAAGACTTCTTCCCTTTTAAGACCTCTGAGAAATTAAAAATTTGTTTTGCCATTTTTTGAAAAGCCATTGGTCTTCTTTCAATAATTAGTTGCTTTAAAAAGGATGAAATACAGCAAGCTATATGAAGTCTTCATTCAGATGAACACCAATCTCTGGAGAATAGATATAAATAATGGAGGACAGTAATAAAACGTGGTGTGGACAGATAAATCACAGGGTGTTCAATGTGTGAAAATGGGCGAAAATGGAAGAAAGATGGAAGTTATAAAGGGATACCTTATATTAACCTTGGCCCAGTTTTCTACTGTTGCTGAGGTGAACCGTCACCACTCAAATCTTGGATATCAAAAGCATTTTCCAACTGTTACCAATTTTTTAGGTAAATGTTTTGTGATAAACTTGGGCATTATTATCTTTACTTTGAGTTATTGTAAAGCAATTTAAATGCATCGGTAGTTTTGATCTGTTTGAGGGTAGATCATTTCATTCTGGGAGGACCCATCCATTGAATTGGGTCAAGGCTTTTATCTCCACCAACTGAGGTTTAAGCCAAACAATTAAGATTATTTCTGAGGAGCTCTGTGGGAAATATCTGCATTGCAATTGCTCAAACGAGTGACTCACGCTGGTAAAATCATATCCTGTGTCCTGAGTCCAAAAGCGTCTCAGCGTCTTCATTCCTAACCCTGCCTCAGCCGTCTGCCCCCATTGCTGGCAAATACGACGCTGCCCTTTCTTTTTTCTTTTTTTCCCCAGACAAACTACAGAGCTGTTATGCAGAGAGAGAGACAGGGAGAGTGGGAGGAGGCACATAAGCACAACTGATTGTAATAAAATCATCTAACCAGGCCACAAACATGGGTGTTTTGCTTCTTTACTAGGAAAACATGTTTTGAGTATCATCGCTCCTCTTTTCCTGCAAACAATTTTAAAAATGCCACCGATTATCTTATTTGCTAACTGAATCAAAACAGGCTGACTACCTGAAGATGATTCCTACCACACCTTATTTAGTTTTTTGTTGTTGTTGTTGTTGTTGTTGTTTACCTTCTCTGTAATTTCTGACACACATCAGACCCACAGCTGTGGAAGAGGCCTCGCCCCATCAAACAGTTCATTTATCGACCGCAGGGCAGAGCCCGACCCTCTCAATCGATCAGGTCAAGCCTGACGGTTCAGTTTGCAAATTACAAACTTTTTGTGTTCAGAAAAAGGACATGAATATCAAATTGACGGTGCATTAAAATGAGGCTCCATTTAGCAAGGACATCTTATTTTGTGAAACGCCTGCTGCTTTGACTTAGTTTTTTGTGCATGTTCACGTGTTTATTGATGTGCTCATTTACGTGTTCGTTTGCATCCAGAACGGCAAAGCGAGGATCACCCAGGACGGATGCTAACCTCAGGTCTGAACAGGGCGCGTGAAGCCGCCGCTCGACTCACCTCTCAGTCTGTAAGGTGACTTTGGAGGGCTCGACGTTGGGGTTCTCCCACTCCATCTGCGGGCAGTGCATGAAGTAACACAGGGTGTAGAGGGCCTCGGGCTCCCAGTGCACCGTGCTGTTGGTCTTCTGGTGGACCGGGGTCCCGTTGCTGGGGTTCTTGATGTGCAGCGGCTGGAGGTGGTGCATGGCCCGGGTTACCAAATCACCTGCAGGACATTTTTTAATAGATGAGAACTGTACATGTATTTTACCAACAACAAAAAAAAAAGACACAAATTCCATGAAGATGAAACAATAACGTGTCCTCCACCGACAACAAATCCAGTCATTATAAGGAAGTCCTACGCATTACTCTCAAACCCATTTCCTACTCTTTTGACACACGAGTACTCGCAGCACTTCTGTAGAGATGCACGGCTTCATTCACACACCCTCTGATTCACCCTGCATTTAGTCAGACACATATGCCCACACAGTCCTGAGTGGGAAACTGCTGCCTTGAAATGAATCTTACGCATATCGGGTCTTTTTCAGCGAAGCACTCAGACGTGTGAAGCTCATATTCTGCCCCCATTTCATCTCTAGTTCTTCGTTTTCTCTTTTATTCCCCCGCGATGTCTCGTGTGACCACCGAGAGAGTCGCAGGGAATCTACAATGTCTGAGTGGGTGAGCGTGTGTGTGGAATGAATATGTAAAGCATTTTAAAACCCTGTGAATTTCCTGCTCTGAGAAACACGACTGTAGGATGAGACAGAGAACGTCCATGAGTCATGAGCGGTAAAACATGAAAAGTCAGACAAGGTCGTATACGAACAGTTTATTCTTATTTTTGGGTATGTACCAGGCGGCAACCGGCAGTGACGTCACCTGTTGGTTTGTGAACGGCCGTTTTAAAGCCTTGAGTTCGGAATTTGGCCGGCGCCACCGTGCTAGTTCGGAGCGGTTTGGAGCAGGACGTGACCATATTTGGACGAGCCTGGGGGAGGAGCGAGCGGTGGATCTCACTTGATCTGATCGGAAATCCGGCGATTCAACGTCCCGCTCACAGATAGCTGTAACCTGACTGCACTACATGCCTGTCAATCAAACAGACACGCCCCCAAAAACACATCTTTTTGAGATTGTTTGTTTTCTAATTAACGACGGGAATATTTTCAGATCGACGGCCAGAAAACGACTAAGAAGGAGCGACTTTAGCTAACAACACAGAGATAACTCGTGGAGAAATTTTATTGACTGAGAATTTTATGAGACAAATGGAATGGGAGTCAATGGAGCCAGAAGCTTTTTGGAGACAACCTCTGGTGGTATGGCCTCGTTTTTATGGCGTGCACAGGAGATACAAGTCATTTCATTTGACTGCTGCAAAACAAGCTCAGCTCTAACCTGAATGGAGAGTGAGCCCACCCGTAATGTCCTGAATAAAAATAGAAATCAAAGTATTCCACTGTTTTGTAGAGTTATTGTACTTTTCTCCCGTGTACACAGCTGTGGATGGGAACAGCACCAGATGTGTTTGAATGTGGGCGATGATTAGAGGTCTGGAGGGCTACAGCATGACTTCACTTCATTCATGAGTGAGCAAATCATGTAACATCTTTTCCAAGTTCCTGAGGACTCGCAATAAAATTAATTAAAAGAAAGAAAAAAAACCCGAGCCTCAGAGATTAAGTAAAGCTTTTTTTCTGGACAACAGAGTACATTTCCAGCTATTTTCTTGATAAATATGGTCCATTCCTTTCAGTGTGATCTGTTTCAAGCTGTGTCTGTGCGCAGCGGGAGCACAGAACAAATGAAAGTCAGAAGAAATGTTACAGCTCCAATAATTTTTAACACCAGGGGAGGTATGAATTTCAAAATCTCTTTTTTTTTTCTTTATTCTTTTTTGGGCATTTTCCCTGCCTTTATAAAGCAGACGGTGCCGACAGGAAAGGTCTAGATGTAGATGACATGCAGTAAAGGTCCAGCCAGCCATCAAACCGGGTCCTCGCTGCTGTCAGCATTAACGCCCACGTGATTCGTGCCCCAACTACTCGGCTAACAGGACGCCCCCTTTCAAAGTGTGATATTTAATACATGTGCAGGACAGTGGCAGATATTTAGCGTTGACATTTAGAGAGTTATAATCCTCTGATTTAGACTGCATCACTGCAGTTCATCATTGAGGTCATTAGTGATGCGGTTCAGAATAACGACGTTGCTCCGAGAGGGAAAAACACTGCAGCGTGAATCTGCAGGGTTGATTTCTAACAACAGTGTATCCCCCTATTGATCTAATTATTTACTCACTTTACTGCAACGCTGGAGGTTACAGAGGAACATGGACACTGAGTTGAGACGGAAAAACATTATGCACTCTCTCACTGGAAGTAATATGCAAATATAACAATATGTGTGAAAGTTTGGAGCTCTGAGCTGCAGTGCAGCAGTCAACGCACTTTCATTCTCTGATTGTTTGTTCCAAAAATACCCGGTCGGAGGGAAAAGCTGGCCTGTCTTGAAACCGCCTTCCTTAGACACAGTGACGCGGTGAGTCTGAGCCCAAGGTTCTCCATCTGTCAAACTAAAGGCCTCCGACAGAGATCACAGGCAGACAGACACAAACAGAGCTCGGAGCTCCAAGCACGTTCTGCACGGAGCCTCATAGACGGTCGAGGAAACAATTAGATACATCGATAGATGATTGAACACAAAGGCAGACATGCTGTTTCCATGATTGTATTCAACTGGTACTTTGTTTTGATTTGTTTGATTTTACATGTTAGATATGACTGACATGCAGCAGGGGCAGCTTTTGAAGTTTGCAAATCCAAGAAGTCATAGTTGGATCTGCTCTCAGACTGATGTGGTTGGGGTGGTTGGAGGGGTCAACAAAACATCCGTGGTGGTTTCTTTTAACTATGACCACAATCACGATATTAACCAAGGCATATGCATGCCTAAAACTGACCAAACCCAACTGACCAACAATTGATTTTTATTTGTGATATTCTGCTTTTGCGGCACATCACGTCAGAAAACGCATCTTTGTGTCTTTATGGACGTCCAAACTCCGCATTTTGCCCTTTAATTTGAAGTTTCTATGATGTCTTGAAACTGCCCATCACCACAGTTACAAGGACGCTGAAATGTTTAATTGATTAAGCCACAATTTTGATACTTTATCAAACATAAATAACGAATATTCCCTTGTTCAAACTAATCAAATGTGAGAAATTATACATTTTCTGAAACTGCTAACAAGACAAGCAGCCTGACCTGAGGATGTTAAAAATATAGCCCATAAACTATTACAGAAAACAGTCACCACTTGCAGCTCTATGAAATTTCTGTACTTGATGTGTGCAGACTGTTTGCTAAGCGTGTTTGGTGCTCAGTAGCATTTAGCTGGTGAAGTAAACCGAGCATAGAAAACCTCTCCACTCCAGGTACCCAGGAGGTCCTCGAGCTGCTCGGTGTGTGTGTGTGTGTGTGTGCGGCGTGCTACTGGCCTGAATATTAAGAGAGACATTAATAAACATCAGGGAGACAAAACAAAGATGACTGAAATGTGTATTTACATTACGAAACACTTCGGCTCGACGGGAATACAATGTGAGAAACCCATAAAAGAGACAACGGAGTAGCACTAACTCCCAGAACTGACAGCTCTCCCCTGGGGTTTGCAGGGCTTGCTGAGTAAAAACAGAACTCTATAACCACACCACGTCCATAAATAACAGACCACATTGAGGTTTCTTATTTTACCACAACTAACATTAGAGGCAAACCGCTCAACCACCGCTGTCCCTCTGAGCTGAAACCAGCGCGGCAGCTGATAATCAAGCTTTCTTCGCCATCATTAATTGTTCCTGTGACTTTGGTTTTGTCAGCAGGACAACATTTGCTCCCATCTCCTTTGCTGTAATTATCTAAGCAACACTCCTATGGGGTTCATGCTTCATCTCATTTGAATTAATCATAGGGGACAGCTTAGTGTCTTCCTTTCTCCTAGCCAAGTCCTTCCCTCTTGGAAGGACTCATTACAGAACAAAACTTTGTTCTCTGTTCCCCTGTGGGAAAAAAAAAAAAAAAAAAGACAAAGCAGCATAGAGCAAAAATGTCCTGCTATAATGAAATGTCACAAATACTTTAAATTCTGTCACACAGCGGCTGCAAAACGCTGTTTTCTCCTAATGATACATTGCAGTCGACTAATGTTTAGCTTCACTGTTTTCACAGAGCTCATAATTTTCATGTAAAACGTTATTAGAGGTGAAAATAACTCCTTTCATCTGTGACTCTACAGAAACACAACAAGAGTTCACAGCCACTCTAGTGTCTCTCTGTGAGGGTGTATTTGGCTGGTAGTAGATTGGATCAGCAGGAGGGCCGCCTTGCCTGTGATTGGTTGTTGAGTTGTGGGATGGTCAGCGTTAGGATTAGGGTAAAGATTAGGTTTAAGGACCAGTTGATTGACAGTGAAACAACCAATCACAGTAGCATAGAGTTCATAGCATCGTGTTTGAGAAACATCTTGTGGGCACCGTTGATATTCCTACCAAAGTTTGTCCCAATGCGTTGTGTAGATGTTGAGATATTTCTCACCATAAGTGAAAAAGTGTGACCCGCGGATGCACCAGATGAGGAGAAGTGGGGTCACCTAAGTTATTACAATTCGTTGCGAAGACATGAAAGATTCATGGTAATCCATCCAATAATTGTTGAGACATTTCAGTTTGATATTCTCGTTGCATTATAAAGGGAAGAAGACCAACTGTAATGAAATGTCAGCACTTTAAATTCTGTCAAAGAGCCGCCACAAAAGCTGTAATTATCCTGTCTTCTTCAGGTGGTGCACGCATGAGATATAATGTGAGTGTTAGGCTTGATGTTTTCACATGGCTAATAATTCCCATCTGACAAGTCATTCAAGCTAAAAATCTTTTCACCTCCGTCTCAGACAAAGTTCAAATATAGCAGGCACTTCAGACACCAGATTTCCTAATGAAGACCTCCTGGCATCGAAGAGTACAGACTCACAAGCTGTTTCACCCGAGCTGCACTTTCTTCATGATGACAACTCAACAACAGAAGCTTTTTAATGCCAACTTTAATGGTTTTTTTCCCCTACTTGAAGTACATGGGCCATATGAAGTTTTCTTTGTCAAGGTTTAAAATAGCTTTACTTCACAGCTTTTTTCCCCTTCACCAGGTACAATAAAGCCCAATGCAATTATGCTCTCATAACGAGAAGCCGCAGGGAATGTGCTTTGAGTTATGGTACTTGGAACAGCGTGTTTACTTTGACGTAGAGTAATTTAAATGCGACAAGGTTTTCTTCTGCAGTCGTTTTCTTCTCTTTACAAAGTAATTACAGTACGAGTCCAATAATATGTTTGTAATAAATGTGATAATATTAATATGTTTGTCATGGGCGGCACGGTGGTGCAGTGGTTAGCACTGTCACCTCACAGCAAAAAAGGTTCTGGGTTCGAATCCGGTCCTGGGCCTTTCTGTGCGGAGTTTGCATGTTCTCCCTGTGCTTGCGTGGGTTCTCTCCGGGTTCTCCGGCTTCCTCCCATCAGCCAAAAACATGCACCTCAGGTCAGGTTACCTGGCGCCGCGCTAGTGGCAGCCTGCTGCAGCATCTCCCCCCTGAGAGCCCCCCTGCTGTAGTGAAGAAATTTCCCCTCGGGGATTAATAAAGTGCATAAAATAAAAATAAAAATAAAAAAAGTCATGAATGTGATCATATTATAGTTTATATTAGGAAAGCAATATTGGCAGTAATACCTCCTGTTAGTAAAAGCACATTAAGATATTTCAAAGATGTTTTTTTGAGTGAAGTTTAAATGTTCAGGCGGATTTCTACCAAAAAATAAAACAGCATAATTCATAATGTCAGCACGCTTGTGTAATCTCTACTGCCAAGAACATCAACATAGTTTCATTGGTCCTGTTTTCCTTCATAAGGGACTTGTTTACAGTTTCAATTCTTCATAAGATTTTAATAAGTCATGCTGTAAATGTTAATTTTCTGGTTAGCGTATATTTGATGTGGAGGAACTGTAAAGGTTATTTCATTTTATCGAGATTTTTTTCAGACATATTTTTTTTAATCTTCGTAATAACCTATCTGTGTAAATTGCATTTTGCCCAATGTAGACTTTGAGCTGTAGCAGGTATCCATTAGTTTCCACCAACCTTTTTGTGTTTTTTATTGGTAAAAAATTAGAGGGCATGCAGTGGAAATTATTTATGAAGTTTATTTGGGTGTAGATTCAGTAGACGAGCTGTTTTTTTCGCAAACCTTTTCCTTCCTCTTCTCGGTGTAAAGTTGACAAGGATGCAGTGGAAATTATTGATGAGAGTTCTTATATATTTTGAGGGCAAATTCAGGATTCATCTCCTGCAGCTACTCAGCATGGAGGCCCTTCTGGGAAGGAACTAGCTTACATCCATCAACAGAGCAAAATGTTTTAATGATAATGAGATGGATGAGATGCATGGCTGCCCTTGATGTCATTTTATCTTTCAGCAGGGCTAAAACAAGTCAGGGAAAGTATACTAAAGAGTTGCATTACGCTTTTTTTGTATCTGGATATAATTATTTGAGAGTGGTCTCTAAATCAGAATTTATTAGGATGCACCACAGGATGTTTCTATCCCATCCTATTCCTACATCAAATAAGGTCTTAATGTTATTAGTAATTAATAGTTATAGGGTAAGCCAACTTAGAAATTATCTAACCAATCTACCAATCAGGTATCATGGAAAAGCATGTAATACACATGTCTGTCCACTAGAGGGTAAAAAAACTGATGTTTTGCTTATTTGGGGGAGGTGTAAACACTTTTATTTATTTGGAGTGGCTGTTGAATTTTTGCTCAGTTTTTGGTCTCCACCATCCCATGAAGGGAAATATCTGTCTTTTTATCTGCTAAAGGCTGCAGTGTGTTCACCAGCTCGCTCTGTTTGCGTGCTGACGGCTGTAGAAAAACAGCAGCAACTATGAAGGCAGTGAGACTGAATCAACACATTAAAGCTGTTTGCCAGAAATACAAAAATTCGGACATGTATTACGACTAATTGAACAGACACTTGACCTGATGTGATTCAAGTGTCTGAATGCAGTTCACCCCAATAAAAAAAAAGAAAAAAGAGCAAACAAGTGCATAATTCAAGCCGACAAAGTGACATGAGCCAACTTCTTATCAAATGTGACCCAAGATTATCACAGCGAGACAACTGTTGTGCTCCCTAATGGAGGACTGAGATGGAAGATTCCTCTGCTGTCCTCTGACACACTGTCATGGCCTATAGCTCCCCGGGGAGCCGACTGAGGACATTTAATCATCGCTCGGTAATACGAACGGCTCGCAGCTCTGCCTATGGGGCACATTAGCAATTCCATGGCAACTATTAATCACAGTCAATTATTGGAGATGTCATCATCAACACAGAACTAGCAGATACTTTTACCAGCGGTGCTCAAGTGGAAATTAATCACCAGCAGACACATTTAATATGGGGCACGTGAAGGAAGGTCACTATTTGAATAGACAAGGGATCCGTTGATACAAGCAGCGGCGCGGTAGCTGCTTTTTACACATATTACTGCTCCCAACTTGCTGGTTTAATAAAGCAAAATCACACTTTTAGAGCGACCTGGTGAGGGTGCAGTCGGAGGTTTGGCGACCATCTGGAGTCACAGGAGTTTAGCTGACCTGAGAAACTGTGACGAGCCAACGAGGAATGACACAAAAGGGTAAAAAAAATATATATCCAAATTTTTGTTTTTTTCTACTGGGACAGAGGCTTCAAAGGAGGAAGAGAGGGATGACTGAACCATCTCATAATCCGTCTTTTCAGAAACCGAACTCACTCTAATACGACACTTTGTGTTGATAAATGGAAAAGCGGTGGGGATACTAACTGCCAAGGTCGGCCTGAAAGAAAACAGCCTAAGAGAGAACAACAATAAAGCGTCTTGCTACAAATGCTACACAATGATCCATTCATTCTGAAGCACTGGGCATCAATGCTTGCTGTCCAAGATACAGTGCGGGCCTGAACTGCTGCTGAAAACATCACACTGACCAAGGCAGCGAGTATAAAACTGGTCACGATGACAGACAATAAAAGGAGTTTTGCTGAAATCGAGAATCTGTAAACGCTGTAAATCCCCATCTGACTGAAGATTATTTAATGATCAAAATGTTGGCGCTCTATTAATTAATACTTTTACATTAACACTGCATCGAACGACTACATGTGTAACAAAATGGTCCCCGGAGTTTTAGCACCAAATTCTGAAGCTCTACGTGCCGTTTTAGCCTCTTTTAGCATGTTGTTTTGGCTTCATTTAATGTAAAGTTTGGCATTTCAGGTGTCCTGCCCGCTCAGCACCGTATGGCAGGAAGACAAAGATAAAACAAGGTTAGCTGCTATCAAGCGAAGATAAATGGTGAAGTAGGAGCTAACGATCGTTTTTTGTTTTTTTTAGGTGGAGATTACACCAGACTTTAAAGGAAAATATCATTAGATCGGTGACCAGAAAAATGAGAAATAAATAAATACTCATTTACTCCGCCCCAGCTTGATGTACATGCTAGCCACGACTTCAAGATTCAAGGATTTTATGTGCGTACTCATGTTTCACAATATGTCCTCTGAAATTTGGGGCCAAAAGGTTAGTTTGCAATAATTGAAGTAAAGTAATAAACACCCGCTTGGTTTACAGTTCTTCTGCCCCCTAGAGGCTAAAAATCAATTCATACACCTTTAAATGTTTCTCTGACATTCAGGTGTCTTTCAACTTTATTGCTAAACGAATTAGACCTAACCAAATGTGCACTTTCTATCCAGCCACTGCACCGAAAAAAAATAACATTTTTAACATATCTGCAGGCAAGCAGCAGCTTGATACCATCTGTTTTACACCAGGATCCAGAGATGATGGGGCACAGAATAAATGAGATATTGAAATATTTAGTTTTTAATTACAAATGAAATAATCAAAATAGAAAGTAAGATCTCTGTTAACTTCTTCATACGTCCATTTGAGGAGCAGCGGGCCCAGGAAGGGTCAAATCTCCAGGGAAGCTGTTTTTCCTCCCTGGAGGAAACTTTGACCAAAATGGATTAATGAGGGTCCCATGATGCAGGATGCTGCAAAACATTATGAAATCTGTGTTTAGGAAGGTTAAGTGTTTATCTGTGTCTATATCTTATCGGATAATATCGGCTCTGCAGAGAACAGCATGATTACTTTTTTTCTGGCCATTAAGGCATATTCAGACTGTGACTGTGACCGAAAGCGACGAAACAACAGCAGAAAAGCCAGAGAAAAAAAATAAAAAAGATGTGACGGCTCATTTGTAAAAGTCGCAGGGATCCCTGAAACAATCCTGTTCATTAACAACGACTACAAACCTGGGGAAAATAATACAAAAGCCTTCTCGATAACGACTTCTTTTATTCTAAAGAGGCTTCTGAACCGTAGCTTAATTTCGTCTCATCTTATCTAAGTTTTTCCAGATATTTCCCGGCTGCGGAAATGGAGCAGTAGATTACACATACTATCTCTCTTGTCCTATTGTCATCATCTTTTATGCAACTCGCAGGAGGGGACTTCTAAATGGATGCCACTTTATTCTTTCTAATGGCTCTTTTAGGGACTTTAATGGCTCTTCTATGAAGATCGGCAGAAGCAAAACTGCAGACTGCGGCACTGTATAATAAATACCTTTCTTATGTGTGGTCTTTATTATCCACTGTGTCAAATGATCTTAAATCGTTCTGCACCATTCATATTTCAGTTGAGGGCTTTTTTTTTTTTTTTTTGGTTCCCTTTTTAAAGATGAGCTTCAAAATTACAGTTGGGTAAAAAATGACTTGTCCAGCTGTTTACCGAAGCACAGCAACAAATCAAATCGAAAGGATGTTTATGTCTGTGTGCAGCAGTCATGTTGAGAAAATAGTTCAGGCAAAGTAAATAAGCAGTGATAACAATACAATTCTAATTTATAGTAGACTGCATTTAACCAGACAAATAGTCCACAGTCACACTGAGTCTGCAGGCACAGTGATGCTTTCAGAAATGCTGTCTGCATGCTAACGTGGTAATTTTTTTTAGCAGGTAGAATTTTTTACCATGTTCACTACTCCAGCTCAGAATGTTAACATGCCAACATTTGTTAATTCACCCTAAACATTTAACTACACGTGTGGCTAATTAAACTAGCCTCATGCGCCGGGGGGGTTTGTTCTACAGAACGACCTGAAAGGTCGTCTTCAAAAACTGCTAACCAGTGCTTAAAAAAAAAGAAAAATACTCGGCAGTGGCTTTTTCTTGTCGTTACATTTAAACCATAATGGTATCTGGAGATCTATCTGGAGCTATCTGGGGATCCTCACGGGATGCTGAAACCTGACGAGCCGGATTCTCGTGTGATTGAGTGATCTCGCCCATCCCGCCGCCTCGCAAGTTAAGACGCTAATCGTAATGTCAGTAGGTTTGGTCATAAACCAACATGTTTTGACATGATAATGGCGATAGAAACAAAAAGGGATCATCAAAGATGTTTTAATTCACTTTGAGCGGTTCGCGAACGCGTGTACCAAACATGTCAAGGCATTTCACAAAAACAACCCTGAATGTCAGCCTCATGGTGACACGAGAAGAAAAGTGATGGGCTCGTCAAAGTCATTCGAATTTATCCTCGGGGGGTACCGTGGCTACTTGTAGAAAGTTTCTTGGAAATTCATCCAAAGGTTGTTGAGCTACTTCCGTCTAGACTAAAGTGGTGGACCGACTGGCAGCCAGTCTTAAAGCCATGAAACATTCACTGCATCTTTTCTAACAATCTCTTGTACAATTTTCTCTTACATGGACTGTGTCACCAACAATGAGCATTTAACAAAAATATTTATTATTTGAATCATTTGAAAACCACAGGTCTAATTAGAGGCAACTCCTTTACAAACTGCTGTCCTTTGTCATATAATTTACCGGATATTTTTTCAAAAATTGTAAAAAAAAAAGAAAAGATGTCATCATGATTGACACTCTCAAAATAATATCCTGAAGAAAAGCCGCGAACAAAAAGTCTTTTGTAGAAACAACACTTTGGGAAAACAGTCCAGCCTCTCGATGTGTGGAACCACAGTAAAATCATCAAAATGTGATACTTGTCTTGGATCCTTTACACTTATTCCTTCTGCTCTGTTACTCAGAAACCTCCACCGGCCTTCACTGAACCTCAACAAGTCTTAATGTAACCTGCGATAATGCTCCAGAGGGTAATTCATTTTATATGAATAAAAGACGAGTCATTGATGAACTGTTCATGTGTGAAACCGGCGAGGTTCTCGATGGAAAAAAAAAGTCCAGTCAAAACACCACCAGCTATCAGCACCCTTTCTTAAAGTGTCCTTTCATCAAAGCTTTGTCGCCTCCAGCTGCCATTATTTGTCTCCAAACAGTTGTCTGGCCTCTCTCTTTCTTTTTTTTTATTCCTTTTTTTCTGGAAATGGCGAGGTGAGAGCGAAGAGCAGCCTGTTCAATTCACCGCCTTATTACCTCCAAACTTCTATTAGCCCTTTTGGCTCCCTCCAAAACACTCAATTAGTGGGGCTGCATTATCTCCCAGCAGCACCGCTGCGAAAGGGGGAAACAGTCTGTGGTGAAACGTCCGTCTCATTGCGGCAGGACTCGATCGCCGAGCGGACGTTAAGCACAGATAACTTCAGCCCGTCCCTCAGCCACTGAAGTCACAGAGAGCCGAGTGAGGCGATGTCGAGCGGGCCTCGGCTCTCGCGTGTCGGGCTGACGGGTAATAATCATTAATGAGGAACATCTGCCTGCGGGTGTCGTGGGGAGGTGACGCGCATTCCAACGCTCACGCTGGTTTACAGACTGCGCGCATGCTTCCGCCATCGTTGGAAAACGTAGCACCTTCAGTAGACTTTAATTAGACTCCAACACTCTGTGCGTCGACCAGCCGCTCAGACGGGAGACTTAAAACGCACGCTGCTGACCTTGTACACGAACAGGAAAGTAAGTAATCCCAGTTTAATCTCCGGCGCCAGCGAGCCGATGGTTATTAAATTCAAGAGTCCTCAGTCGCTGTTTGTGTCCTTGCGGGACAAAAACATCTCGAGAACCCGGAGACGAAAAAGCCTCATTACGGTTTGAAATTGGTCCTGTGTTTGATGTTGTGTAATCACTCGCATCACCTTCACTTCGCTGCCCACTACGGGTCTGTAGGAACGGAGCGCACGGTTGTTCGGGGCGTGATGGGTCATTCTTTAAGTGAATCTCTGGCTCCGCTTGTTTGTTTTTGTTTTTTTGTTTTTTCTTCCCCGTTCGCTGCTGCCGGCAAGTCGCCATGTGATGCATATTCATTTTGGCAAGTAAACTGCTGAGATCTTTACCCGCAGTCCGTCCTGGCTCTTCCTTTGCATTCTGGACTCGTGCATCAACTTTTGAAAATGTTGTCGATGGGTTACAGAGGACGAAAGAGCACCCGCTAATGTTTCTGAAGAGAGGCCCAAGGTGGCACTAAATGCGTTTAAGTCACGTGCTGCTACCGCGGAAATTTCCATTTCCAAAAATTAGTTGGGACTTTTTTTTTTTTTTTTCTATAAAACCGTGTTTTAGTGTTGTCATGACAACGAAGGGTGCATAACCTTAAAGACGTATTAACTTAAACACCCAACGCGCTTTCAAGTCTCCAACGCTAACCTGATGTGTCTGATTTTCCCTTCTCGTGTTAAAATAAGGGAACGGCACTTCAAGCACAATTACAATTCGAAATTCGCTCTTAACCAACACATTTTTACCTGCAAAGCTACGGCGCCTCGTAATAACGCGTTCTTCTGCTTCTTATGTTGTTTAACGGCAGCTAGCAAACAGCTTTTAGGTGCATTACCGCCACCTTCTGACGGGGGAGGAGGGAGCGCATTACAACCAGTTGTCAATAAAAAAAAAGGGGAATTAAGGAAGAACGATAGTCACATCTACTAATAGAGTTTTAACATTTGAATGAAAACTAAAATATTTGAAAATCATGTCCCTTCGTTAGTTAAAATCTTTAAAAATGTCTATTAACTCAAGTTTGAGAGAAATCATTTGACTTGCTAATTACCAAAGCCATTCTTACTGGGAAGTTCAAAATATAGTTCCGATCTGCCTAAATGCTTTCCTTTTGAAGTGATACTACAGGTAATTTTTGCTTTCATTGCATTCGAATGGTTCAAAGCGAAGGTAATCGTCGGTACACACTTAGGTAGTGAGTTGATGCTTTGACCTTGATGTCTGGTGTCCTTGAAATGACCAAGAGCGTGTTTTTATGTTACAGGGATCCAAACGGAGAAAGATCTCATTTTTCTGGGAAATTTAGCCCAGAAAACCTTCTCTTAAAAAAAAAAAAAAATCCTAGAGTTATTCCACGAGCTGCCTTTTTAATCTCCATTCAATCTTCTCCACTGAGCTGCGGTGAGCGAGCAGGATCCTGTGGTTGGTATCCAGAGGCATTAAACTATTATACAATAATGAAGCCAGCCTCACGTAATTACTGCAGGAGGCTACAGGATTCTCCAGCACGAGGCTCTTTTGTGTGTGTGTGTGTGTGTGTGTGTGTGTGTGTGTGTGTGTGTGTGTGTGTGTGTGTGTGTGTGTGTGTGTGTGTGTTTAGAGCGGTTGTGAGGAGAGTTGTTTGTGTCAGCATGCCCTCGCTGTTTTCCTAAAGGTGCTGGGAGACAGATAAGAAAAAATGGCCGCACCCTGTTCCGGTGACTGAATGAGACGGGCTCATCTTTAAAGCCCTTTTTTTTTTTTTTTTTTTTTTTTTTAGATATTCTTGAAACCACGGTGACTCTAAGATGGACAGAGTACGTGATGAATGGCACTGCGGACCTCTGAGACGACAGCAGAAAAGGAAGTGAGGAGGGCATAAAATGACAACCAGCATACTGACATATCCATTAGACAGATCCTGAAAAGGACGCGAGGCTGACATCACCATCAGGAGCTGAAGAGGTCTGATGGATAAAAGCTTAAAAACAGAGAAATGCAACCTTATCACGCCGTTTACTAACTGCGTGATGTTTTTTTTATGAGCTTCTATCAACTCAAGAGAAACCTAATCGACTCATTTGTCTCCTTTTCCCCCCCCCCCTTCTTCTTTACCATCACCTGCTGGGAAATGGGTCAGACTGTGAGAGATTAGGAATGATGATGCATGGCGAAGTAGGGAAAGTAGCTTAACTGTAATATAATGAAAAATGAGAATAGCACGGACGGGCTGGAGATGAAATGTAACACCTCTCTGTGTGCGCGAAGCGATTCCATTATCCCGTATTCTCATCCTGGGTGAGGGATAATGGAGCGGAGAGGACGGGAAGGATGTCTGACTCACGGCTTTAAAAAGCGAGAAGAGATGTTAATGACACGTAGGGGGTTAAAAAGAGAAGGAAAAGTATGATTTTTTAATAATGATTTGTCATGAGAGTGAAGGCCGTTGAAATTTAAAGCATGTGGTCACACAATAAAAAAAAAAAAAAAAAGCTCAATGTGCACTGCAGCCAACAATCATGCTCAGGCAGGTATTCAGCAAGCAGAATAATCACTTCCTGAAAAAAAAAAAAAAAGAAAAGAGCAATAACATCCCATCGCAGTGCAATTTGCTGTAGCCTTTCAAACCGGCGCACAACTCCTGCAGCTTTGCAGAAGGAGAGAGGGATTCCTCCATTTGTGAAACCCACTCAGCCCTGAAGAGTAAGCACTTTCCCTCTCTGCCTATGCACAGTACAATACACCGTGACTCATTTTTCAAGCTGCCCGTTGTCAGCCAGGGAAAATACAGAGCGAGCGGCGCCTCCGGTGTTTAACACCCCCCCCCCCCCGGTGGACAAAACCCATTGGCGTAAAAAAAATAAAAAATAAAAAAATAAAAGAAGAAATGTGACAATTAGTCCCCCCCAAAAAAGTTGACAATTTAGTTGTCAAATAGAAAGAAACAACGATTTGGTCCATCGTGCGTGAAGTTGAAATTCTTTCAGATTTCTGGTGACACCGGTGGTTACCGGGGTAACAGCAAGACCGGTATGACACTACTATGCTCTCTTGAAAGCCACCAGACTCCTTTGATAAAAACGGTCATTTAACTGCACAGTACATAGTTGGTTGTCCACTAATTGCCCAATCCATATGCTTTTAGGCAAGACACTGAACACCGAGTTGCTTTTCTGTGGCAGACAGGTACCTTGATATGGCACTTTGTCAGAGGCCTGCACTGTATTACATTACACCGTTTATTTGCCTCGTGGCTGCTGTCCGACCCACAGGGCAGCCGGCCGTGCTGACAGATGAACGGCCTCTTTCTCTGTCACACCCGGTCACAATATGTCAGTCCGGCGCCTATGGATCCTTTTTGCCACACAAACGCGGAGTGGAAACAGAGAGAGAAACACCCGTCGGCGATCCGCTCACCTCGCTCAGACAAAGACGTGAAATATGAGCGTACAGGATGACCAGGGAGATAATGGCGACCTCAGAAATAAAAGATTTACTTTTCCACCTTGTGAGAATGAAATTATGAATGTTGTGATGAATGTTGCTCTTTAACGGCCTCTTTTATTATCAATTAATTACAGAATAAGTCAGGTGTGAAATTGCCCTGAAAACCGGCTCTGCGCCGCCGCTTTACTTTCAAGTCATTTTTGTTTATTGTTCAGCTGTTGAGCTAATAGGTTCAAATTGATTTCGGTTTAAACAATTCAGACGTGCTGAGAGGATTTGACGTGCGATACGTGAGTGGAGCGAGCGTCTGAGAACGAAACACCTGCTCCCCCGGTCGTGGGTCTGCTCCACATTCTTGCTGCGACGCTCGTGTGTGTCGCACTTTCACATCGTTAACACATGATTTCTCATTATTTCATTGGATTTATTACCGCAAATCAACCAGGTCCCAACTTAGATGACTGGCAACCTCCATCAGCCTCCACTCTACTCCGCGTTTGATGCCACGGGTGCTGCAATTCACATACGCTTCAGAAATGCTCGTATTCTCTTGGCAGGACCTCGTTTCTCCCATTCGACAAAAACAGGAAAAACCTGGTGTCCTCGGACTCTCCAGGAATTTAGCTGGATAGATTTACGTCCCAAAAGATTCTGTTTTATTCTTGCCACAATCTGTTAGACTAACGGGGCAGGACAGGAACACAACTGCCCTCCAGCTGCATTATTAAACATGAAACATCTTTGCAAAAAAAACAAACCAACAACAATAGCTGCATTTGGTGATGATAATTGAAATAAACATTTAAAACGTTTCGGAGTTCAAATGAGAATGCCTATGGTTCTCTATGGCAATGGTGCTTTGAGCTAAATGCTAACATCAGCATGCCAAAAAGCGCATAATGACAATGCTGACATGCCAATGTTACGCAAGCATATGTTTATCATGCTCACCATTTCAGTGCTGGCGTGCTAACGTGCGCACTAAACAGGAAGTACAACTGAAGCTAATGGGAATGTCACTGGTTCTTAGTTTAGCATGGTAGCATGTCAACATTAACACCAAATAGAAAGCATGGCTGAGACTGATGACAATGTCTCTATTTCTGCAGATATTTTGTAATGAACCAAATTTTTGGACAAATATTTTTTTGGGGGGAGGAGGGGAGGGGAGGGAGGGTGACGTACGTGTATATGTCTGATGTCCCCCGATACAATTCTGCAGCCCAAAGCTCGCTTTAAAATGTTTTCTGCACACGCTGGAATCACAGAGCAGACGACTGAAAGGCCTCTCTTTGTTAGGTCTTATGAAAACGCTCATATTGTGTTCCTTTATTTTTAGATAAAGCACATATTTTCTTCCATAATGAAGTTATTTGTTTTTGTTTTGAAGTGATTCACTGTATTTCTCCCCTGACACAGTTTGCGGCAGACTTTTTCGAGTGTCATTGGGTTATTTTAAAAATATGTTCATCGACCATGTTTTTTTTATTTAAATTTTTTTCATCATGTGTGCTAAGAAGAGGACACATTTCCACATAAAACAGACAACCACACTATATCTGTCGGAGAGCTCTACAGTAATAACCACTGTTTTTTTTTTTATTTATCTACAATCTTCTGGGTGGAAAATTGCCATCTTATATCTCATCTTCGCTGCTCCGGCCCAAACGTCACCCACTCCAGAGGCAGACTGATGTCCCAGGAACAACGTGGCTGAACTGAATTAGAAAATACTCCTCCATCTTTATTGCAGCATTCCCGCCGGATACTCTGCAGAATCAACGAAACACGAAACCCTACCGCGACGGCTTTAATTCAGCCTACACTGTTGTTAACGGTTGATTTCCGGCTCTGTTAATGACTGTTCTTGTTATCTTATGTTTTCTGGCTGTAAATGTGAACAGGGAGTTGCTGTAAAAAGAACACGTATGTTCAGCCAAACCTTCCCCAGATAGATAAACATTTGGAAATGCAATGAACTCTCTTATCTCTCTTATCTTGAAAAACGCTAACTCGATTACAGTCAGAGGAAACTTTTTTTTATGAGTCAGCGAAGCTCTGCATTTATTAACTGCACTGACATACAGGGAGGTGGTCGGGGTGGAGGGACGGTACACAAAACACAAGACTAAAATCTTGACTCCCATCTGTGTTTAGAGTTAAGCAACAAAAGGAAAACTTTGTGATTTTAGTCTACCCTTTCCACCTGCTATTAAACGCCTCCTATAAATCTTTATTTTTTGAAGGTTGCCGAGCGTGTCGCCTTCAGTGAAGAGGCTGCCTACTGTCACTAAAATGGATGCAGCGTTTGTTGTGCTTCATTTCCTTCGCATCAAATTTGGCACATTTGCAGTCGAGGATTTTTAGGGCAGGTTTAATAACTTCGATGTTTACTGACTCGTTGCTACGAGGCTGTTATTTGCTGTGTAATTTACAGTTTTGTGTTTTTTAAATCTCACTCTCCCTCAGATGATGAGAACAAAGAGACTTATTTTATTTTAAAAGTTCTCCAGCAAATCTTCTACCCACAGAGTCAAATGATTTCGGTCTTGCAGCTGTAAAGTTATTACTGACTGATTATACTTTTTTCAGGTTGAAATTTTACTACATTGCTGAGAGCTTCAGTGGATCAATGCGAATCAATAAATGTGTCTGATGTTTTCTGATACAGAAGGACCATCAGTTCTTCCAGTGCCTGAACATCATAAAATAATTGAACAATGCTACGATCACTACAGATTACAAGACGGGCTATTTTGGCAGAATAGAAATGAACTACTGCATGTTGTCAGAATGTTTTTTGCAACTTGGCGGATTGTTTGATTACCAACATCCAAATTATGTTACAATAACAAATAATTTTGTGTGGCTAATTGAAAAAATAAATAAATCCAGATTTGAAAACGCTTTGAATATTTGTCAACTGTAAGAAATAAACAGATTATCATTCATCGGAGTGGCTGATTGCACACAAGCTGCACTTTAAATAACAAGCAAACTTCTCTTGGACTTCGTTGCACCTGTTTTGATAAATAAACTATATATGTGCAGATGTGTCTGAAATGAAAAGCTAAATCTCCAGAGACGCCGTCTCTTTACGTTCCTTGCGAAGGCAGATGGCGCAACATGTTTAAAGTAGAACCCTTACTGCAGTCATCGTGCACTCGATAAGCAGATTCACACTCGCTGTTATTCAGCGATTTGTGAAATGTTGATCAATCTGTTCACATAGCGCAGCACGGGGAGGAAACCATGCCACAGTAACCCACTGAAATCCACTAAATGACCGAGAGCAGTTGGCAGCGACCGCATTTACGAGCCCCACGTCAGCTTCTGGCAGCGATGGCGTGGCCGACCCCGGAGGTGAGGAGGCCCAGCTGAGGCAGCGCAGCAGAGGGAGTCCGACACACGGTGCATTAAACAGGAATCAAACAAGCAGCCGTCTCTGCTTTTTTTTTTTGTTTGTTCTGCCTTCCGATACAAGTACAGCATCTTTTGGACAGATATGTTCAAATTAGCAAGAATAACCACAGAACAGTTGCTCTCTATTGCGTATTGGCATTTTCACCGGCAATTACAGGAGGTAAACGCACTTATTTGCTTTTATCCTAAACGTAAGTTTTGCTACCGCAGTTCCTGCTGGGAATCCTTGAATTGACATCAAAGGAAAGCTCCTACATGCAGTATGTCATTTTCTTTGCTTTTTACGTTTATAGTTTTCATATAAGGTTTTGTCTCTTATCATGCAGCCTGTCAGCAATTATAATGAGCCGTCAATAAAAAGGTTTCAACTTTTCATCGTCTTGTTAAATCTGTGTGCATGTCATCATTTCCAGGAACAGATTTTCCTCGTCCCTCTTCTAAAACTACGGCAAACAGAAAAAAGATTTTAAAATACAACAGTACAGTATGTTACTTAGAAGAAATTACGTTATTTTTGGCCTTTTCACGGACTCGAGCACCAGTTGACGAGGTAAAATTTCTGTTTATTCCATCCGACCACCCACAACCTCCTCTGACTTTATCACTCTTTGTACTTCATCACATGACCTCCTCCTTTGTTACTAATCAAACATGCTGCGTATAGTTTTTCCGCCTAGGCGAGGCCACTAAAACGGTACCCTCTAGTGGACTGACTGGTGTATTACGTGCCTCGGTGTGCTATCTGGCTGCAGATCATATTACTTATGTTTCATTATTAGGTGCAGTGGATGTCAAAGCATTTTCTTCCCTTGTGTCGATTTTATTTCAGTATAGGTGATGATGATGGACGGCCTGCTCCACAAACTGCCCACAGGCTGAGGACAAGACCTTGAATTCTTACTTCAATCAATGATGCACAGTGATTTACTGGTTTCTAATGTGCTACCGGGGTCGAAGCCAACAGTCATCCAGGACAAATGTGCGTGGACACAAAACGCACAGCCACACATCGTGCAAACGTCTGCGGGTGACAGGATGATCTAACGCGAGGCCGCGAAAAGGACGAGGACGGGGGCGGGAGGCGTCAGAGTTAAAGGTGGAGCGCTCCCTTTCAAGTTGAGGTTAAAAGCCTCTGAGGCGGTGACCTTGGATTTAAAGGTCCCCGGGCGCGACTCGTAAACAGGTGTCGGAGCAGCTGTAATAGAACAGTTCGTGGCTGCAGTGTGTCGGCGGCCGAGGGAGGAGAGATGGATGAGAGGGACGGAGGAATGATGGCGGGTCGGGTTAGACCTCCGTGACAGCCCACGGGGACTGGGAGTGTGCATTCCCTCACACAAATGGAGCTATTTTGGCAAATAGACATGGAAATAAGTCCTTAAACGATCAGTTTTAATGTCCGGAACAATTACTGCCGCATTTACTGTGAGCTGAACTTAGAGGTTTTATACACAGTTCTGTTCAGCGAGCATTTAGTTCTGGGCCTAAGATGCAAATATTTAACGTTGGCATTTAATATCATTAAATCCGAGTATTTTCATGGCATTTTAAACATAATAGATAATACAATTTACAGAATTGTATAATTAGAAGTGCAGAAAAGCAAAATGCAACCTTAAATATATGGGTGGTATTGACACTGTGACATATACAATTTTTTTTTTAAACAACGTAATATTCCGTGTAGCCTAATAAATGTAATGTTTATTCTGTCTTATTTTGATACCTATGTCTGAATTAAATAGTGACAGCTATTAACCACATGAGTTAATACTGTAATCACTGATCACGTGCTCGTTGCAGCCTGGTTGTTGCATAACGTGCGCACCACACTGCTGTTTTGCGGTCGATCGGCGGATGGACACGTGAGTTTTCCTTCTGACTCTGAACAAAGAGTTTTAGAGCATCTCTTCAGCTTTTCAAAGTCGTGGCACATATTTGTGTTTCTGCAGCCACAGCAGCTGAATGCCAACGTTTTTCTCGTGAGATCTTCAGGGTTCTCGAGTTGGCAATTTTCATGAAGAACTACTTGTGAATTTTTAGAAGGAGGATCGAGACAGTTGAGGAAACTTAAAGAGATTCCCTCATCAGTCCTAACTTCTCTTGGGAGCGTTAATTGGACACATATAACTTCCCTCGCTCAGTGTTTAGATGATGGCAGTCGAAAGAGGCATCTGAACACGTTGCGATCTGGTGACTGCGAAGGCCACAGAATATGACTCTCAAAATTTTCACGATACCATTCGGTGACACCTCATAGGTGGATGGAGACCACTGTTTCCAGGGTGGAAACGTTTCATCAAAGGATAAAGATGATCTTTCAGCACAGCTTGTATTGATTTGCGGTGACCCTCCTCTCTGGCGGGGACAAGTGGTCCCAAATCAAAACCCCCCACAGCGTCAGAGAGCCGTCGAGTCACCTCGCTGCAGGGCTCTGACCTTCAGGTTCTTACTTTAATTCATCACCCGTCTGTATTTTAAACGTCATGTGACCACAGTTTCATACTAAGGTTGCACGATGACACCTGACCGAGTTCAATTTACAGACAACAATGGGAGGAAACGTAGGAAAAGCTTGTAAGTTAACCTTCGGTTTGGAATATTTCATCACTAATACAAACACGGTGAAATCTTAAAAGATTTTTTTACAGCTTTGGAAGTGATAAATTGCATAATTTAAGTCGGTTTCATTTCCTTCCAACCCGGTTAAACCTCTGTGGAGTCTGTTCTCGCTGTGTGTTCCGTATAAAGATGACACTCACTCAGCTCTGCGATGCTTCCCACCCGGGTAGCGAGCAGCGACTGCTCCAGCGTGCGCAGCTCGGCCTGGGTGTATCCTTGACCCTCGCTGCCCCTCCCCGAGCGCTGCTGGTCCCGGTGCAGGTTCAGACTCTCCGGCAGGCTCAGCACACCTGCAGGCAGAACAGAGCCCCAAAAAAGTCAAAAGCGGCATTTATGTATCATATTTCGCTAAGTTTTAATCTGCAGAACATTTCAGCCCCCTCACTTTTTTGTTTTTGTTTTTTTGTGTGGCTGATTTCTAATTAAAAACCATGAAATAGCAGAAAAATGCAAACTGGAAAAGAGTCCAGAAATGCAAATCGGCACTTTCAGCTCAATATTGGTTGGTTGGTAAACTGGATGATAAAAACCCCCACATTCATTTCACCAGCAACAGCAAACATAAAATGATTAAACATGGAGTCACAGATGACTATATCTTCATTTTTTTTGGGGTGAAAACATCGCAGCTGATGTAATGAAAATAAACCCAGATTGAATGTTTTAATGAATTTGTTCTTTCACACAAAGATTTCTTTTTAACAGTGAAGGTAGATGAATCAGAGGACATTATTTTAACATAGTTGCATATCTTTAAAATGTATTTCCTCTGAAGTGAAAATCGAGCCCTCTTCTAATCCCCTCTCCTTCTGTTTTTTTGACTTCCTAACTTGAACTATAACTTAGCCAATTATGCTACGAGCCACTTCAAAGTCATGAATCCAAAGTGCGAGCTTGTGCATTGTCCTTTTACATAACATCTTGTTATAATCGCAGGTGTGTTCGCTGGTTTTCTTTTCGCCCCGCAAACAAGGTGCAGCAGATTATGTTTGGCTGGCGAGACTTAATCCATTTAGGTGCTGTTACTGCAGCCAGGCTTTGTTTGGCTGTGGCATAACTCGTGACAGATTGGATATTGAGTTGTTGTTGTTTTTTTTGTTTTTTTGCTACAGAAGAATGGAGAACGACACCGCGCCGAGCGCTAATCCTAATGACACGCCGCAGTGGGATACGCCATTACTCAGCAAACAGTAATTACAACATAGAGGAACTTGGTCAATTTGTCTGTGTTTGGTTGCCAGCACATAAGACAAAAGACCCATGCAGTGGACACAGAGCAGCAGGCTCATTTTGGAGGAGTTTTCCCCTCAGTAGGAAAAGGAGGCCAGGGAGTTGTCCAGCTCCAGATTCCTCCCACCACGTCCTCTTCCCACAGTGTACAGCCCAGGAATTCCTGTATTCCCCCGTCAAAGTCTCGCTTCCCTCTTCTTCCCACAGCCTTTCCGGGGAGGTCGACCCAATTTTTTTTTTTTTTAGAGCCTCTAATAATTATCATAACAACTTTTCCCATTGCTGTTTAACCACTGAGCTTTTAGGGTGTGTCCAGAAATGAAATTCCTCCAGTGAAATATGTGATGTTCAAACAAAAAATGGTTGGTTTGGGTCTCCGGAGTAAAAAGATTCCCCAGAAACTAATGATTTGCAGAGAAGTGAAAACCACTTTGGGAACTTTTTATTTTTATTTTAAATAATTGTAATTACCATTTCAACAGCATTTAAATGAGTATATTTCAAGGTGTAGTTAGGAGCTGCTTCACACTGAATTACTGTCATTTTAATGCTCTTGAAATGGTTTTACGTAACTCAGACACCCCCCCCCCAAGAAAACTCACTTTCCATCACATTTAGTGCCATTAATTAGTAATGCTCCATAGGTACATTTTGACCTGCAAATTCCCAAGTCAGTGCTGACAGTTTTTTGATTGGTTTTAAGTGTTGTGGAGAAACTTTTCTGTGCTTTTAATAGTCGACATGAGGAGAGACAGATGGGGAATGACATGCAAAAAAGGTTCATGCTGGGCTTCACGGCCAGTGCTTGAACTCCAAGGCCACCACAGTGGTCCCAGTGGAGGATATCTCACAGAGTGCCAGTGTTTTTAAAGGGTTACTGGTTTTAAACAGATTTTGGTTTAGGATTTGACCCAGAACAGTTTAAAGGCTAAGGGCCTCATTGAGCTCCAAAAGAAGAGCTTGTCTCATCGTTTAAATGTATCATCCAACCATGTTAAAGTGTGAATAGTTGTAGTTTAGTTGTTACAGTCGCTTATTTTTACGTGCAACTTTGAATGCCTTCAAGTGTGCACCAAGCAGCAACCTGTTCGACTGAAAAAATGAAGCCGAGTGCCAAAAACTGCAGTTCCTCGAATGGCCATTTGAGGCTCTAAAAACTAGTCAATCCCCAAAGACGCTGATTTTAAGATGCAACTTTAGAACAGAAACAAACATGTTTACAGCCTGATACAAAAAACGTTTTTGGTCTCCAGTTTCTTTTCTCATTCACGGTTGTGAATTTTTAGATAACTTACCCGTTTGAGTTGTATTAAAGCCTAAAGGTACGTATAACCTGGAACTCAGCTTCAAAGCTGCTGTTCAGGAAACCTTACGGATGACATCACAAAAGCAGTGTCCATTTATGAAATGGTGTGCACCCTTAGCCTCATTTGTACAGTTCATTATGTTTAGAAAAGACACACAAAAGACATTTACATTTCATGAAAACAGATAAGCAAAGCCATGATACAGATACTTTGTAGAAGTGCAGAGGAGCACTTTCTCCTTTAAATGCAGTCGAATGATATCTCAAAGAGCCTAGTTTCTCTCCAGCATACTGTGATGTCAAAGGTTTGAGTTCAGCATTAGTTTTGAAATTACATGAGTCGGAAACAAGCTCTAAACATCAAATGTTGTGAACTCGTTTGCTAACAGATGCTTTTAAAAGATTACATCAGCATAGATTTGAAGTTGTGTTCCTGGACTCCTGGTGAATCTAAGCTGCCACCCACCAACTCCTGAGGAAAACATCTGCCTGCTAAATCTCCACTGAGATAGTTTCAAAACCTGTTTGGTGGTGAACATTTAATCGAAAGTTTTTTCACTGAAGTCAGCTGCTTGTTGCATCTGTGGGCCTTAAAACCAAAACAATGAATTAAAAGGGGCTCAAAGATTGAGAGGAACTACAAGATTAGATGATTTCTACTGGAAGAGCGATTTCTTTTACGTAAAAATACTTTTTGTTGATTTAAAACTACTGATTAAAGCAGCTTAATGTTTGTAATTATATCTCTCGCAGGGATTATGTACAGAAAATCTCTTGAATAAAGATGATTCAACACCTGATCACGGGACTTTATATTGCTAAATTGCATGTTTTTCTAAGCAAAGGATTTGGGATCAAGAGGGACTCAGGGAATTTTTTAAGAGTCTGTGACAGTGCAGAGTAAACAGCATATCACTTTTGCCTTGCTGCAATTTGTTCGGCGCCGCAAATGTCTGGGGAAAGCAAAGCCCAAAAGAAAGTTAAAAGTTCTGGAAGAATAAATCAAGCGTGCCTGACGGCAAATAGAAAAGCAGGGATTCCTCGGGCCTCGGGGTGAAAAGGAAGCTGTCAGTCCGTCTCTATCTGCTGTCCCACAGTGAAGCGGAGAAATCTCTCCGGTGTCCTCTAATCACCTGAACCACACTGGCATTCACGCCTTCCTCCGCTGGAGATTTTTGGGGTTGGGGGGGTTTGAATAATTCACAGTTCTCTCCGTTATCGAGTCGTCCCATCTTCATTGTCGCCCGCACTTCATCTCCTCCCATTTTTTGTCTCTCCCCACTGCCCAAACTATTCTTTTAATATAGTCCTGGAGCGCCATCGCTGAATTATTCATCTTGTCAGATCAAGACATATAAACAAGTCTGCAGCTCTCTCTTATTTCCCCACCTCCCACTCACGTTACATGTTATCTCTCACCAACACTTGGTTTCTGTGGATTGAAGAAAAAAAGAAAAAAAAAAGTAGGAATATTTGATCCTGGGTGATGTTTGTGTAATAAATATCAGAGGTGAGAAAGAAGCCAGCTTGGTCCCACGGAGACCAGCAGACAAAAAAAACAACAACAAAAAAGGCAAAAAGATGGAGGGAAGAAGGGACGCCGAAACGACCGTCTGGTTAATAAATGACAAGCAACATGAGAGTCTGAAGCGTCTTTTATAACCTCATAATTCTGTGTCACTTCAACCACATCTTTCCGTGACCTCGAGGCAATTGGATGAGCTCAGCGGTACACGTACGCATTCTCCAGAAACAGTCTAATCCCAGATAAACAGATATGACCTGCATTTTCTATTCTGGGGGCTTCCTTCATCTCTATTGCTGTCGGGCAGATGAAGAAGGAGACTGGGTCACGGGGACAAGACTACTTTAAAGCTACCGAAATCCCCCGAGTCATCGCCGCAGAAATACTGCCGCTCATGCAAGTCATCATAAATAATGTAGAGAATATTGAGCTGTAAAGGGCCACAACAGCTGTCTGTATGGGAGGAAATCGCTCCAGAGAAAGGTTTGAGAAAAGTCATTTTGCAGAGAAGCAGAGGAATAAACATAAAGAAAAGAAATCCCAGAGATCAAAACAGTTTGAAAATACAGAACAAAGACCCTGAAGTCTTTTATTATCCCGCTTTAAAGCGCACAGCTGCTGCTGTGGTAATGAAGCGACTTTTCAGCCAGATTTTTGATGTTTACATGAGCCTGGTGAATTTAAAATGGATTTCAAGAAAGAAATGTAACTCCGATGGTCACTTTGGTACAATAAATGAATCTTGCTCAGTAAGATGGAGTCTAATATTTGAGTAAGAAGAAACCACACACATTTGAGATCCAACCTCCTCTGTTGGAGTGTGAACCGGTCCATGGAGGATATCATTTGAATAAACTGTGCAAACTTGCTGTCCCATTAGCCACAGAGCTAAGCCAATGATCTTTCGCACTGTTATCAAACCGCTATCTTATTCCTTTTTTTTTTTTTTTGGAAGTCTTCATTAAATATAGTCCTCAAAATAAAGTGCCGGACTAATTCATCTCTAATATGACCTATGAGCCACGTAAGCTACGGTCGCTTACAAACTAACCCTGCGAGTATTAACTACATCAACAAGCTTCAAGAACCAAATAGTTTGTGAAAATGTGTAGATCAATGGTCCAACAAGAAAAACTAAAATTGTTGTCCTGCTCCCACTCAGCTCTGTGTTCTGGGACACTGAGAGCAACAATTAGCTCATATTAGCCTACAACCGATCGTACTTTTCAACTTTATGAAGTATTTCCAACTTGACACTCCCGGAAGAAATAGTTTGGCTTAAAAGGATGTGTTTTCCTTTTTAAATCAATGTCACTCTTAAATCTGAGAGTTAAATGTGATGCTCAAGACTGCAGACAGTTAAAATGATCTCAACTCAGAATACAGACCGCAGGACGCAGGAAACGGCGAACCTAAAAAAAAAAAAATTAAATAAATAGCATATTATTTCTTGTGTAAGTTTTAGAAGTGTTGGTTGGCATATTTTTTCATCTTTAAACAGCGCTTTGTAAAATGTTTCCCTCTATTTCAAGACTTTATGCTCAGTTAAGAGTCTCCTAGCTCTGTATTTAGCTATTGGGCTCACAAAAGCATTCAGAAATTATATATTTATACATAAAAACGGAAACAAAAAAAACTACTTAGATAACTACAGTTCAAGCACTTCCCTTTCCACTATGCAAACCCCCAAATCTCACATCTACCTGTTCTAAAATTTCCGAGAAAAATTCAGAAGTCTCCCTGCGGGTTGTCCTGTGAGAGTTTAGTGGAGCAGACACTGGAAACCCTCTCACAAATCATGACACAGTGTTTACTGAACCTTGATGGAGGTGAATGTAAGCATGACCTGACAGGTTTGTCTTTGAAAGTTGAAAACCTTTTCTTCTTTTTTTTTTTTTTTTTTTTTCAAAGCGCCGGCTCTGAAAAGAACTCAGGAAAAAAGAAAAAGCCCGATTCTTCGCTTTATGATAGAAAAGCAATAAAATATTATTCAGAGGATTTTGAAAAAGACTTCATGCCGCAGCTTTCGGCTGAAAGGGACACATGACATCAGGTTCAAAGGCCCGACTACCCGAGACAGACATCTCAAGGATCTTCTGAATCCACTACATCCACAGAGGGAGATGAATTTGAAGTCCAACAGGCATCAAACAGATTTTTATTAGAACTTCAGAGGCGCCGTACCGCTTTCACAGGTGACGATGTGTTTTGCACAGAGCTTTCAGAAAAAACTGCTGGTTTAATGGCACACCTTAACATATTTTGAATTGGAGCTATTTTTCTGCAGCAGACACTTGTTCCCTGAAAACACCAGGGGGAAAACATTTCTGTATCTGTGCATTAATCAAAAAGGTCTTGTTATCCCTGTTAGGGTTTCTCGCTGAGCCAGAGGCAATGCCTCACTCCACCTCTTTATTGAGTTCTGGTAAAAAAAAAAAATCCTACTTTATTTGACATGTAAAAAAAAGTTACACTCATATTGTCTGACTTCTGTTTTGCAAAAAAAAAAATTAAAAAAAAAAAATCCTCAGAATACTGATATTAACTCCAGATATGGTGTGGGGCTATTTTGTTTAAATACATTCACACGCAACGTTGAGTTGTGGCTTCATTTGTAAGGTTGCATACTGTAAACTGGTCAATTTTACATACAATACGTTAATAGTGTATATTTCTATTGCTTTAATTGAATTAAGTCAACAAAATAAATATTTAGAGCAATTTCAGTCACAACACGTTCCTGCAAACGTTTCAGAAAAATAAAAGCCTTGTTAAAGAAGTGCAAGGTTTCAGTCTACTAAACCTCTTGAGGGCTTTTAATTTGAAACATATACAGGAAGTGTAGAGTTTGTATTAACGGTGTAATACAGTGATCCTAAAAGTGAAAACGAGAGCGGATAAAAAGACCGGAAAAAAAAAATCCCCCAAAATTGGCAGCACTACAGCTATGCAAATGTATAATGCTTCAGCTGACGATCATCATCAATTACTCCGATTATCATTTTCTGCATTAATCATTCGGTCTTTCAGTTGGAAAGGATAAAAAGACAGAAAATGAATCATAAATTTCACACGAATCAACGATTGTCTGTTTTATTATCACATAAAGCAGAGAAAAGAAAAAGATCTCAAAATTTGAGAAGGTAGAAAAGGTCAATTTTGGGCATTTATAGTTGAAAAATTACCAATTATTCTCTTTTGATCAGCCAACTGATTGATCGACTGACTGTCTTATTTTCACCAGCCTGTGTGTGTAATTAATAACTCATTGTTCAGACTTTATTGCCTCTTCCACGAGAAAAGCACCATTTTTTAAATTTTCTTTTTCTTTTAAAGAGGTTCTTTAATGAGAGAAATGGAAAATGGAATTGTCTGGACTGTTTGAGATGAAGTCCAGGGCATGATGGGATTCGTGATCAATGCCATCCTTTTATATGAGACAGTTGATCGCTGCCTGATTGGTTGTTTTTTTTTTTCCACTCGGGAGCAAAGAAACCTAAAATAGCTTAATGCTCGACCTCTGAACACTCTCCTTTCGAAAAAAACAAAAAAACACTTTAAGGAAAAAAACAAAAAAACAATCATGCCACAAGAACTAAAGCTTTTATCCCAATCACGACAATTTGATCTGCAATATGCGACATGCACTGAGCCTCTAAGTGACATTTCAAGGTCGACGAGGTCACTTTGAAGGTACGAAACATCCCAGGTATCGCGGGCCTCGTGCCGACCGCACGTCTCAGCCCCCCTCCCCCCTCCCGCCCCCTCCCGCCCCTCCATTTTCTGCAGGAATGTCCAATCGATTTCCTGTAGCGAGAAGCCGGTGCTCCCCACCCGCACCCCCACCCCTCCACCCCCCCCCCCGTCTCCCCCTCCTGTCAGCGAGAAAACTCATCTGGAATATTAACAGGTAGTTACCATGGCAACAGGCGACTGCTGCCTAACAGCGCTTGGATTGGCGGAGCTGGAAAAAGCAGCCTTTTTTTTTTTTTTTTTTTTTTTTTAGTTTTTTTAGTTTACTGTAGGGAAAGCACATACACAAGAAAAAAAACTGTGCAACTGAGTGTTTGACAGTGACTGTTTTTTTTTTTTAAGCCCCAGAGCCCCACACACACACACACACACACACACACACACACACACACACACACACACACACACACACACACACACACACACACACACACACACACACACACCAATGACCAGGCGTATAACAACAACAAAAAAAAGCATCTCATCAGAAGGGGGCCGATTCAGTCGGGTAACTGCTGCAACTACTACACCACAGAGATTTATTCTCTCATCAATAATGAATGAATGTACTGGGGACTCGCACCACATTAGCGGTAAAATGGCCAAAATGATTTCATGGTTGACCCAACTGGCTAACTGCAAATGTCACTCATGGATCCGTGACCCAGCTGTTGGTGGAAGCTCACAGCGGTGAGGGCAGAAGTGCAGGGAAAGTGGACAAAACCACATTGTGTGCAGTCCCATTGTGTATTTATGGCCGCGGTGTTCAGGCTTAATAATTCATCGTTACACATTTTTAACGTACTCTCAGCTTTTGAGGAGTTACATATCTGCAGTTTGAACGTGTCCAGAGGCAGGGTCTGAATTCACTACAAACCTCTATCGTCGTTTGCATTGTTTTTGTTATGCTGTCATCAAAACTGAGCCTGGCTCCACCGAACTATTGCTCAGTCACTCGTGGGGACGGACCAATCAGGGACCAGCGTCGGTGGTTAAGTGCGCTGTACTTCAAACTATGTTTTCGTGAGTTCAAACATTTTTTTTTAATCGTAGTCTTCGGCTGCTGCTCACTGACCCGATGAATGTTTCATCCGTTTCGTTAGCATTCGAGTGATCAACTCTTTTTCCTTCGAACCTATTAAAAAGAAATCCAGTCCCTCCAATTTAACGTGAATAAACATCTTCATTAATAAATCACAACAAACAAATGTACCCAGCATGAAAACACATACAGATGTCTTCACTCGGAATTATTTCTGCAGCGTTTGCTCATTTGTTAAAAAAAAAAACCCTCCTTCCTCTGACTCTCGCTGCTTGTTTATAGACTTTCTCCTGCCAACTCATTTGCATATTCGGAGATGCATCACTGCAGTCCTCCTCTCTGAAGTGTTACATTTCTGCAGCCGTACTGGTGTCACCACTGGAGCTGCAGAATTTATTCAATTAATCAATCAGCTGACCAAAAGAAAATTGATTTTGATGATCGATTCAACACTTTTTGAGCAAAAATGGCAACTGTGCCTTTCAAAATGTGAATATTTCCATTTTCATTGAACCAGATTTGAGGATCTTGATGAATTTCTTGCACTACGCTGCAACTTATTTCTGTATTCTTTTGATATCTTACACTGCAGCATAACTTTTATTCTATTTTAGCTCATCTTTGTTCCTTTTACTTTAATGTTTTAATCACTGTTTTTAAATGTCTTTTTCTTTTGCGTGATGTTTTGATGCTTTTACTGTTTTTAGGCGAAGCCCTTTGAATTGCCCTGTTGTTGAAATGTGCTATGCAACTAAACTTGCCTAACCTTTATAGGTTATTGGGCAAACACTGTTACTTTCCACCGCTGGCTGTTGAAAAGAAATAATCAACTACCGACAACAGAAGAACACAGAGGGGAAAGCCTTTCTGGGAGCTCCTTTATTAATACAATGATCTGGGTCAGACCTCAGCCAGATACAGGATCACAGAGTCAAGCAGACCAGACTAACATTCTCCAATAAACAACCCGTCTGCTTCTGCACTCCCTCTGCAGCGGAGAACAGAGGTTTGCAGGTTAACAAGGGCGATGACACCCTCCCCCCCCTCCTGTATCTCCCTGATGACTACGATCTCTAAACTTTCCCACCAGAATATTAATTTGCCTCACTCGTAGCGCGACAGCAATTACCGATCGCGAGAGACATATTTATTTTTTTTTTTTTAGGGGGGGGGGGGCAAAAGGTGCTGCACCAGATGGCTTTCCGAAACAGCTCTCTGGTCCTGTGCCGAAACCGCTGCCAGTAAAGCACCCGGCAGCATCAGAAAAAAAAAAAAACTGGAGCCAACGATACATGTACACGTTCTGCATCATAATTTACACCCTTGCAAAAAAAAACAAAAAACAAAAACAAAAACATGAATGTGATGTGTCAATTTTTTATGGGTTGTTTTGCTTTATGAAGCCGCAGCATCATCACGAGGAGACTAATCCTTCATCGTTCGGGCACCTTTATCATGCCAAGCCAGATGGATTGCGGGTGCCGCGCCAGATGCTTTACTATATTTACATCTTGAAACATGCGGCGTTTGTCGTGACACGAATTAAACCAACGCACAACTTTCTTTGTGCCTCGGATGGCGTCCGTCAGTCAGTCAGTCAGTCAGTCAGTCAGTCAGTCAGTCAGTCGGTCGGTCGGTCGGTCGGTCGGTGGGTGGGTGGGTGGGCCGGCTGTTTGCTTTGTGCAGATGTTAAATATTCAAAGCGGGTGGTCGGCCTTCCCCCGGATGAGACGCCACGCGAGGTCGTTCTCAATGGAGCTGCCTGACTCATCCCGATCACCGGGGGCGAGGAGACGCACAGCGGCGTAATGCGATCAGACGTAAGCACATACATCAGGCCGGCGTGTAACGAGCCGGGGACGGCAAGGAGGGAAAAAAAAAAAAGTGCCGTCAAAGAGGGTCAGCACGAAGTGGTCTGAAAACGATAACGCAAGCACACAAACATCTACGCGTTCCTGAAGTCGTACTTCAAACAGACACGAAAAAAGAAAGGCAGTAGAAAGAGTGTTCGTCAACAAAATTTAAAAAAAAAATCATCTTTAAACTTAAGAATTTTCTCTCTTTTAATACTGTTAAATACACTATTGATGATCCAGGAGCAGGTTTAGCTGATTATACTGTTTAAATATTCTAGAGGGAAGTTTACTTTAAGGTGCAGCCTTCAGCAGAATATTTCAAAAAGAGCGAGGAAAATAAAATCCATAAAAAGTTACACAACCAGCTACAAAAAAAAAAAAAATCTTCCCGTTTGGGAAGCAACATTTCTGATAGGAGGGGAAGACCTCTTTTCTACAGGCTGTTTAAGGCGGGGGTGTTGCTGACACGGTTTCAGGTATCTGGACAACAACCCACCACCCCCTCAAAAAAAGGGCAAAAGCATCAACTAGAGGGCTCCAAAAAAACCAACTGTTTCCAAACAGTCCAATAACCAAAAGAGCAGATAACGGGCAACGGTACCGGAAACAACCACAGGTCAGCGCACGAAGAGGATTCACGGATCACCTCGAAAAACGCTGGAACAAAGAGCACGGGATCAACAACGATGTGGCACAGGAGGAAAGAGATTATTACAGTATTGAACACAGGTGGAAACAATAACTGCGGGGACGGACTGTTTTGCCGCGATTCAGCCTCGTCGTTTAAGCCGGCAGTGGAGGTGGTCACGCGGCCAAATCATTGCAGTGCTGGCTCTCCTCGACACGGTAAGCTATCTAAAGCAACACACTCAGGCAGCATCACGCCAGCTTTGTTTGGTTCCAGTGTAAAAAAAAAAAAAAAATTTAAAAATGGAAAAAGCCGGTGTGACGATGGGTCTTCTTTACAGCAGTCGCCGGGATCTTTGTGTAAAACGGGCTTCTTTTTCCATTTGGTCAAACTCAACGAGAGAAGACCTTGAACTTTGACCTTTGACCACGACACCTAATCAGTTCATCATTGGTACCAAGTGAATATTTCCCCCCCCCAAGATTAAAGAAATTCCCTTGAAGCGTTTTTGACATATTGCGTTCACAATAACGGGACAGACGGATGAGAGGGACACGAGGTTACAGTGACCTTGAACTTTGACCTTTGACCACCAACCTCTAGCCAGTTCATCCTTGAGGCCAAGTGAACGACCGCGTCACATTCGAAGAAGTTCTGCGCCGTCGTTCCTGAGATGTCATGTTCAAATGAACGTGTAGAATCGAGGTCACGGCGGCCTCGACCTTTGACCTTTCCCCCCTCAAAATCTACTCAGTTCATCCCAGGTGTTGAGTGAATGTTTTTGCCAGGTTGGAAGAATTCACCTCGAGGCATCCTTGCGATACCGCGTTCACAAGAACCGGATGGCTGTAGCCTTCGCCGGCGCGGAGGCAAAACAACAGTAGGAATCCGCGCGTTGAATGATTGATATTCGGCTTTGAAAAATGTGCGCTCGTTGGAAGGAAAAACTCCCAATCTCGCAAGGCTTCCTCACAGTGTTTACAACCGAACGGCATTTCAGAAGAATGACCGGATCGACGGCGCCGCGGACGGATTGGATTTTAATTTCCATTACACAGACCGATGCAGCGATTCGACATCCCGCTGAACACAGAGAGCAGATCAGCTGTTTTTTAAGGTCCTTTTTTAAAAAAAATATTTTTTTTTTATAAAAGTTCCCACGGGGTGAAAGGACTCCGTAATAAAATCAAACCACTGTCTTCATCCCAAAAATAAAAAAGTTCTGTGTTCAACATCTCACCTGCTCCCGCTCCCAAAAGAGCTGCGTTACAGCTATAAACTGATTTAATGGTCAGCTTCAAGGAAGCCACGCATTCACACCTTCTCCAACAGCGTGGAGGATTCTCTCTCCTCTGGGATTTCCCAGCGGGAATCCACCTCTGGTGTTGTTTTTTTTTTCATATTTATTTTTTCATTTCACAGTGTAGCAGGTGTAAAGAGATGGACTGATACATGCAGCCTCCATTTCCCCCCGCCGCCGCCGCCGCCACGCGAACCCAAATAGAACACGTCTCTAATTTGGCGAGGAACGATGTTGACATTTGGGTGGCGTGCCCCGCGGGAAGGGTAACGACTTCACATTAGGGATGCTGCCCTGCTGTACAACACCTGATCTGTTCTCCGTGTTCAGCGGGGCGATTCTCGCGCCACATCAGTCGGTGGAAGTCAAACAACCCCCCCCCCACCCCCCCACAAAAAAAAAACAAAAAAATCGGAGGGCTTGTCGATCGCATAATCCTTCCAAAAAAAATAATGCCACGAGAGCTGACGCGCACCGCCCCCCCCCTCCCCACCTCCCGCGGCATGTCTGGTTCTGCAGCACAACTAAAGGAAGGGAGACAGTCTGTGGCTTTTTTTATTGAATCTATAGGAATAAGAGAAGCATCTGTCAAAGTTCCTACAACAGCCTCCGGGACGACGCGAGTGTTTCAACCCACCTTTCATCTCCTCTAAAGCACCAGCAGCCTGACAGAAGACAGAATTGACAACAGGACCGAGCAACCTGCCTGATTACAAGTAATTTCATCATGTAAACGTACAAAAAGTAGAAAAAAAAAGAAAAGAAAAGGAAATTCATGTCCACCTCAAATATTTCTCCACATTTTTGGGCTGCCTCTCTCAGCCTCTCTCAGCAGATGGAGGTTGTTTATGAGACGCCGAGATGCGAGTTAACCCCTTTTCTGCAGCAGCTGCTCGGGCCCGATTTCACAAACCTATATTTACTGCTTAATAACTTCTAGTGTAAACCCCCCAGAACTACTGTAGAGGGCTTTAACTGAAGAACACGCTTGTACTATTCAAATGTATGCGCTTAACTTCCTTGATTTATTTAACAGTTTGAATATTTAGAAGACAAAAGAGACAACTTATTTGGACAAAGTCAGAAACTGGTTGTGAACCCGCCCACTTCTGAGCCCGGCGCGTCGGAGGTTTCTTCCTGTTAAAGGGGAGTTTTCCCTCCCAGCTTCTCATGCGGGAATTGCTGAGTTGTTGGGTTCCTCTGTATAATCTTGTAAACCTCTGTTGTGAGGACTTTACTGTGTCAAGGGCCCTGAAATAAATTGAAACTCATTAGACGTCTTCTCAAGACATTTGCTTTTGCGTGTACACACTGTGTTTGATTGACAGCTCTCTCTCTCTCCCGCTAGTTCTGTTGCACTCGACACGGCGGGAGAATTTACACCGATATTCATTGTAATTGTTGACAGAGCTTGTTGACATGATGTAATCCCCGCAGCGTCGCTCCTCCTACGGTAACTTCCCCCGAACGAGTACTGAAAACGAATGTGTGGGCGGGTAATTAAAAAGCTGCGCGTGCAGAAACGTGACGTTAAATGTTAAAATTGTACGGAAGTGTTGTTGTTTGGTTTTTTTTCCGTCGTCAACATCTTTTTACTGCAACTTAAAAGTGTCGTTCAGAAAAAGTGCCGAGCTGCTCGGTCCATCGAGAGCAGTGAAAGCAGAGGTGAGAGCAGTTTGACCTTCACGCCAACACAGGCGGCGTAAAAATGAACAAAAACAGAACAACCACGGCAGCAAAACAAAGAAACAGTATTATTACGTGAACTGAGCAGGTCGGCCGGGCAGGAAGTCAGATAGAGGAAAACCAAGAGCGTCCAGTTCATTTTCAAAATAAAACACCTGTGCGCAGATTCGCAATCGTGCGAAGCATCACGAAGTTGTTCAATTTTGGGTGAGAAATGTTTCCTCCCCTACTGCTGCAGGCACTTTATGTGAAATAGTTTTGAAATAATATAGAGGTTATTAATGTTGTTTAATGGCTAAACCACAGAAAGCCGAACTAACTTTGTGTCGCAGGCTGCAATTTGAGCGTTGGAGTGAATATAAAATGTTCTCCGGTTTAAAGCGAGACACGGTGTCCGCTAACCGCCGCGTACGAGTTTTTTTTTTTTTTTTACAATATTAAACACTTGTTATTGGTTTTGATTGAATTATGGTAAACTCACAGCCATAATAAGGTGAGAATTTGATTATTTTGCGGCCTCACAAGCTACTACATTTACACATACATTTTACACACAACAGAAATTAATAAGAAAAAAAGCACTTCCAGATAATGAAGCGATGAAGAACCTATCATCTCTGCCACATATGGGAAGTTAAAAAAAAAAAAAAAAAAAAAACCTAATTTTTCTATGGACTGCAGCAGTCCTCTCTCCTCTGGACATATCTGTAAAAATGAAAATCTACTGCGAGCTGAAACAATAGCTGTGACGCGAGTCAAAAAGTCGGTGCAGATTTGGACTGGCAGCTTCATATTTGGGGGCGATATGACTTGGTCTTGATGTTAAGGTTAGCGACATGGTTGACGTGACCACGCGGCGCGCTCGCAGGTCGCCGGGGCCGCAGGGCAGCGCGAGTCAGTCGTGGAAGGTTGGGAGGCGGCTGAGGTTACGCAGCTGCGACCGGCCGGAGCCCTCCCCCCCCCGCCCCGCCAGCGCCACCGCCACCACCACCCCCACCCGAGGGTCGGCCTCCGATGGTTTCACGCGTCCCGGCGGTGCCGCGGAGCTCTGATCCCGACGGTGAAAGAGCGGGAGCGCGACACAGACGATCAAGAGACTGTGAAAGAACAATGGGGACGAACTACAATGAAGCTGAAGGATGCAGAGACGGACAGACGTGTAGAAAAGGAGAAAAGGGGAAATGTAAAAGTGATTGATGTGTGGGGAAGATGTGAGCACAGGAAAGAGACAGAAGGCCAGGAAATCCTTTTTTTTTTTATATATTGCAGCTTCGCAGTGATCGTCCTGCTGAGGAGTCACCGTCTCTTCCTAGCCTGAAGCAAAGTGATGACCTCTGGTGAAAAATTCAAAGACTCGTGTGGCAAAAAAGTTTTTTAAGTCTCGCTCGACTTTGAACATAAAGTCAAAATGACTTTTGAATTGAAGTCATTCGGCTGATAAACCTTTAAACTCCAAATTCCAGTAACTTATATGCACACAAAAATAGCTGTGACTCACTTCGCTTTATGTGTCTATCAGCGCCAAATAACCTCCAGAAGTGACACTAGTGATAACACGCTGTCTTCTTCTCTGCAAAACTCTCCGCCATTGTTGTTGTGCAGCTGACATTACTGTTTCCACCAATACTCCTAAATCCACTCTGAATACTATCTTTATGTCAACAGTGATTGAAATTAACCTGGTGGGAAAAAAAAAAAAAAAAAAACTTCAGTCCCCTGAATCCCCCCCAGCTCCTCTTAGTTTCTTTTAGCTTCTTTCAGCTAGTTTTTTATTTTTTTTTTTTTCACACAACTTGATAAATACAGGAAATGTTGGAGCATCTAGCAGATTAATTTGTTGCACTCCAATCAAAAAGAGATCGTGGATGTTCATACGTAAACGCTCGGATGATACAATTTATGTCACGCGTATCGTAGCGTAGCCGCAGAAACATAAAGTATAATACCAGCTTAATGTTGCGCCATATATACTTCATGTGTAGATAACTACTAACACCACCACCGCCATGCGAAAAAAAAAAAAAAGAAGCTCTTGTGATTGTGTCGCGTTAATCTCAGAGGGCATTTAAAAAGTGAAGTGCAGACGGAGTAAATAGTAAGAACATCGGAGGCTTTTCCAGCTGATTTACTGATTCCACAAGATGACAGACAATGATGTCCAGGTCCTCGCGGGGGAGACGCTGCTCTCATAAACGAGCACCAATCACGAGGTCCCGGACTCGTATTCGTTCGGGCTGCAGACGTCTCTCTGATAAAATCCTGGACCATTCCCGGAAATGAAAGTGCAACGCGTGACAGCTTGTGGACGGCTGATGGACAGAGTTCTTCTGTGAAAGCCTGTTCGCAGTTTAACAGTGGGCCGTCTGTCCTCTCCCCCCTCGCTCGCTGCCGAGAGGGTTAACGTGACGCCCCCCCCCCCCCGCCCCCCGAACATCAACCCAGTCACAATGCTCCGACGTCTCTGGGCTCACCCAGATGGCCACCATATGTCCAGGCGCCGCACACAGCCAGCCGGGAACACGAGAGCAGACGGGGCCGAGGAAGGGGTTTGTTTACCCGCGTGGCCCTCTGGTGTTTGCTGTGCGTCTGTCTGACGGAGCATCTGCAGCAGCTACATGTGATTAAACGTGCAAATGACGTGAAGAAAGAAAACAGTGCAGCCCGAAGTATTCATTTGCAGCCGCGTTTCCGGCCGCTGTAGAAATCGGGGTTTCAGCTCTGCGTTTGGTCTCCACCGACGGAAATATCTGTTTTTAGCTACTAAATGCTGCGATATCTCTGTGTTTATTGAGTTGTGGGCAATGCAACCAAAACGACAAGCTGAAAGACGCTAAACAAACCACTTTCTGTGCGTTTTTGTTGTTTTACACCAGCGTAATTTCAATCATTGTTGAAATAAATGTTTCCACTGGGAGAAAACGCATTTTTCTGCCTCCTAGAGGAGAAAACTGCTCTATCGGATATGAAAACATTTCATCCCTGACTGAGGTTAAGTTCAGGAGGAACTGTCAACACAAACAAAATGCCCGTTAAAACGACATAGAAGACATGACGCATACGAAACTCTTAACGGGTGAGAGATGAGAGCAGGAAGAGGAGACATCGTCTTTACTTTCTTTTCCAAATGAAAGATATGAAATGCTCTGCCTGTCCTCACTTCACCTGCGCGGCGCAACCGTTTCAATGATCCTGATAACAACACTTCACTCTGCAGCGAGCCGTAAAGGAAAACTTCTGACATCATTATTTTGCATCAACACGAACAGCTGCTGAGTCCGATGAACAGCCATAAAGGCTTCTACAAAAAAAAAATAACGTCGCGCCGCATTGCGGGGCTGTTGGCAGAAAGGTATGAAGACACGCTGTTATTGTGGAACTTTTAAAGGCCATGTACGGCGGAACAACCTGCGAGCTCAACAATACAGTAAGTGGAGTGTGTCCTCTGCGAGAAAAACATCATTATCATGTTTTTAAGATGATTTGTATGCCTTTATCTGATACTAAAAGTGGAAACAGACAGGACATGAGAGGGATGACGAACCGCGGTGACTATGATGCCCACTTATCCGTGCATACAAATGCACCAAACGCATGCTAACTTAAATGAATGCACTGAAAATTACAGGAAATGTTGCTGGTCAGTGTTTTGGAGCTTTTAACAGCAAAAAAAACAAAACATTAGAGCACTTCAGCATATTAAGTTAACAGGTGGGCAGGAGATCTCTGAATATAAAACATAGAGAAAACAACCTACATGCAGAGACAAACTGCTGAGATGAACTCCATTGAATTCTCCTGAAAAGTAAAAAAAAAAACTAAAGTCTAACGTGGAAGGAAACAAGTTCAAATGTGCAACGTGGTCATCAGACACAGGAACGTTAGTTGGAATGATGAGGGTGGGGTGGGGGGGGGGGACTGCTGCAAAGAAAGGAGTCAGCATCTTCTGAAGATGTCGGCGCAACGTGACAAAGCATGTCTGAGTGCACGAATACGAGCTGGCTGCATTTACTGCAATTACTGTATCAGTGACACCGCCTGACTGCTGTGCACCCCGAAGAGGCACCGACCCCCGAGGAGGAGTCACGGCCGGCAGCAGGTCTGATCACGTCTGTCACACACACACACACGCACACGCACACGCACGCAAATACGGGCGGAAACATGAGCTCACTGATGCACACAAACAGAAAATATCTGTGTTAACAAGGGCTGCAGTGACTGGAATCTGAAACGAAGCTGTGCCGGATTTTTTTTTTTTGCATCTCGGCGTGTGCAGAAGTCACGCTGCGACGGATGAAAAGTTCCCCACATACAGAGCACACGTTGACGTCCGGACTGATGGACAACGAAGACGTTCTTAATGACTCATCTCCGAGACAATCAGCTGCTCCATCTGATTAATAATTTAGCTTTTATTAATTGCATTTTGGTTACTGGTTATGCACACGCGGCACGCAAACCAATCAGTGTCACGGTGGACCGACTCATTTATCACAGCGAAATAAAAGCAGGTTCATTAACATCTCGTTTGCATTTGTACATCTAAAATGTAATTTTGTGCAAAAGATAAAATAATATATTGAAATCAAGTAGTTAGATTGCTCTGTGGTTAATAAATAAATGAGTTATGTTGCTATGAATTGGAAAAAAGCTCTTTACTAAGTTTCAATGAATTATGTAATAATTCAATAAAGTGACAGAGTTTCAGAACTGCTTATATTTGATCACTTATGGAGTTAAAATAAAAAAGTCTAATATGAAGAATAAATATTTCACTGATATGAGGATCAACAGATAAAAAAAACTAAAAAAAAAAACTCACTGCATCATTATGTTTCAGTTTGATTAAAGAAGAATCTACTTCACTTTTCCAAAGAAAGAGTGAAATTATTTCACCCATTTTTTGGGGGTATTTTCCACTCGTTAAAAACAGTTTGAAAACTTTTCTAACGTGGTTCTTTACCGAAAAAAAAAAAGGAAAGTCCTGCAGTGTACATTCTCTCCATCTGTGGGTTTCATGCAGAAACAAATCACCGCAGCACCACCCGACCCCCTCCGCCCCCACATTGTCTTCAGGGACTCAGGTGGGGTCGTGTTATTACGCCTCACTTCCTGCGGTGAGGAACACGCTCATATTGCTGAAAGTTTCAGACAGTCGCCGTGCTCCGTTTTTTTTTTTCCCCTTCAATTATGTTCAATTATTCTCAGCTGCAGCCGCCAGATGCTGCAGCAGTCGGGTTTCTTGTTGGTGCTCCGAGCTGTTGGTTTGATTTGTGGACATCATATTTAACTGTAATGTTCGAATGTGCCTGGCTGTCGTGGACAATAAGTCCTCAATAAATCCCACCAGGTGCATTTGTGGCATTCGAATCTGTCTTTTGTCCAACAATGTGAAGTTGGTTTGAAAAAGTCTTCATTAGATTTCGTCTCAACCAGACAACTAATAGTTGGATCTTTTTTAGGATTTTTGTTGTTGATGGAGTTTAACTCTTATTTTGGTAGAAAATGTCATTCTAGTTTGGATCATTGTCACCTGGTCTCACACAAGCTTGTCACACACACATCAGTCCACTGCAAGATTTTCTACATTACATCCTATCATGACGACACCCATCAGTTTATGAGCTGTCGTTTTGAAGCCTGAATTCTGGCATTTCTCACCACCACCGTCTTGTTTTTTGCACTTCATGGCACTTCTGCACTTATTTTTTGTTTCAGACCCAGAAGACACGTCCATGACTGTAAACAGTCTGTGGTTTTTCCTCGCCCAGGCCTGAAAAGTACATGCATGTGGTTTAGGCACCAAGAACCAAGTGTTTAAGTTGGAAAAAAAAAAAAAATCATGATTTGGGTTAGAATAAGTACATTTATGGCAGTAACCCTACGGAAGTTAAATACGTTACATTATGTGTGTACGATACTTAAAAGAAATCCGCGTTGACTCTACTCAGACTCTTTACAACACATGATTATTGTAAGTCGCTTTGGATAAAAGCGTCAGCTAAATGAAATGTAATGTAACATGACCTGCGTCACATGATCTCCCTTTTCGACCTCGGTCATACACGCGTGTGCTTTTCACGTGACACGGACTGAGCTGGTGAATTCTGCGGGTGTGTTACACGTTTGGCCGTTACACCGGCCTGCTCTGCAATGTTCCCTCCAGCCGTTGAATACTTTTAGACTTCACAGAAGTTGTAGAGAGGATGTTGGGGTGGATGGTCGGGGGAACAAAGTTTAACAAGACCAGTGTTCGTACCCTCCGTTCAAGACGTGACGCTCAGGTTACGTAAACACTCAGTTTAGTCAAGAGTGACTGTTGATGTTTACAGACTGTAATCTGGTCACGTATTGATCTGTTTATGTGATATAAAGCCACATGTTCTTACTGTCAAGTTGAATTTCTGCCAGCCAGACTTCAATAAGTTAAACCCACTGAAGCAGAGCAGTAAGCCTGTTTTCCACAGCGACTTTCTTATCGCTCCTGAGTTGCAGGAATCAGGCGGTAACCCCGAGTCCCCTCTTAACACCCTTTGAAGAGGAACCGACTAAAAGCAGGTGAGACTAGATGCGGAACAACCGGCTGCCAGAGAGGTTGAGTCCTGGCGGTGTAATTATACCCAAAGAAGGCTGGAGTGTGTCAGGTCTATTCCCTCACAGCCTCTATAAGCTGAGCTTGGTCTCACCGGAGGAAGGTTTGGGAATTTAGTTTAAGTAAAAAAAAAGAAAAAAAGAAGAAGAAGCCCCTCCCGAGTGTATCACATGTCAGATTAGCATGGTAGGCGGAGAGGTAGATTATTTGCCATGAATATTGTGCTTTGAAATCAGGAATCAGACTTGCACCGGCTCCCCGTTCCTCCTCCTGACAGCTGCCCTTGCGTGACTTTGCAGCGCTGACACGCCGCTCGCGGTCTGTTTGAAAGGAGATAAATCCTTGATGGGTGGCAGAGGAAGGAGAGATGAGGAGCTTAGCGTTGGGCTCTGACGGAGCCTTGAAGCCGGGTTTCGGCTCTTCATGAACATGACGGGAGGAGTGGAGTTACATGGTCACCGAATCGCTGCCTGTCTGCTCCCACCTGAAGGCTAATAAGACTGCCAGCCCGGATCTCAGTTGGTAGAGACTATCTGGTTCCTTTTGCAGGAAACAACAAAGAACTACAGGCTTGAAATTCAGGGGGAAATGCTCGATGAGTTCATTTAATTTAGTTCCATATTTCTATTTTGTTAACTTCAGAGTTTGTTAATGAATGAGTCTTTTACTTTGAAGGATCTCATAATTAATGCCTGAGAATTATCACTGAACTGAGTGCTTCTCTAAAGTATCTCCAAGGAGCGTTTTAGCATCTTTTAGCACGTTGTTGTTTTTTTTTTTTAAAACTGTGCTCCGTCAAGCAGCTTCATGCCATTATTTTCTGTGAAAAACAGGTCTGATAAATCAACTGTATGATTCTCGTTCATCAGCAAACAGAAGACAGACACAAATCAGTGATTCAGAGCCGACAGGAAACCAAACCAAAGCTTTAAAGAGAGCGAATGCACACCAGACCGACGCGTCCAGGAACCACCAGAGTTAAATTAGTTCATAAATTGCCCCAAAGATACGCAAGTCAACTCAGTTATCGGGATCGTTTTTTATGACACGGCAGGGGAACAAATCAAGGACTGACATTTCTGTTGCCATGCAGCAACTCTTCCGCGCAGCGTTATTCATTTAAGTAGTTTAAAGTAGACGTTTGGAGACACGTCTCAACTTCCTGTCCATGCCGTTGGCGTCGACGCGGGACGCCGTATCGTTTCTGCCCAGAAAGCGACGCTAAGTTGAGAGCCCGCTCGAAATGACATACGTTACCGGTGATTCACCCGTTTCCCTGCTTGATGTGTAAATAGCCAACCAAAATAACAACACAACAATTTGATACAACATCTCACAGCCCGTTTCCTCTTCTATGAATTCATGTATGAATAAACGTATTGCAGCCTTGTGTGGATGATGTAATCATATATATAATGTGTCAGAATAAATAAGACACAAATTATGTTTTTCTCTTCACGTTTTTGCTTTTTTTTTTTTTTTAATGGTGAAATTTACTTCATTCACCATCCATGTCTACCTTCTGACATCTGATGATGGACAATCTGGATATTTTTAGGGATCGCACCGCCGATATGATCCGAGACCTTCAGGCTGTTGTATTTTAGCCGCCGTCCACACGGCAGCATCGTCCTGTAACTCGGCCGTACGAAGGAGCCGGAGAGCAACAAGGAGCCTGTCAGCCTGTCAGGCTCTCGGCTGACAGCGGATGGTGACGGGTGGTGCTGACTCGCGGAGGGGCCGGGGGAGGGGGAGGGGGAGGGGAGGAGGAGGGGGCGCCCAACAACCTGGGTCAGAGCTCCAGCGGGTGTCACATCAGGACACCGTCTCCGGCTGCCATTTACTGTCACCGCCGCCCGCAGGATCGCCGGTGACGGGGGGGGAATTCGCTTGTCAGCCGCGTCTCTGCCGCCACCTTTGACCTCCACCGTCAGGTAAGAAAAGAGCCCTCGCCGCCTCTACGGCTCTACACGTGCTCTTATGAAACGAGAGATGGAAAACAGCCTCAAATTATTCACCAAATTATTCTGTTTTTTTTTTCCTCCGCGTCAGCGTCCTGCTGCTTCCAGCTCAGATTAGCTCACCAGCATTACAAAAAAAAAAAGACAATTACGGAGCAGAAATGGCAGCTCGTGACTGCACAGTAGCAGGTGCGTCGGCTGTCAACCGCGGAATCTCCAAATTGACAAAGAGAAAAACAATCACAAAAAGGGCAGCGTGACTTCATTTGTCTTCATCTGTCTCCGGATTTACATTTTGTTTCTGTTCGCTGTCGAGCGCAGAGCTGCTGCAGAGGACACCGGCGGAGACAGATGGACGAAACAGGTGCTATTATGATTTGACTGTAATATTTGCACGCGCCGAGTTAGTCATTTAAAGATACAGATCATCAATAGTTTCTGTGAACTGATTTACGAATCAGCACATTAATGATCTATTTCCTTACGAGCAAACTTGGGCGTCATGTTTGGCTGCAGTTTGTCCTCGGTGTTGCTTCAACAGTCCGGACGTGTGTGCAAAGCAGAAAAAACTCGACTGAGAGTGTAAATAGGCTTTTATATTATTGTTTAGTTGATCGGTTTGGTCACTCTTTCAAGAAAAGTTTTGTAATTAACCTTCGTATTGGACACCTTTATATTTAAGATAAATGCTTTGATAGGAGTTAACCTAAACTCCACTTGAAGATAATTTGTGTCACGATAACCGTATCGTAGTTACAGGCAAACGTTGTTTGAAAGATTGAAAGGTGAAGAAAAAAGTTTTTTTTTTCTCATATTCACAGATCCAATCAGCCTAAATTACAATCTGCTCTGCTTCAGATGCCACTAATGTGCCCAGATCTATTTCTATCGCCCGGGATAATCACTCCAGCAGCACTCCGCAGCGAAACTCCGGCCTCCACATCTCTCAAACGTAAAAAAAAACCCCAAGTCAAACAGCTCTCCGTCTCCGTCACTCCGGGCCACTTAAGTGCAAAGTTTGTCTGTTCGCGCGACTTTGAGGCGGAGCTTCTGTTTTGAAGCAGCACAGATGTGTCACGAGCAGTCAGAGGAGGCATCGGGTGAAGCTTCACGACCGAGGCGCTCTGCTTTAAATCTTCACAAACCGACCCGCCGGGCCCCGTTTCCTGCCACGCCGTGGGCTCCGGGGCGAGCCGGAGGAAGAGGAAGAGGAAGAGGAAGAGTCGACCTGACAAAGACAGTCTGGTTTAAACATGAACTCCTGCATGAATTAAACATGCGGACAATTCCAGGAACTCTCAGCGCGCGCATGCACGCACACACACACACACACACACACACACACACACACACACACACACACACACACACACACACACACACACACACACACACACACACACACACACACACACACACACACACACACAGACACACGCACGCACGCACGCATGCACGCACACACACACACACACACACACACACACACACACACACACACACACACACACACACACACACACCTTCAGAAACACAAACAAGACGGGGAGCGCGCACAGCCGGAGCCGTGGCGAGGAAACTGAGAAGTAAAAAAGATAAAAAAATAAAGTTCACTTCTCACTCGGCCCACGGGTGATGCAGAAACCCGGGCAGGTCAACCAGAATAGAAATAAAACAAACTCAGCCTCCCCGCGACGTACAGTAACATCGATGATGGCAACACGGCGGCTCATTAAAATGCATAACTCTGACCTGCACTTATGGATCGTTCACTTAAGTTTCATTAAAACTAACAAACACACAAAACAAAACAGATGGATGGAAAACAACTCCACGCTATGTCACACATAAAAGTGCGTAAACTACGCCCACTCCGCAATCATCGTATGGTGAATAATCCCCAGTGGAACCAATACAATCTATTATTCACAGCCTGTGGGAGACCCTTTCTGCATATTAAACACATTTAAGCTGATGGATCTACCTCATTAACGCTAAAGTCTAAAGATGGTGGAATATAGGAAGGTAAATAGAGAGTTGATCATCCCTAATTATAAGCCAGCAATTTTAGTGACCCAATTCTGGGCAGAAACTCCCTCAGCACACTTCAACCGTGTCCGGCACCATATGGCAGGCGGCCCGGCTCCGTGGGAGCGAGCTGGGAGTTCGGGGACGGCCAAGAAAATGACAAACCTCAGCCTGTCAGTCGATTTCCTGATAAACTGCAGGTAGAGGAGATTCCTTCTCCGTATAAATAAACATTTTTTTTTTTTTTTTTAAAAACCTTTCCGAAGCAAAAAAAAAAAAAACCAACAAAAAAAGAAAGCCCCCTCGTCCTCCCCGCTCGGCGAGCATCTTTCAACTGCGAGCGTGACGTAAGAGGAGGATCTCGAAAAGTCACAGCTTCCCCGCAGCATCCTCTGCAAAAAAAACAAAACACCTCCGTCGACCGGCAAGGGCTGTTGCCTAGTTACCTGGCTCTGCAGAAGTGCAGCGAGCCATTGTGGGCCAATGCGAGGACCACTTCACTACCCACACCTACTGCGTTACCACGAGGGAAAGAAGAAGTGTGTCAAGTTGTTTTTCTTTTCGAACCGGAGATGAAACACAAACAGACGGGGAGCTCGAAGACGGACGAATTTAAACACACAGAAAAGGCATGTTGTTGAAATCCATATCTAAATCTGGCTTTGAACTTAGGAAGAGGAATTTCCGCTCGACAATAACACAAAATGATGATCTAATTACAATCATTTCCCAAATCTCAGCCGAATAAAATATGTATAAATGTGTGTTTCCATCCTCTCTCCAGAGATATTTAAGAGGAAGCATCCGACACATTTGTGTTTCTGTGTCTCTTCTGATTGCTTTTATTCGGAGCTGTGGCGACATTAAGTTGGGCAGCAGAGGCCTTCAGCTGGATATAAACTGGTCAACATTCTTCAGCTTTCTGTTACAGAAGTCGCCGGTAACAATGAGAGTCAGCGTGACAGCTGCCTTGTTTATGTTCGACGAGGAGGAAGCCGGCGGGGAAATTATAGAAAAAAACAAATAAAACCTTTTATTTTCAACAACTTTCATCTCCAGGAAACACAGAAACTGCAGGATTTTCCTCTCACCAAACTTTATACATTCACTGTTTAGTCTCAGTCACTTTCATCGGCGTCCTCATTGTCTGAGCAACAAAACACGCGTCGCTATTTGCAGTGCACGAACCAAAAAGAGAGCAGAATGAGGAGTTGGATTCAACAGGTGGCCACAAATATGACTCCTAACGAATGCTGGCATTTCTCTGTGTTATCAGTAAGTGTTTTGCTACCAAGTTAAAAACAGTGATAGTCAGTCCAAAAAGTTAGTTAATCCATCTGTCCCTTCAGGATATTGTGATCGTATTACTACAATAATTAATGCAAATTTGACTAATCTGTGCCATATTTGCGAGAGCTTGCCACATTGCTTAATTCTAGTGACTTCCCCGCATCGAAATTGCCCAGGAGAAGCTCTGCTGAAGACATTAAAGCTCAAAGTCTTTCCGAACACAATTGGCATTATCAATAAAAAAGAACTCCTCATTTGGAGCCAAAAAGGCTCTTCAACCTCTGATCTCATCTTCAAAATCAACTGCATGCTGAGTGATCGGAAAAAAGCAAAACAGGAAGTGATGGGGATTATGGGAAATGTGGTTTTAAATTGAGAATTGGGGCCCCAATTATCCCACTTCCTGGCATCAGTCTTATCGTACAGTACGTGTTAAATTACAGCTTACAGTTGTGTATTGCACTTTAATTTTGTGCATGGTTCATGTCTTGAATTAAAAAGCATTTAAAGCACTTATTTTACTGAAGATGTAGCTTACAACATATATTCTTTATTGCAGTCACAGACTGTCTGCTTTGTAAAAGTATGTCACTTTTATGACTTTCAGCCCATGATGGTTCTTTAAATTTAGAAAATAAAATAAAGATGAGAATTGAATTATTTCCATCTATTTCCATGTTGTGCAGAATGATTATTGTCATAAAAGAAAAGTGATTACATACGACTCTTACTTTGTTGGGAAGTAGTTAAAAAACAATCCGATTTTTCTTCTCTGATTAGCAATTTGGTTTTGCCACAATTTCACCAAAATAATCACATAAAAACTCAGCAAACCCCGTCACAATCTTTTTAGAAAAGCTGCTGCAAAATTAAGAATTTTGGATCACAACAATAACAAAAACACTCTTCAAAATCCTGAAGGGACTGATTAATGCAGGTTTTGAAGAACCGTGACCAACATACGTTTTATAGATGATCCCTCATTGTTGGCATTCAAGTTTTTTTTTTTTTTTTTTTTTTTTTTTTTAAACGTTTCGAAACTGTTCCCGTTGCGCGTGAACGGAGCGCAGCACCGCGATGCGAACGGAGCGGGAGGAAGCTACAACCTTCACGAGTAAGTATTCCAAGTTACGTCGCTCGATCGACTTCAGCACCCGAGCTGCGCGTGTTTTTGCGAGCGCTGGTTACGGGCACGTTTGCGATTCTCAACTTACTGGCTAACGCATGCAATGGAATCGAATCGTTGCATATGTCAGCTGACGGCAGCGAAAACACGACCGGAAGAAAAAAAGAAAGCAAAGAGTGAATGTCATCCCTTTGTGTCGCCTTGCTGCAGACGGTTAGCTGTTTTTGCGGACTGACACGTTAAGTTAAGTGAATGACCCGGAGCCTTTCAGGAGCTCTGGGGGGAATCCGCGCAGGCAACCAATCTCACAAACACTGCGGTGAATGGAATCGCTATTAATAACAACCCAGGTAAACAATATACGCAGCACTTTATGAAGATCCAATATGACAACTGTGGTGGGAGATTTCAGTCCCACAACGCTGTTACTGTATTCTGCTGTGGTTATTAGGCCTCTTGTATTCTCTTCCCCGCTGTCGGAGGCTCGCTCGCGTCTGAAAGGAACCCTTCGCCGGGAACATTTTCTGCTTTATCAACAGCAGATGGGTTTCGATTGTTCTGAACACGATCTCAAACACGACGCGTCGCCAGTCGCCGCGACCGCAGATTGATTTCATGGTTCTTTTCAAATAAAGACTGCTGCATTACCTGCCCCTCCATTAGCATATATATGAGAGGGTTGACTTAGCTTCTGTAATAACACAGGCTTGTCTTCTCTAATACGTATTAGACACGTTCATCACGACGGTGTACGATCGTCAATACATTCCCATTAATTATCCGGGTCGCTCCAGACTGTCAAGATTTTGGAAATAATGGACGTACTCCATCATTAAATCTGAAAGTAATGCGCACGATTAATATTTATTTCCAGCTGAAGCAGGTAAGGCAACAGAAACAACTGTCACCTACGCCGTTATCCATCTCCTAATGATGCTCAACTAAGTTTGTTTCTCAGGAAAATCATTAAGAAGTGCGCTAAGAGACGGAAAGAGAAAATGCGGCTGTTTGTTCAGATGTGATCGATCAAGAAACATATTTTTTTTAAAAAAGGCAATTAAATCAATGTTCGCAAGTTTGCCGTTCAACAAAATCACTGTTATTATTATTTTCCTGTTGTTATAGTGTGTTCCTTTTGAACTGGACTTCCCAGAATTTCAACTGCAACCTACCTCTCAAGGAAATTCACAAGAAAGCTTTGGTAATTGCTGCATGAAAGGTTTCTTATGTTAAAGAAATATGTTGATTTAGAAGTTACTCTGTTCTGTGGTGTTTTTATTCTATCCATGCTATCTCTTTACATTGATTGTTAATCCATTTCACAAAGCTGTGATCAGGTGATTGTTTCTAAAACCTTCAGTGAGTTAGTAATCTAAAATTAAAACACACCTGTGAAAGTACTTGCAAAAGATTAAAAGGCTAGCTTTTAGCATAGATAATATATATATAGGGGTCCATTTATTTGTCTCGTATGTTAGTAAAAATTTTTACCTGGTGAAATCATAAAAATTAAGTAAATGTATTGTATGAATCAAGGTTTTACTGTTTTTAAAAGCATGGTTATGTAAATAAAAAAAATCTTGAATGCTGCAGTGTACTGTATACGGTTAAAAAAATTAAAAAAAAAAAATGCTGTTGGCTCTCCACTCTTTGTGGATGGGTTGAGGCGATCGATTTGTTCAGTTTGTAACGCTGAGATTTGACTCCGCGGAGGTCGCCGTCCGTTATTTCAGCTGATCGAAGTAGCCGTTTCGTTTTTTCCAGTTTCGTTATAACGCCGCCCTCCATGTGGCAGCCACCTCTGCAGCTTCCATGATTGTTTTTCCCTGCTTTTTGGGGGTGCACGGCCTCCAGACGAAAAGAGTTTACCAAGCATGAAACCTGATGACCTATTTCACTCACCGTAATTCCATCAGAAGTAGGTTCCTAATAAACGAGCCTGCCGGGAGCTTTTCTACGACTGAATCCTAACACGCAGCGCTACAGTCAGCCGCTGCCGCACAATCTGCCTTTTAAAGCTGCAACTTGAGAAATCCACACTCCCGCTTCTGACACTTCTTCCCTGATGTATAGGTGTACAGTGCGCCGACGAGGCTGCAAAGTGAATGATTTGATTTGAGAGTAAATCAGGACAGCTTATAGGCGAGCTGAAAGGAACAATTGGGGATAATCTCCCTTTCAGCGCGGAGCCACAATATCCTTCGTTTCCAAGGCGTCGCTTTCTCTTTGACTCTAAAAGGATGTTACCGCGGCGCTCGAGCAGGCGACTCACCTTTGTTGTCATTTACTAAGCGTTTCTATTCAAGCTTAAAATCCATGCCTCATTTGGTTAGAAAAAAGGGAATAAAGTCAGGGAGGTTGTTTTTTGTTTTGTTTTCCTGATTGCTGTCTGTCTCTTTTTTGTAACAAGGGAAATAATTTTTTTTCTCTCTCTCTTTCTGCAGAGTCACGACTAAGTGAAGTGGTTTCCAGACGCCGGAGAAGAGCAAAGAATTGTAAACACATGCTATGATAATAACTCCACAAATCAAGGAGCGCTTTCTGTCTTAACACCCCGTCTGTATCCTTTATAATCCTTCAAGCTACTTTCCTGTGCCGTTGTTTACTCGTGATACCGACAGCTTCTGCGCAGCCGAAGACACTTCCTCAAACTCGTGTAACAGATTAAGATGTTGCACGGGTGGCGTCGTGAACTCGAGCGTCTTCCAGCAACAAAGCCGATGGCGTAATTGGACACTTATTGCCATTCTTCACGAGCCCATCAAAGAGAGTATTTAGCCACAAAAGCATAAACCATAATAAAGCCTCTTATCCCCCCTCCGACACCTGCAACACAGCTGCAGCTTTGCGCAAACTTTCCAAAGCTTTTTTTATTTATTTATTTTTTGTACCTTCAAAGCCGGCAAGTTTAAGGGTAAATAAAAAAAACAAGTAAATAACGGCAGTGCAGAAAATACTGTATTGTCATTTTCTGACTTCTGTAGGAGCCTAAAATAAGAATCTAAAAACACATGACTAGATGAATATTAATGCTGAAATCTCTCGTCTTGAAGGTTACAACATCTGTGTGAAACAAAAATAGTTTTTGGGCAATGCACGAGAAAAAAAATCATAGTAAGAGCAGAAAATGCTAAACTTGAACTGTTATCTTGGATGTTGAAAAGTGCCGATTAAATTTCACAAAAAGAAACCCAAAATGTTTCACTTAAAGCAGCTATAATTCATATTTTTATATTAATAACAGATCACAAGTTTCTTGCAGTGATGAACCACCTCAATCATGCAACTCACCTCAGCTTTACAGAGGTTCAGCTCATTGTTCAGGCTCGTCCTGCCCCCGACTTCGTTGCTCTGATTCACCGTCGCCGCTCTCCTAATAACATTTTTGGCTGCAGCACTAAAGAAATCGACTTACTCAGCACCGAACCAGACAAAGTTAACAACCAGCTGGTGGACACAGTTGAGCGTTATGGACATATTATGGACCGCAGTGGCCCAAAATAATGCAGGTTTAAGAGTAAAAAAACATTTTCTCGTCCTGCAAGTATTCTGCAAACTCTCGACTTTGAGACCTGCTTAGAAATAATTCGTAGTATTTGTAGGACATGCTGGACGAAGGGATATTCAGCCACGTGTAATTACTCATTTCAACAGGCTTAACTCTCCAAACAGAGTTGTATTAAAGAAGCTGCACTTTGCAGCCTGTAAAACACATCACCTTATACTAAAATTAGCCCTGCGATGACTTTCCTGATATCTTCTTGTGAGATGAAACAGGAAGCGGAGGAAAGCGCTGCGCTCTGAGCGGAGTGGGAAGCGCTGCTGGATTCTGGCAAAACGAATGAACTGAAATCAAAGACAACATGAAAACTACAGAGCAGAGCTACTTAAGAATTGATTGGGAGTAACACGGCTGCGCAAAAGTCCCAGGCACTGTAGACGGGCAGGTTTTTCTATCCGTCGCGGAGACGTCTGATCAGTCCTGGATATATTCTGCAGCAAACTTTACAAACTGCATGAAGAAAAGAAGAACAGGGACTCTGAAATGACGTACTTCCCTTGGTGCGCTAACAAATAGTGCTCTTACATGATAGGACTCTTACTTCTGGTGCAGGAATTTTGACAGAGCAAGTGCCGTTATATTTTCTCCCACTGGTGTTCAGCACTTGCTGGAAATAACCGCAGCGTGTGAACACATCACCCGCCAAAATATCTGCGGCTTTAATTATTTTACCCAGAAAGCAACGTGTTTTCGTGCCCTCTGTTTTAAGAAAATTAATAAACACACTGGTTCTTATGTCCAGCAGCAGTAGAGGAAAAAAAAAGGAACAGCTGCAGCTTCCTCAGACGCCTTAATTGGAAAATTCGTTACTTCGGTGGCCCCGCCCCCTTTCCTCTTCGGAGCCAAGATGGCGACCGTTTAGGGTGGAAAGTGTCCAGCGTTTCACACGCCTTTTTTTTTGGACCATTTTGAGTGCATCAACTTGTAGATCCCTGCATGTTTCTGTACCCGACAGTGTGAACGCACTTAATGCACTCAGAAGAGTTTGAAACACGGCATTGACCTCAACATCATGGAGTCGGCCTACGAGACAGAAGACACGGGGACAGACCGAGTCCACTAAAGAACTCTGCACGTTCTTCAAAAAAAAAAATCCTTCATACCTGCCGGGTACCCTGGCTCTTATTCCACCTCGTATTTGGATAATTGTTAAATATAAATGACCACTTTGCTCATTGCTCACTTTACTTTTAGTGCCTCAAACCTTTGCACAGTACTGCAGACAGAAGCAGAAGCTCTGTGACTCACCGCAGTCAGTTAGATCAAGTGTTAGTAGCAGAATGTTAGATAAATTCTACGATGACTAATTTCCCTACCGTCACCGTTCCAGCAGTGTCAAGGTGATCCGCATCCGATCAGCGGCTCAAATTCAAACGTTTTTTTTTTTTTTTTTTTTTTTGCACATTGCTGTTTGTCAGCGAAATCCTCGGAAACGTTAAGAGACAAGAACGCAGCAACACAGAGCTGCTGGCAAGGACACACATCCACTGGCCTGCCGAGGGAAACGCTGCTGCCAATTAAAAGTGAGATGCAATCGGGCTTGACGCTTCCAAAACAACAAAAGTTAAGGACCTGCGTTGACAGTGGCATCGCAAGATTTATCAGTCGGTGCGGAAAAAAACAGACAATTTCCACCCGTTTTTCTTCTGCAATCTCTGAATGGAATCTTTAGCCTTACCCCCTCCCCCACCCCCACCCCATAACCGCCACACATTTCATACTTCATGCACTCAAGGACTGCGCTGCCTCTCATTGCATTTTTTTTTAATTTTTTTTTTTCCCTCAAGTGCACTGGGGGAGTCCGGCTTACGTAACGCCATCCAATTAAGATGCTGGGTCGGCTGGAGGACCGGTTGGTCCACATGCAGCAGCGCTCCCTCTCAGGGTGCGGCCGGCCTTTTTTTTTTTTTTTTTTTTTTTTTAATTCACTCGGAGGACCATCGCGACTCAGCGCGCCTGGCACAAGTCAAGACTTCCAGCCGCAGGAGCAGGACAGGAAGGCCCCGGCCGCCTGGCTCGCTGCGCTGGCGTCGCGGGGCCGACCTCACCCTCTGGGTTAGTGTGAGATATACATAGATGGTCCGTAAATACACAGCGAGGAAGGCGAACGTGTGGCTTTTTGAAAGGGAAGGAAAAGGAGTTAGCAGGGGGTGGTGGGAAATACATTCGTAAGCAAGCTGAAGGTGCAGCCCAGGATGTACACACTGACATTTTTGCGGGTCAAAATGAACACAATTTGGGTCAATGAATCAATACAATACCGGGTTAACTAGGAGAAGAGCCAAGAAGCCCCCAAAACAAAGAGGAATTTTGAGTTGATTTTTGGGTGATTATTACATATTATTGCTGGATTATTCAACTAAACTGAAATTTTGTGAGAGTTTGAGAAATAATGTTTTCTGGGCTGTTTGAGTGCCTTCGTGAAACCTTTCAACGAATCTCTTGGTGCCACCGGGTGGCGCCTCACCGACCTCCGGCGCCACCGCTTGGGAATCACCGTCCTATGTAGTTGAAAAACAAAATATGTTTTTCAGTTGTGGAATTCCTGTGAGAAGCTTCAGGGAAAATCTTTCACTATCTTCTGTTAAAAGGGAGTTTTTCATTCCAGCTATCTCTCAAGTGGGAATTGTTGAATTGTCGGGTTTCTCTCGATAATGCTGCTGAGGTTCTATTGATAACATTTTATTGAAATTGATGTGAAAATGATAACGTGAAGACACGACAACAATCCTTAGCTGCAGCCCAACATGGATTTTACGGGAGGAAACAAATCATGTAAATTCTTTGTTGTAGCACTTCTAACAATCATTTACTGCAGCAGATGCCCCTCCAAAAAAACCAATAGAAAAGAAACTCCTTCCTTGTTTTTCTTTACTTTGCCGATGTATTGCGACTTCAAAACCGAAGCCCGACTTACTTCTTGAGTTGTTTTTCTTATTGAGGTCAGAGAAATCTTGGTGGGAAACAAAAAGCTCCATTAAAATTGCTGTTGGCTGCTGGCGAGATGAATTTACTGGCAGCGCCTCCCCTCATTATTCACAAGAGCACACAGTAAATTCCCACCGAACTGCTGGAGGAACCTGCAGACAGGTACATCCTTTAATGAGCCACAGACTCTCTCAATCTCTGCACACTGAAAAAATATCTTATATTTTTTCTCAAATGTGCCAAAACACAACCATTTTTTTCCTGTTAATTTGGACGAGGTGTTATAGTATTTCACCGCCACCTGCTGTACAGCATGGCTCCGACATGTTTCAGATGTCCCTGAAGTTAAAGTACAGGCCGCACTCATCAATATTGTACAAGCATGCAGTGCAAATCCTCTATTGAGAGCTCCTTTAAATGATGCTGTACACATATTGCCACTTGGCTCCAAACTCCAAGCAGGAAATGAAAACAAATGGTGCGACACCATTTGTTGGGCTGGAGTATAAATATTTCACTTTGAAGGGTTTTAACATCTTTGCTCCAGAAGGATCTTCATCCTGCATCGTACACTCCTCTCCTAAAATCCACTGCTATTACCGAACTGCCCCGACATACCCCGAATGGGTGGAGGCTTTACATAACACCCACTCTCTCTCTGTAAACACACACACACAGACACACAGACAGACACACACACACACACACACACACACACACACACACACACACACACACACACACACACACACACACACACACACACACACACACACACACACACACACACACACACACACACACACACACACACACACACACAAGCAGCTAGAAATAAAACCACAGCTGGCCGGAATAGAACAAATGCCTCAAATAACCCGGGTCATTGTATTTTGGTGTAAAAAACAAAAAACGGGGTGTATATTTTCAGAGGCGGCCATTAATCAGTCTGCAGGAGAAGAAGAAGAAGAAGAAGAAGAAGAAGAAGAAGAAGAAGAAGAAGAAGAAGAAGAAGAAGAAGAAGAAGAAGAAGAAGAAGAAGAAGAAGAAGAAGAAGAAGAACCTCCAGCTGTGTTCACGCTCCTCTCTACAGCATTTCTCCCCACTGACAAAGTTTTTTTTTTATGTAAACCTATCCATAAGGGTAAAGCCGAGGTGTGTCTTGTAAATCTGTGCACATTAGACATATCAAACAGTCGGGGTGAGATATTATTTTTCAGATACGGATCTGTCCCTCCGGGGAGTGAATTATCTGGGAGTGAATCTCTGCGCCGGAGATGAAAGCGACAAGGTTCGGTGAGCAGTTTGGGCTCTTTTCAAGTATCTCATTTCATCCAGATCAATTTTCCACAGAATGTGTTTTAATTCTGTAAATGCTGCGCTAATCCAATTTGTTGGCACGCCGCTTTAAGGCAGTCTGAGCCCTAATGAATAACAGACCCTGGAGATTTGTCGTACATGTTTGTCTGCGCTCCTCAAATCAGAAACGACCCATTGTTGTAACTCTCACAAGGATGTTTTCTTCACGGCGTCTTCGTGTTGATCGATTGTATTAAACAAACCGTGAGGCGCCTCATTCAGGAACACCACCTGGAATCTGCTTTGTTGATTCAAGTGGTAATTTTCTCCCTTCATTTTTAATGAGCGTGTTAGCCTCCTGTCGTTGTGCTTCACTTCCTGATATAATTTACTTCTAATCTAAAAAAAAATTAAAAAATAAAAATAAGGTAGCACCTGGAACGATTCAAAACGGAGAGAACTATTTCTAACGCAGCTGGTTCAAACTTTAATTTGTCTGTTAATCTACAGCCTCACCACCAGGTCCTACAGACTGCTCCTTTAAGGAATCATTCCAAGTTTATTTTGACTTATTTATGTACTTTGCTCATCATTTCCATTTGTTCATGTTAACATTGTGCTCACTAAAGTATTTGCTGAAATCTGGGAAGTCTGTTCAGCCAAGAAACACGAGCACTTAGAGAATCGGACCTGTTGTAAACAATGCAAAACTTTATTTGGAGGTGAGCCACCACTGAGCAAACCTTAAAATGATCGTCCGTCGTTTCACAGGAAAATGCCGTCTGCGTGCGTCACCATGTGACATAACTGGGTCAAACAGTGACCATGAAGTCGCTTTGTTAACGTGAACGATGACGGTTTGTCGTTTGAATTTGTTCTCACTCGGCTTGAATGGAGGTTTCTTAAAACTTATTTTTGCACCTTCTGATTTCTTTAAAGCAACAATGACATGTTTCGAGTTTTCAACAAAACTCTAAGACTGACTTTAAAATACATTCTCTTCCAGATTGTCTTTCCAGAGAAACCCATCGTCAAAGTTTTATACTTCAAAATATCTCTGCTGACGTGAAATCATTTCTGTCAATCGTTTAAAAGTTAACACAAGGTCGACTGCCATTAGGAGGCAACGACTGGAATCTTCAAAGGAGTGTGGCCAGACCAAGTGGCAACCATCGGTGACCCGTTGGTTCGTGAACGGCCGCTATGAAGCCTCGAGTTCGGATATCGGCCGTCGCCATCTTTGCTAGTTCGGAGCGGTTTGAAGCCGGCAGTGACCATATTTGGAAAAATGTCTTGACTTCATATTTCATGAGACAAGTTATATGGGATTCTATGGAGCTGGAGGCTGTTTTGGGGGAAACCCCTAGAGGCCTTTGGTGGTATTGCAGCTTCTGAATTGGCGTCATTATTCAGACCCGGAAGCTACGTCCACTTTTATATAGAGACCCGTAGATACCAGGCTAATAACAAGTCAAGTACGTTGAAAACACCTCAGTACAGTATGTAGTAACTTCCCTCAGTTACAACAAAATCTGACACACTGACATCAGGCAACTTACATCTAAATGAAAAGAGACCTTCAAGATGTCTTTCAGATGAACAGCCATACGACCGGCCAGATTAATTAAGGTTAAAGTCAGAATCCATCCAGATTAGCATGTACTCGATTAAATTGGCCCAATAATTGAAAAGTCTTTCTCCTCCGTCAGAGGACGACGGGAGCAAAGTGAGAAAAATCTTCCTGCTCTTTGGAATCAATCCAGCCGAACCTCCCCCCTGCAAAAAAAAAAAAGACTCATCCTGAATGGTGTGAGTTGAAGAATGACAAGTCGGATCCTCTCTACACTTTTCATCATCGCTCCAGTGATTTCTGAACCCCACCTCCACCTTACGGTAAAAGAAAATCCTCAGCAGGAATTTAACACAGTGGATATAAGTGAGAAAGACTTTGCGGAGTGTGTCGTTAAGCGCCGGTGATGTAATCATTATTGCCGTAGATACCTTCCAGTGCAATAATGGACTCATCAAAAGTGCCTGGAGCTGTTCAAACAGGTGTTTTTATATTTTTTTTTACAGAGAAAGTATTTCTGAGGGTGTCAAACTCCGATTGGGTGCTGTTCCCTTTTACCGCTTATTTACTCACAACGCGACCTGAATCTTCCACATCTTAGAGACAAAATTGTCGGATTCCCTTGTGGGCAATAGGAAATAGAGATAGAAGAGGAGAGTTTTTAATGGTTTTCAATTAAATCCTAGATGAGCTACAGTAGCAAAATGAAACCAAACGTGTTACCACGTCGGTTGGTTTCCTACCCGCATGGGTTTCTTATTAAATTCATTGTGTGGGTAATAGTCGTTTTGAGTGGTCTGTAATAGTTTTGTATCACTTCCACCAACAGACTTCCAGGAACAATAAGTTGAGCTATATTTCAGTAAATAGCGTGCTTTGAGCTGAACATAATGACAATACCAACTGGTATTATAAAATTAATTAGCATATGTGCTCATATGAGCACGTAGGCTACATCTCATAAGTCATTTATCGCTCAGACTTGAACATGATGTTTAACTTTTAGGTGTAACAAGGTTTATTATGCATGTGTTTTTATGCTAACATTGATAGCATGTTGTGTTAATCTAAAACTGAGGCTGAGGAGAATCTGGTCGTTTTAAAAGTTACTATAAGAGCCAACAAGGGTTCGCTTTTGAGCTGTAGGTGGTGCTGGATGAACGGTCAGTGGACCGACAGGATTCTTGGGAGCATCGTTGTCCGTGCTAAATTTAAGGTACATCAATTTCTGTTGGAAAATTCCTTCAGACGGACCAGCTGACTGACAGCTGAAACAGCTGGCGAGGCGAAAAAAAAAAAAGTGTTTCCTGCCTGAACTGTAGTCATGGATGGAAAATCGCCTGAAACAGCATTTATTGAAGTATTGGAACCAATTTAAATGGATTTCTGTACTGGCAGCTCTTTTTTCTCTGCTCGCAAAAGGTAACGTTGGATTCGTCCAACCTTTTCTTTAATTATCACCCCATTAGCGAATGATTTTAATTCAAATTCATGCAATATATATCCACAATAAACAACTGAAACTGTGGGATATATTTTTTTTCCAAGTGTTTTCATACGAGCTGCAACACAATTCATCAAAACCACCTTCAAATCCAGCTAAAATGAAAAGCAGATCCGAAGAAGGATGAACCGAGTCAGCTCCAAATAAGAAAAAGGAGTTTCCTGATGACCAGCGGGGAGTTTGATCTACATCTGTACTCTTGTACCCTTTAATATCCTTTAATAAAATTGTCCTTAGTGAAGCGAGCAGCAGCTGTAGGGGCCCGTTCGCTCCTCCTTTCTTTGCCCCCATCGCAGTGTGCTCGGCATGCCCAAAAAAAAACCAACCCAAAAAGTGTCTGATCACAGGCGGGATGTCTTCCTTAGAAAGTCTTTGTTATCTCCTACCCGAGTGCCTTCCCGTCCCCACTGATAAGAAGCAAATCAAAACGGTGACAGGAAAGCAAACGGGTCGGCTGTTCAGATAGCAAAATGCACTGCGGCTTAACAAGAGCCGCTGTACAAATGTAGAATACCGACAACAGTGAGGTCAAACACAGGTCAGTAGCTTCAAAACACAATGACGTCCATGACACCAAGCCCCGTCCACCTGTGCTGGAAACATGACTGCACCTCAGGCATGTCAATCAAACTGCCACGCCCCCAAACCTACTGCTTTTTGAGGCCTAATATCTTAATTAACGATTTGAATGTTTTCAGACGGACCGCCAGGAAACTATAAGAGCGTGTGATTTTAGCGAATGACACCAGAAGAATTATTGGACAAAAATTTGTATTTCATGAGAAGTTGTTGTTTTCTTAAATGAGAGTCAGAGTTGTTGTTTTTTTGGAGCCAGCCCCTAGTGGCCCTCAGTGGTATTGCACTTCACGGCACATTGGCTTCACTTTCCAGACCCGGAGACTTCATCCATTGTTATATCCAGTCTGTGGTTTAACCTCTGACCGGACAGCTTTGAGCGGCTGTAGCTGCTGCGCTGATGTTACAGTGTCTTGACACGCTTCGCCGCAGCAAAGTGAGACGTTAAAACCACCGGAGCTCAACAAAAACACGATCTGCCGCCGGGTTCCAGCCGTTTCCCCTCCGAGCTGCAAGAGTTACTTACAAAAGGAAGCGATGAACGCGATACCTCAAGTTTGACAAATCTACTGGAAATAGTCATTTTTGGCTGGCTGGCAGGACCGTGTACGGCTCGGTGCACAAGGTCCATACATCAAACTACAGGCAACCACAGACGCGCCGTTTCACACTACAGCTTTCTTTACCGTCACCTTGCCCGTTAGTTTTCACAACATCTCATCATGTATTATCACTTACTCTTGGGTCTATAAAGCGTGGAAATGAATAATGTTATGCTTGCAGTGGTTATTACATCATAAGAGATCCATCTGTTTCTGGGTTCCCTCCAACTATGACTTCACTTGTTTCTCCTCTAAATCAGCTCCGATTGTTTTCCTTTTCGCCTCCCGTTTATGTCTACGAGCTAACGCTGAGTGACGGATCCGGACCCCGTAACGTAGCACACTTCCAGAAACAACATCTTAAGTTACGGGTCAGACAGCCACGCAGGGCCGTAAACGAAAAACACGGCAGCTCGAATAAAGTTTTGAAACTGCACTGGGGAATTTCTAAACTTTTTCATCTTAAAATTGAGTACAGGTCCCCCAATGCCAAATCTAAATTAGTCTGCAGGAATTATTTGGCAGGTAGTGATGCGTGTTATTACATTACAGGACAAGGACAATCTGGAATCATGTATTAATTCGTTTGCTAATTAAAAGAAATATTTCTTGTTTTTTTTTCTCCTTGCAAGCAAAGTCGAACGTCGTCGACCTTCGTGTGCAACCGTTGCAGATATTTATTTGTGCAGTGAATTATTGGTTGGAGGATCTTCCTGGACGTTGCTCTCCTGGAAGTCAGAGCTGCTCTTTCTGCCGCTGAGCTCCCGGTTACAGCTTTCGCTCTTACAGTAAAAACGCTGGGATGTCTTATATAACGCCGAGTGAGCTGCCAGGTGAATTAGAGGCCGGCGCTTGACGAGGAAAATGTTTACAGACAAAAGAAGCCAAGCCTTCGACAGAAACCCTCCTCCATCCCCCCGATGAGAGAGAGAGAGAGAGAGAGAGAGAGAGAGGGAGCGAGAGAGCCGCCTCGCCGGAGCATCCTCATCCAGCGGATCTTGGAGCGCCGCCACGGTCAGGCCCGGGTCACCGCTCGGAGGGGGCCTCGCTTTAATCGGAGGCACGCGTCCTTCCCCGCTTATTTTTTTTTGAAGGCGCACGAGAGCGGAGCGTCGTGCCCGACAGGAAACGCGCAGCGATGCCGCAGGCGATCTGCGGGGCTCGTGCGCCGCAGAAAGAGCAGATTGATGCGATGCCCTCCCACACCGGCGACGGTGTTTGTTCAGCCAGAATTGGGTCTTTATTGACCGATGCTTACTGGACAGAGAGGAGGAGGAGGAGGAGAGGACAGTCGATCCGCTGCGGAGGAGTTCAGTTCAACTCACCGCAGGGACTTCATCTTGAGGGACTGGCGCCTTCTTTCTGCGCTAAAATACTCAATTTGTGTGAAGAAGATCAACACTGAAATCATGCCGATTCGACAGATCTGTCCACCGAGTTTGATTAAAGCTAGAGCGTGGGACTTTGACATACGTATCAATGAATGTTTGCTACGTCTCAATGTCTCCCAAACAAGTTCACACGATGCTGATTAAAGCTGCAACCAGCAGATAAATCTGTCTGGATTGAGTTTACATATGATGCCAACTTTAATCAGGATAATGTTCAATCATGCTGCTCTTCTAGGTTTTCCAAATGTTATTGAACCAAATAGGTCAAATTCTGATGGTGAAGCGACAGATTTTTTTTGCAGAGGTTGTGGCTCCTTTTTTTATTTTTTATTTACTTCACCTCACTACATTTAATGGAGTTAAAAAATGATTAATTGAATGATCCCGACGTCACTCATAATTGAATATTTCTCCACTGTGGTACTTTGATTTATGAGCAGATCTGAGAACTTCTTCCACCGCTGGATCTGCAGTTTGAGGAAGTCGGGATTGCAGTACATCTCGATGCGTCTTAGTTGCACTTTTATGTCAGACAGCTTCTGTATCTGATCACCAAAGACGCATGAAGAGTCGAAACGGGGTTTTAAAATGCAAATGTTTCTACGGCTGGCAGTGATGTGCAACTTTAATTTACTGACTGATGGAAAAGAAAGAAAGACGAGAATAAAATCTAAAGGGCAACGGATGATTTCTCTCAGTACACATAAGCTTGTTTCTCTTACAGCGGAAATCAATTAAGCCAGAAACCTTTGGTGTTTTGTCTTTTTACACTGATAAAGCGCAGCTGTCTTCACTAATAACAAAGAGAGATTCAATTTGTAGTTAAGCAATGAGGCGACAAAGAATTTTTTTGAGATGCCAATCTTCTTGTCGGATGTTGAAAGAGGCCGATCACCTTAAAAGACTTTGGTGCTAAAGATCAACTGGGAGATGCAAATTTTCTCCGTTAAGTAACGCTTTTCTTTTCTTTGTCTTCTCGTCTTTATTCTCATGTTTCTTTCTCTGTTGTGTTTGCCTCCTCAGTGTATCTGCAGCCCAAAGAGTCCACGGACATTAAAAAAAAAACCTCTGAAAAATACATGAAATCACCTCTGAATTTATGACAGGGTTCCCACTCGAAGTCCAACCTTCAGTTGAATTTGGCTGGATTTTGCTGATGAGGCAAAATCCAGCCACATTATTTTATCCCCAGCAGTTTGCGAGCTTTATTTTACCAGATAGATATTTACTATACTTGATAATACTATGTTCTGTCTTTGTTTTCTTCACATAAACACAACAAGAACAAATATTTATGATAATAACCTCCTAAATTTACAATTATTCTGGGTCAAATGTCAAATTCTCTGACATCCACTAACTAAAAAGTTGAATTTTCACGACCTGTAATGACCACAAAAACAGTCCACCTTTGTGCTGATGTGGATTTAAAAGTTAACAGGTGTTTTCAGGACAAAACTTATATATATATTTTTTAACTGCTTCAACAACAAACTGAGCAAAATATGTCATCTTAAATGGAATAAAATGACTGGATGTCCAGAAGATTCGCCTCCTCTGGGCTGCAGCACAGCACTGATGGAGGCAGCATGATTTATGCCAGACTTTAATAAATCAATAGTAATTTTTCAAACTTCACTTTTAGCTTTTTTGTTTTTGTCATCTACTCATCCAATCAATGAAGTCATTTTTTTTTTGTCGCAAAATCTCTTGAAATCTTTATTTTCCTGCACTTCTGCTTTGGTTAGCAGCTACAGGATAAAGCAGAACTTGACGAAAAGGATTGTTGACAAGCGGGAAGGAGCTAAATCCACTCAGGAAACAAGTTCAATAACACTATACACAAAAATACTTCATGGAAAATATTGGATTTGGATAAATGGCAGCGAAAATATAAACAAAACTCCAAGAGATTCAATGACTTGGCCAAAAAAATTATCCAATTCTGACTTTGCATGGCTCAAATTGACTTTTTTTTTTAATGTCATTATTATCAGTCTTGCAAATCTCACCACAGAGACTAGATATGTATAAAGCAATAAAAGCTGTCCCTGTAATCACACGTTCCAGTGCGTGAAATATTACACCCTTTACAATTCATGAGGTTCATCAGATCATTTTCAGCGTCGAAGTTAATGTCATCTAACTTAATATCCTGAATTGTGATTCCAGAAAACAAATGAAGGCATCTGATATTAGCTAATGAAATGTCAAGGCCAAAATTAAGCTTGTGCAGGTGGTTATTAACCGTGAATAATTAACAGTTGGGGTGACAGGCGCGGCATAACAGTGATAACAAACCTGCGGTGTGTGTGGCGCACTCGTGAGAGGGAAATGAGACGGGCCTGTTCCTCGGAGCCTCGCAATGACATCCCGCTGGTTTTTAATTTTTCAGGAGGGAACAATTTAACACATCGGGTCCTGGTCCGGGAAGCACGCTGAATAAAATTGGCTCGGTGTATTTCCCAGTGGCCACATACTTATGACCAGAGACAAACAACAGGTTTCAAAGTCACAAACAAGATGGCAGAATTGCCAATCAAACACATGCAAGTTAATTAAGTTAGATGAATTAGCACTAAAGTAACAAGTCAATTCAGAGATTACTAGACCAATTTACTATTCAATTATACTTATATGTCATTTAAATAGGCACAAACGTCAATTCAAATTGAATATCTTTGGGTTTTTGGCTGTTTCCCAAGAAAAACTAGCAATTTACAGATTTATTCTTGGACTCTGTGAAGTCATGGTGGACATTTTACAGAGCAGAAAGCATTACAGTAAGAACTGCTCAGGATACCCCAGAGAGACACCTGCCTGAAACTGAGCACAGTGCTGCTCTAAGACCTGCAAACGAGGACATTATCCACCTCAAAGTCAGTGAAATCCAATTTAAATTCAAATTTAAAGCGTATATTTGGTGCTTTTATGCTTCATAAGACTAAAAACACACAGTGGCCTCGAAAGGTCAACAGACTGCAACTTAGCACACAACTATCCCAGGAGAAACAAAACAAAACACTGAAAGGAAACAAAACGGGAAATTTTAGAAACATATTCGGCAGAATGTTGAAACTCAATGCAAACATAAACAACACAAGTTAACTATCAGCCAACAGACTTCTGCTACGACATGGGGAAGCCGTGTGCACCGTATGCTTGGCGTTCGATTAAGTCGCAAGAACACCGTTGCTAGGCAACATGGACAGCGTCTAGAAGCCACACAGGCTAACAATCTAGAAAGCTAACAGGCGGGTAAGGTAATGCAGGAAATGCAAAGACGCAGAGAAAAAATGAGGCCGTTGGGAAGATCAACATTTTTCTTCAGACGAAGACTGTTATCCAAAATAAGACAAACTCTACATTAGTAAAATTACAATATATCAGCTTAACATCCAACGAAAAATGAACTTCAATGGCCTCTGCCCTTCCGTAAACGTCAACAAACACGTCACAACTCATGAACTCGAGGCTCACGAAGACTCGTACGTGTCCCAGCAAGCCAGTTTTCAGTTTTCTCATCTACACCTGCGCTGCTGTAAAAGTACCGAAGAGTCTGCTGAGAAAAAAAAGTTTCGGTGTCGGAAAATTAGCAAACAATTAAAGCTTAACATCGTTATGATTGGAGGACTCGGTCATTTCTTCCAATATGCACCAGCGTGTATATCGTAGACACACTAATGAAGCCTGTGTGATGCAAAGCCACAGAATCAATAACTCCGCGAGCCATCACCGTGACAACTGCCTCATCACTGTCACCTGGAAACATATTCTTCTGTGGAACTTGCAGTATGTCTGTCGTTGCGTCCTATTTTTTTTTAATTGGGTTTGTGCTTTTCTATATTTACACTCATCACTTGGTGCGTTGAACTCTCAGGACCGCTGAACGTTGCAAATAACAAATCATAAAAAAATACGCGTTTTGGCTCGCGAACACAAGGTCTTGTGCCATTCGCTTCCACAAAGACGCGCCACACAAACTGACAAAGATGTTTAATAGTGCTGCTAATTACCGAGCTCGGTATTTCCACCAGCATGCTTTTGTGTAATAATCCGATTAGGAGGGGCGGGGGGGCTTTTCTAATCCCACTATACAATAAACACACACTGACCAGATTCATGGAGCGCTACAGATTCAAGATTTCCCTCACATGAACTGTAATTGTTTTGACATTTTATAGTTTAAATTTATGTTTCGTCTTTTAATACCGACTGACATTACCGAAGAACATTTAAATGAAGGAGTCGGAGGTTCACATTTAGACGTCGGATGTTTCCGAAAGAGAAAGACTGTGACGTTAATAGCACTAAGTGCACATCGAAAGTGCATTTTTCTTCCTTAAAGAACAAAAGCACAAAAATCCCATTTCGGTCTCTTTCCTGCGTCTCGCCGCCGTCGGCCTCGTCCCTTCAGACGGCAGCAGCAGGAGCTGCTGATGTTTAATAGCTGCCGTGAGATTAAGGGAGGTGGAAAGGCCACACGCAGCTCATAAAGACTCGGGCTGATCTGAGGCGTCCAGGCAGGATGGGGAAGGCAGAGGAGCTGAAGGCCCAGCCAAGGAGCAGGGATACTAATTTGCAGTGTATTTCTCAACATTCACCACAATGTTTGGGGGGAAAATGGTCGAATCTGCAAACTGCTTCCAAAATAAACCGACTTGTTTTGAGTGTTTTAGATAAATTAGTGAATCTGAAGGATGCATAAGTCTCTACAATCAAGATTAATGAAACCTCTCCGGGAAACGAGTTCGTTTTTTATTTCAAAATATTGAAATATTCTGAAAGCACTGCACATATTTTCACTTGTATGATGCAATTTGTCGAAAGTGTATTTACTCACGAACTGTATTCAAGTACAACTTTAAGTATTTTCTGTTCATAATTACTGGTTATTTTACAAATAAAAGGTTTTATTTTACTTGTAAAACATCGATTTTAGAAAATAGGATGAATTGTTTATCCTATTAAAGGACTTCTACTCGTAATGGAGTATTTTTTACACTGTGGAAAGTAAACAATGTGATGTTCAGGGTGGAGTCCTGCTCCGCCTGTTTCCAATACAAACATCACTGTTTCAAGGGTTTTGTAGAAACGAGGGCCTGTTTGTTAAAATCATGATGAGATGGAGATCATGAGGCGTGTAGGCGATGCAGAATTAAAGAAGAACGATGCCAGATCTTCAGACAAGTTGTTCTGCACTGCAGTGACAGACAGCTGACTTGTCAAAAGCAAAGTGAAAGTTTAATGACTAGACGGCAGGCTAAAATGTCTCGATAGGAAGACTTTGGGATGGAATATCTGCATGTTACATGACGAGTTTGACTTCTGTCCGAGAGCATTACAAGACTCTAAAAACCAGACGAACGGACACCGATGCATCACACGCCGACTTCCTGTGCGTTTTCATTTGAGCCAAAATCCGCTGTTCCTTCTTTCAAAAACTAAAATTGTTCTGTCGTTTTTTTTCTGGACTAAAAGCTTGAGAAGAGGGAGCACTCCTCTTTTTATTGTCGTTCTTTATTCTTCGCTCTAATTGCACCGCCGATCAAGATATTTTTGTTAGATTCAAAATTATAGCCTTCATCAGGGCTCAATAATAACAGCTTCGATGGAGAAATACACTGAAGCCCGTTTTAACTGCAGAGCTTTACCTCTCAAAATGTTCACGTGTGTTTATTGGTGAAACTTTCCATCATAAAAACAAAGTGTTTGTGTGTGATTTACAGATAATATTTTCTGAAAACAGAGTTGTGGTGGTACAGTGAGATCAATGTATGTTTTCCTCCGGGCAGTGTCCACTCCTGCTGGATGGGCTGAATGATTTTTGCCATCACAACCCGCTCCTAATCAATAATCCCTCCTCCTCCTCCTCCTCATCATCATCATCATCACCGCGGCCACTGCTAAGACTATTTTTCACTTGTGATTATCCGGCGAGCTGCAGCCCGCTGGGTCGAGCTCAGGTTAATTGCAGACTGGAAGGCGAGGTGATATTGAATAATTATGTTTATATGTAACATATTTACAAAAGACGGTTTCCATTTAGTGGCGACGCTCAGCGCTCGTATTGTGTCACATAATGCAGTGAAAAGAGAGGGTAAAACGGGTTTCAAGTTGTAAATAGGTGTAAATAGGTTTCTTTTATTGTAAACAAGTCGCCCGAAACTGACAATAGAATATCCTCCATGTCAATATATGACGGTAATGACAATTTAAATTACATGCAGTGAATGTTTCTTTTCTGTTTACGATCAATAAAATCAGTCTGAAAGATGAAGAAAAACATACCCTGTGAACTCTAATATCTCCCCAGCACACGGACACATGAGCTTTTCCCAATGACGTACTCGCACATTAACACTCACTATTTTGAGAGGATAAGTGCATTCACACTGTTGCACTTGAAACGGTCCAACAATTGAGTATAAACTTTCCACACTCAACGGTCGCCATCTTGTTCCACCAACGAAAAGATTTTTCAAATGCTGTTGGATAGAAGCCATCGATGTGTTTAATGAGCGTGCAAACAGAGGGCACGAAAACACATTAGTTTCTGGGTAAAATAATTCAAGCTGGCAGATATGTTGGCAGGTGATGCCTTCAAATGCGGCGGTTATTTCCTGTAAGTGCAGAACGGCAGCATGCAAGTTGAGACAACACTTCCCTGTCCGAGTTCAAGCACAAGTTGAGACAACACTTCCCTGTCCGAGTTCAAGCACAAACATGCAAGAGTATGTACAAAGGGAAGTATGTAATTTGGAACGCAGCCATAATGTAATTCGATGATAATGCAATATAAATTGTGAAAATAGTGTAACCAGTTCCATGAATAATACACAATAAAGGCTGACTAAAGTTTCAGCAGTAGAAACATGAAAGGCAAAGTGTGTTTCCATCCGTCAAAAGTCAAAACCGATTAACAAGTTAATACTTTCAGTTCATAGCAGCTTAATCAATCAATTACAGGCTTCTGACGACTGTTTTATCTCAGCCAGAGCGTAAGAATATAAATCTCCCAGAGCTCCGAGCTGATGTCTTCAAACTGCTTGTTTTGTCCTTTGAATAGTTCAAAACCCAAAGATCCAGGAGGTTCAGGGTGAAACTCACTGAAATGAAACTCTCAACCGATCTTCATGTTTAAAATTGCTGAAGTGCCGATACGATCGTGTAACCCGATATCACGGCAAAGCGTGAAATAGACACGCACGTCCACGACAGCAAAACGTGACATGGCCACGCTTTTGAGGGCAGTCTAGGCGTGAAAGTTACACGTTTTCCCATCGTGGAGGAAAATGAAACCTACTGCTTTGATTCCATGTGAATTACAGGAAAATGAAACTCGTCGTTGGGGTTAGGAAACAAAAAACAACTAAAGAAAATCGTTGTCACCTCCTGAACTTGAACCTCACCAAGTCACCCCTCCTTCCTCCTAAGGCTGCCAAAAAAAATTGTATTTGTACTTGGCCTCAAAATCTCTGCAGCGGTACCTTGGTCACATGATCCCGCATTACATGACATTTACGTGCATGTAAGTTTCACGCATACAAAACGTGGAACTTTCATGCCTAGACGGACGAAAGCGTGGCTATCTCACGTTTTTTTTTTCTGTCGTGGACGAGCGTGTCTGTTTGACTCTTTGCCGTGATACCGTGTTGGATCGTAGTATATATAACCCTGATTGAAACCCTGCATGTCTAATGTGAGTCAGTGTATTTAAGGGTCGAAGTTTTATCTAGTTCAACTTTGGGGACACAATGTGATCAATGAAAATCAAGGTCGCACACGCACACACACACACACACACACACACACACACACACACACACACACACACACACACACACACACACACACACACACACACACCCATTACAATTTGGTGAATTCCCGTTTTGGACACAGGCTGATTTAAACGTAGCCTGATGGGATGAATCCACCTTGGATCACCTGCCCATGCAATCGATAACCTGCACTGCACAGGAGGTAACAGGCAGCGCAAAGCGTGCCAGCAGACGATTTGAAAACATCGCACTTTCCGAACAAAGTGGCTTCAGATAATCGATGAGGTCAAAGGAAGGCAGCTCAGAGACGTGGTTGCCGAAGGACTGAATGATTGGCGATCATCGCCAAACCGATGAAAGCCTCTCTTCTCCTCTTCCAGATCAATAAGAGAGCTTAACCGAACGTCTTTTAAAAAATCCAGCGAAAACAAAATTGCATCTCCGTCCTGCGGTTTCTCAGCCTCCTTTCTGAGCGTCTCCCTCCTCTGAGTCCAAAAAGTCAAGTAATACGACGGCTCACCGATCGCTGCGACGCAAGACCTTGTGAGTCACAGCTGATTCAATTGATCCCCTTCAGGAGAGTCAATCCTGACTCAAGTGAAGCCAGCAAGGGGGCAGCGACTCCTGATTAATAACGTCTGCTGGACGCACCGCAGCCGCCTGATTTACGGCCCCACAAATACAGAATGATCCCTCAGCCCTCTAAAGAAACATATCAGCGAAGTTTCACACACTCACACAGTGAGAAGAGGAAATGAGCTTCTTTCTTTCCTCTTGTACTTGATTGTTCAACTCCCCCCCCCCCACCACCACCACCACCACCACCACCGATATGTGTGTGTGTGTGTGTGTGTGTGTGTGTGTGTGTGTGTGTGTGTGTGTGTGTGTGTGTGTGTGTGTGTGTGTGTGTGTGTGTGTGTGTGTCACATGATCGGCTGCGAAGTGAAAGCGAGGGAAGGACTGCGACAAATTCTAATTCAGCCCCTGCAGCAGCGCTTCACTCCGATCGATCTTCTATCCCTCAGCTGCCTTATCTGTTGGATCACTTGTCTGAAGAGTGGGGGGGGGGGGAGTTGCCTTAGCAACAGAGGATAATTAAGAGATTGGACGAGGATGGAGATAAGACAGAAAGGTTTATGTCGTCAGGGGAGGAAGGAGAGGTCTTGTGAGGGCACAGAAGTAAGTCAAGAGGGATAATATGCTCGCGTTTGTCCATCAGTATTGATTTCAGCTTCAGTTTTCTTCACTTGGTGATTATTGTCTGCTCGTATTAGCGTTTGCGCAGACACTCTGAAGGCCGGACCAATCAGCAACAGGCCTCGGTGGTTAAGTGCGTTTTGTCCCGCCCCCTCCTTCACTGTGAGTTTGACGCAAAAGTTGAAAATGTTTCAACTGTCAGTGACCTGGAAAAAAAAACGCCAATCGTTTAGCGTGAAAGTGAATAAACACTCAGTCCTCGACCTCCATTAAAAGCAATTTGTGCTCTCGCCAACTCTGCCAGTTCGGAGTGGTTTGGAGCAGGAAGTGACCATATTTGGACGAGCCGGGGGAGGAGAGAGCGGTGGATCTGACTCGATCTGATTGGTAACCCGACAATACGACGTAACCGCCCACCGATAGCCGGTGAGCAACAGCAATGACAGACGACGACACGAAACCTCTTCCACAAACGTGAACGATGATTGGTCCGGGGTCAGACCGTCGCCAGCCTCCCGACAAAGACGCGGCAAGAATATACGGCGCTTCGACCGCCTGAGTTACCATCATGACCAGTTTGACTTATTTGGATGTTCTGGACGAGACTCATGTCTGACTACAGATACGTGAAATAAAGCAGATTCAAGTCATTCATGTTTTGACCAATCTAAAAAAAAAAAAAAAAGATGGGAGAAAACCTTGCAAAGTACTAAAAAGACTTCAAATAGGTTGAAAACTGCACTCTGTTCAAAGCAAAAATGTTCTAATGCTCTTAATTTAAATGATCAGAGACCTGCAAACGCCACGTATATCATGCCGTTTGCTCATGAATACTTGTCACTTTAGGACAGCTGGTATCATGACTCAAGGCAGCTTAACGAATGCATTCAGAGCGACATCCAACGTGGGCGTTTGAAGTCTAATTCGAATTCATGTCACAATCTTTTACAGTTTCAGGTCACAGTTATGTGTGTTTTTGGGTCAGAGGGAGACGAGATGAAATTACTAATTTTTTTTTTTTTTTTTTTACCATTTATGTAATAAATACTTGTGCCGTGACGTCTGTAAGGTGGTCAAACATTAGGTCGTTACTCTAAAAAGACACGCGAGGCAATGAATCCCTGTCGATCCAAATTTACATGTATATTTAATGTGTTGGCTGGTGGTTATCGTTACGGTACAGTAGGGATCTAGGTTTTGTGTGCGTAACTCGGTTGACTGGTGGGAGTCTCCGACAGATGATTTGAGTCATCGACTCTGAGGGGGCGGCCCGACAAGCCTTCACCAGCATTGTACGCTGATATTAGAAAACTGCACATGCAAATGCACTCTCAGACTAATAAATCAGAATCTGTATGAATTACCAAACTAAATATCCTGTGCTTGAAATGCCCGTGACGCCCCCGTCTTCGACTGCTGCTGGAATCGGAGTAAATAAAGAGCGTGCGACCCTTAAAAGCTCGAGCTAAATCTCGGCAGCGTGCAAAAAAACAACAACAAAAAAAACAAGATGGAAGCGGACGTGACAAAAACAACTGCAGAGGACGCGACCTCTGCGTCCGGGGCCGCACGTCACCGACTATCAAGGAAATGACACCTCACCGAGGAGGAGCACGACAGGAAGCTTTACATCTGAAGCGCGAGCGCGAGATCGTTCCGCAGAAACATAAAAGTCGGGTTAAATTAGAGTTTAAATATCGCTTGCACTTACGCAACGACGCACATACGTCTTAATATTTTTCCCCGACAGCTACGAGAGCGAAGCGGAGTGCCGGTCAGACGTGCAGACAGTAGATTGTCCAGCCGTGACCTCTCCGCTGAGTTCGCCTCACCCCGCTGACGTGAGGGAGGCTGACAGCTCGGCCCGGCGCAGGGCCACGCCGAGGCCACAGGGGCATTCTGGGAAGGCACCGGCTTCCTCCTGAGTCATTACATAAAATGCCACTTTTGATACCGAGGCCATTAAATGTACTAACTCCCCGTAATTACCAGACTGTGTAGTAGGTTTCGGTGTCAGCGGTAGAGGCTTGGGAGCGCTGCCTTCACACGCACACAGGAGAGTCACGCCGGCGTCACCGTTTGCTGTCTGCTCTCTTTACAATGTACAGTGTCCGTACAGTAGCTTTTCAGTAGACAGGAAATTCTTCATTTCTTAACAAGGCTTTTATTGTGAAACATTTGGAGGAGCCTTTGGTGACTAAATTGCTGATGTCAACTATAGTAATAGAAATACAGCCTCCATAAATAAACCTCCAATTCCACAGGAGATGTTAAAAAGGTTCAAGTCACTTTACGAGCCAAATAAAAACACCCTTTATGCACGTTCATAAAAACTTCCATTTCAAGTTCCCTCCACGACTTTCACCCTCTGGCCCTCCGGAGGCAGCTATCCAACAATATCCAGCTGATTAAGTCTGTTTTGCTCTACAGCCAAAAAGTAAATTAAAAAAAAAAAACCTGTGCAACCTTAGCGTGGCGGGATCTCTCCCTGAACACCTGGTGGTCAGCGTACCCTTGTCCTTCAAGAAAAAACATGACAGCCTACATGTAAGACGAGGTGTGTGTGTGTGTGTGTGTGTGTGTGTGTGTGTGTGTGTGTGTGTGTGTGTGTGTGTGTGTGTGTGTGTGTGTGTGTGTGTGTGTGTGTGTGTGTGTGTGTGTATGGGGCGGCGGCGGCTCGTGCATCTTCACGGCAGCAGCTCTGAATTATTCACCGAGCTCGGTGAAAATGCTCTGCAGAATTTTGGCTCCTCTCTGTTGCGCCCTGACGCGTTATGTAACTTTGTTTACAAGTGCAGAGCATTATGGTCTGTGGAGCTGCACTGCAAGGAGACAAACTCTGGAGAGGAAAATTTAGGTCAACAGGTGGGGAAATAACGAAATGAGAGAAGCCCAGCTCTGCAGCGATTATTCAAACCGGCTGACCTTGAGGATTTACTTCATACTTTTTCTCCCTGCATAATTAGACCTCAGAACATCGAGCTGAGTAAAGTCTTACGCGTATTACATCTTCTCCATTGTATCATTTATAGCAGTTGCCCCTCCGTGCGCTTTGGCACTCACTTATTCAAAGAGCTCTTTAAAAGCAAAAAGCAACAGCAAGCCAACATCCCTCGAGTTGAATCATATCGGAGCTAAATGGGATTGAGGGGCTGGTTGAATCCTCTGACTAGAGCTCTGCCTCAGACTAACTGACCTGAGTCAGACACACTCCATTAGCTAATTATATCCCTTTAAATGACAAATGCGTAAGTCAGAGGGCAGCCGCCGCATGAATACTAACCGGATTTCACCGTGTGGTTAGAAGCAGAGAGAAAGAACGAAGAGAGGAGAGGAGAGGAGAGGAGAGGAGAGGAGAGGAGAGGAGAGGAGAGGAGAGGAGAGGAGAGGAGAGGAGAGGAGAGGAGAGGAGAGGAGAGGAGAGGGTAAAGGCAAACTGTGTGCAATTGTTGGTTTATTTATGGTGGCATAAAGCTATATCACATTTCCAGTGAGCAAAACAATGATTTATCACCTCCTACAGCGACTGTATACATCAACAACATACAAGGAGCAGACTTTTTTTTTCTGCTTCTCCTTATATATTTCCAATTGCACTCCAAGCCGCAGAATGACACTACGACTCGACAGAAATACAATATATTGAGCATGCGCAATGTGTAAAGATAGCGAATGATGATGAGTGTTAATTTGAGATTACCAATAAATGTCAAAGAAGTAATACAAACATTTTATATCTTAAACATGCAAAAAAAAAGAAGTAACCTGCCAGAGTGAGAAAAGTCCTGTATGATCAACTTTTCCTCCTCATCCTAAGCAGATAAGTTCCCTCTCTGGCAGCTGTCATGCATCCTGATAAGACGTTTTATGTTACTGAACAAAAAAAGGATGAAAAAGCTAGACAGTGAACTCTTGAGTTTGTCATCTCGGGAAATTCACTGAATCTTTCTTTTCTGAAGTTGGATGATTAACACCGCTCTCACGTCGGTACAGTAAACACCTTCAGAAAAGTTCAGACTGTTCCTGTTGAGCACAAACGAGGTGCAGCACAATAATGCTGCGCTTGATCCACATCAGCACCTGAGGTAGGTAGGTAGGTAGGTAGGTAGGTAGGTAGGTAGGTAGGTACTTTATTAATCCCCAAGGGGAAATCTTTTCGCTACAGCAGCATCTATAGATACAGGAAAGCAATAAAATAACAGTAAAAGCTATTAAATATAAAAATGCACAGTATATACAGTACATACAGTACAGTATATATATATGTTTTTTGTTGAATGCGTTTTTGTGACCACTTGTGATTTCTCTGTGGACCTGCATCAAATTTAGAGTCAAACTAAACAAAAGTAAAAAATCGTCAACAGAGAACCGTGAAATTTTTTTCAGAGAGCCTGCAGCAACGAAGCAATGAGCCGGGCGAGGTGTTTTGAGTAACATTAATGTTTCAAGAGGAGCAGAACTTCGCTGTCCAAGAACAAAGGAGGCGCTTCAGGTCGGGATCGTTGCACCGTGAACTCGTCCCTCGGGGTCAGACTGTCAACACCGAGTTCTACCGGGACGCTCTGAGGCGTCCGAGGGAAAATAAAAACATTCGCTGCAAATCAACCTGAACTGTTGCGACGGCTTTTTGGTTCCAACAACATGGAACGCGGCCACACACAGCATGTTGAAAATGCTTGAGCCTCACAACCTTTTGTTCCCCGCGACTTCTTTCTGTTCCTCAAAAATTGGACACCAAATTTGCTCTCTGTTTAAAAGTTCACCAGCAAAATCCTCTGAACTTATCGACCGCACCTCGTTCGCACCACTTACGGTTACCGGTGCACCTGCACAAACATTCAAAACCGCAAAGCAATTTCAGGCAAATTCATGCGAGAAGTCAAACTGTCACAAACATAAAGCGAATGATGTTGTTCGCGGCATGTTGTCGAGAATATTTTACAGACATATTTCACAGAATGCGAAAATTCCTCCTTTCAGTAAAATGCCAAGCAACACACGAGATACACTGACATTTTCGACTGCCGAGGAAACACATGTTGTAAAAAACATGTTTTACAACCTGAAGGAAAGTTCAAGGTAGTGAATCTGTGCCTTTCCCTTTTCATGTGTGAAGAGCAAACATTGGCAGAGTGGTAATTACGCTCTGATAGAGAGGCTCTTGCTATGATGAAAAGGCCCGGCTGCATTCATCATGCTAATTTCAGCCGTCTGATGCTCGCTCACCTGTTGCAGGGCACGATGCCTGTCAGACGGAGCCAGAATTTATATTCTGTCCAATCTGTCGGTGGCAGGGAAGCTGAGAAATTTACTGTCCCAACAGATTTTTTTTTTTTTACTGGCTATTCAGCTCCATCATACCTCGTTTCACAGTGAGAGTAAAATCTATAGCCGGGGTCTCCATCCTTTTTTTCCTCCGAGAGCTACTTTGATAAAATGAAAGTGTCCATAAGCTACATGTTTGGTCACATTTATGAACATGTGAAAAATAACAGATTGATACTGAACACACACATTTTGAATCGCAACAGCATAAATTCAACAGCACGTGCATGCTTTTTCTGTACGCATTTCTTTATGTTTTCAATTGAGGGGGGTGTTTTCTGTATTCACAATTCACAATGTGGCCAAACTGGTTTGAAAAATGTCAAATAAAGTGTTCTAATATAAGATTTAACCAGGAAAATGCAGCGTTTCCCCTTCGATCGGGAACCGCTGCCACTTAAGTCAAAACCTTCATGAAAGGCGGAGCGGGGCAGACAAAGGTGAAGGATATCAAGGGGAGATTATCCACTCATTGATTGATCGCGTTGATATAGCGCCGGTCTCTCGGACAAATACACTAGGGCTGCACAAGTAAGTCTATTCTTTAAAACTTCTGTGATCTACTCAGAACCTCGTAGTAAAACTAGTAATTTGGGAGCTCGGAGGAGATTGGAGACCCCTGATCTATAGCATGCGATTTCTTCTGTTGAAAACTTTTAGATTGGTTCCAACATTTTTTCATTTTGTTTTTATTTGACTAAATTGCTTTGTTTTTATCTCATTGCACCCTCACATCACAGTCTTTCAGAGAGCCACACAAGGTTCACATTAATTCTCCGGCATAAGCTCACAGTCAGAGCAGAGAAAACAGCGATTTCAGCCTGGCAGTATTTCCAGAAATAAATTACCACACAACTAGCTGGTGACCCCCTTTTATTTTTTCGCCAAAGCCAATTTTGCCTGCATTCGAAGCCCAGTGGGCAATAATTTCGGATGGTGGCCAGAGCACAGTATTGCTGCAGGATCAAAGCAACAAATCCCTCCTGGAAGAAACATTAAGGCAAAAACATGGACCACTGAAACGGCAACAGCAGCATCCAAAAACAGCTAAATGGAATCCTGACAGGGGACACGAGCTGGAGAACGAATGTTTGAAACAGACGCTACAACATCCAAATCAACATACTAAACTCTATGCGCTACAGCTAGATAACGATGTACTTTACAAGCACGTGATTTCCCAAAGGTTCCTGTGAATGACGATGTGATTTGATGTCAATAATGAGGAAGAAAGACAAATATCTGAGAAAGTAGTTTCGAGTTGAGTTGCTTCACTTTTTAATGTTTCCAACGGATTATTTTTTAAATGAAAAAACAAAAAAACGGGAAGTGGTTTTAGAAATGCATTTGATGGCTTCATACATGATGTCATCCAACTCAAATTACTGCCTCGAGGTTGTACGCTTCAGCTAACCAGTCAAGTTGTAGTTTATATCCATGTCGGTCCAGATATATGGAGTCAAGACTTTGAACGATTCCTTATGTGTTCACGTTCTTGTCCAATAAACTAATTCCAATAGAACAAAAAGTTCATCCTTGGGTCCAAGTGAACATTTGCGCTAAATTCCCTCGAGGTGTTCCTTAGTTATCGTGTCCACAATAATGGGATGTTGACCCCAATAATCTAACCGGATCATCCTCCAGTACAAGTGATCATTTGCGCCAAATTTAAAGAAATTCCCTCAAAGCGTTTCTTAAGACATCGTGTTCACAAGAACGGGACTGACGGACGATGAGAAAACAAACTGCCTGCGGTCAAGGCTGTTACAGGAATAAAAAAGAGTGAGGCTACATCTGACCACCATGGTCAACGTCAAAGACACGGAAATAAAGGAACAGGGATGTTCTTCATTCCTCTTCAAAGATACAACTATTAGAAAATATATTTAGGATGAAGAATAACCACTCTGTAAGATAATGAGTGTAAACTTCCCCAAATACCAATACAAATACTATCTCAAATTTGGTTCATTTTTAAAAAAATTAAAATAACCTCTAACCCCCATGAAGGATTAACGCTCCTTGGCCTTAAAATTGTGAGTAATAAATTCATGATATTAAGTGTTGCCAAATAATAAACTTTGCAACATTTTTCTTGGTAAATTTTTGGTAAAGCGATTGACGAATGTAACGCGTAACGCTGCAGTAGGCTACAATTTTTGGGCCAAACATGATATTAAAGAAGTTTTCCCCAGAATACTAAAGAGCGTCCGCAGCTGGACGAGCCATATTATTAATGCAGAAAGGTTTATGTCAAAGCAGACCTGCAGGGCACCACGAGCATTTTGTGGTTTGTAAATCAGAATTAAAATGCACAGTTAGCTATTACCAAATAATGCCAACCTCCATCGTTTTCTTAAAGTGCGCAACCCTTTCAAATCTCTGTCATTTACCGAGCATAGGTGGTCGGATTGTTTTGATGAGACCGGGTCATGCACCGAATGCTGCGGAAAGTTCAGAGCTACAGTAGAAATATTAAGGACAGATATTAGGTTGTTCGCCTGAAGCAATCCTACCCATTAAAATATTGTACAACAGCAAAACAAACAGTGTTACACACAACGGAAGATAAAAGAGAAACTGACAAACATGAATCATCAAATAAATGGAGATGTAAAGAAGGAAATTTGATTTGAAGCAGAAACTGTAGTGGCAGTGCTTCACTGAAGCACAGATTTGAAATATCAAACCTCCTGAGAGTATACTAGTTAAAAAAAAAAAAAATTAAAAAAAGCAATGGCCAACCAGCAGCAAAAACAGGCTAGTAATGAGATATCACATTCCCTAGACTGTTAAAAGAACAAAACATAATAGAAGGAATAATCAGCTGCAGCCCAGTAATGAGATGTCGCACACACCGAATTGTTAAAAGGGAAACAAGGAGAGAAAAGGATTCTCTCTCTCTGCTTCCTCTAATCTGTTACACAAGATACTAACAAAATAATGTGTTTGCTTTATATGCTGCCAGCATCAGAGCAATGAAATAAAGCCAGCACATCCAGTGGCTGTAATACAGTTGGAAAATGCACAGATTCCAATTTCACAACTTGTTAGGCTGCGGTAAATTGTTTTCATGCTTGGCGAGTGGCCTGGACCATTACGCTGCAAGAAAAATTGAGAAACCACACTAAGCCCGATGTTGGTGCAACACAAAGGAGCTTACCTGTAGTGGACAGCAGCGAGATCGGGTCCAATAGCATGGAAAAGAAGGAGAGAGATGATTATGTTAGCAGGGATTACACTCTTATATCCAGCTGAGAACACAGACAGATATGGTAGGATCATTGCAATACATAGGTAATTCTGTATCTTTCTGGTAATCAATAATAATAAAAATAAAAAAAACAGAGAATGTGTCTCATTACACAAATTGCAAGCTTAAGTTTTAACTTGTATTCTAAGGGTGTCTGGCTTTAAAGCATTGGATGAAATTCACTCACGGATTGCTCCGACTGGATGGCACATAAACGGCCTGGAGGTAATTATCTATTCTATGATATCATAAGCATTAGTGCCTGACGGATGCCTTGATTTGCTATTCAGGGCCCCTCGAGGAAACTATTACTGTTCATAATCTGGACAAAGAAATGCCCGAACCATGTCAATGAATTATTCCACTTTTCTAATTCAAGCAGTAATGATTCTTAAAGATGCTTGGAGGACGATTCCAAGAGTTTTCAATGGTTCTCTATTTTTAGTGCAGTGCAGAATGTGTGTTTTCTGCTGTGGGGACATACTGTAATGCGTGAATAGACGCTAGTTTGGATTTTATGAATATTGAGGCCATACTGAAGTCCATCATCACCAACCAGGAAATCCTGACAGGAGTGCAATAAAAAAAAACTTCAAAATGGATCAGTTATTTAACTTTTTTAGATCTCTGTTCAGTCTGTCACCTATAAATGCTGCTTAAAAAAATGAACCTTAAAGTGAGATGATGAAACCTCTGCACAGAACAGTGGTCAACAAGTAAATAATCTTTGTTTGTATGTTTGTCCCTTGAAATATCTCGACAACCGTTCATCCCATCTGCTTCAAACTTGGTACGTGTATTGCTGGGAACCCGAGGATGTGCATTGCTAAATTTGGTGCAAATTGGACATACGACATTTTTTAAATGAATAGAATTTAATAAATAGGCAACCGGTGCTCTGCTCATTTTCTTTCTTCTTTTGTCTTTCCACTATCCGTGGATGGTATCTGGCATCTCTTTTTTTTCTTTTCTTCTTCTATTATTGATGGCATTATACCTGTGTTGTCTGCCAATTCTCTACTTCTAGCCCTGGCTGTGATGTTTACATAGAGGTGCAGGAATTACTGCTGCAGTGAAAAATGAGCCCACAATGTGTAAAAAGTGACCAGTTCAAAAAGTTATTTCCATGTTTTTATGGTGGATATGCACTTGTTTCAAGCAATTCATAGGACAAAATTTGACCTTCTTTAAACAAGGCAGAATGAGGCAAGAAACTGTCAAGAAAAAACAACACTCTAATTCAATAACAAGTGCAGAACTGGAGCTCTACAATGACCTTGACCACGTGTAAAGTACTTTTGAAAATAACCTTGTGTTACTATGTTGTGTGCTGGTCAGATGACCGGCATCCCTTGGATGTCCAGGGCTGTATGGAGGGCTGTATGGAAGGAACAGTGCAGAGGGCAATCATCCCTCCATCAGCTCTCATCCTTATGTAACTCACCACCCACTGAAATAAAAAGAACGCCTGCCTGTCAATCAAACGGTCAGATGATGTGGGGGAGTAGAGGAGAAAATGTGCTACAGAGAAAGACACGCCGTCGAGGTTCATCAACACTCCTTTCACTGACACCTTTGGAGTAAAGTCATTATGACGAAGAATAAAATGAAATATCACCACATAAAAAGGACTTGAACTTTGAGGAAACGTAGCTGTGCTGGGGAATGACTATTTGCCATGTTATTTAAATAGCTTCATTTCACTTAATAAGCCACATGAAGGAAAGGAGTTTTAGAAAAGGCAAACAGTTATAGGATTATATCTACGCGTTTCAGACGTGAGCCTCGAATATCTTTGAAAAAATATTCTAACAGGCTGGAGAGCAGCAGCAGCATCAGCGTTCGTAAATCAAAGCTCATATCACAAATTTAAGAGTCAAAATTGACTGAAATGAATTGAGCCTGATGAAGACGATGTTTATCAATTTGACTATTTTCATAACCACTCTTATAAAACACCGCATGATTTATTAATTAGCATTGCCAGATATGTTTGGAAGAAAATGTCACTGGTGCCGAATGTAAGAGAAGTTTGTATACCGGTTCGAATATACTGGATATATTACTGGTTCTTTTGTTGCCAGAAGCAGCACATATGTCAGTGAATAGCGATATGACATTATGTTTATATATTCAGCATGAACACTTTGCATTGGCAGCAAACAGGAGGCCGTGTGTTCAGTCTCAAACTGTCCTTGTTGACATTTCCGGCAAAACACGCATGCTAATGTTGAGAGGATCCCTTCTCAGGCATGTTCACTGGTCAGTACACGAGGGCAGCGACTGACTACCTAATTACACTTCGTTATTAATTAATCTGCTGAATATTTTCTCAATGACTTTCACACCAAATTTGATGTTTCTCCGCTCACGTTTCAGGTGCATGGTGAGATCGCAAACGTTCACATTCCAGCGGTCACAAAAACGTGCGTAACTCAGGTGCGGAGGCGAATCAAGGGACGTAACTTTGAAAACTTACTCACGAAGGTTAAAGCTTCCTCCTGCTCTATCTGCGTTACCGTGCTGTGCTCTGTTTATGTGCAGCAGGAACAGTCTCTGAACTTCTGGATCGCACCTCGTATGCCTGTCTTCGACCTTCCTGAAGCAACTTAAACCACACTTATCTTAAACTCTGCCAAAATGTTTGACCGTCAGATGAACTGCTACCTCAGAAGAAAGTCCCAAAGGGATGTTTATCAGTTCACCTCTGTAATATTCATATCCCTGAATATTAATGAGTAATCTGACTGAAAAGGGTAAGGAGAGCACATTTCTTCAAAAAAGAAAAACCAACAACTCCACAGATATGTCAGATCGTCTGTGTCAAGCCCAAAATTTCCAGTAGTGGATGTGAACAGACGTTAACCTCCATGTCAGACTGTCAAGAGTGAGGCACGTAGAAAATCCCTCCTGCTATGTTTTCCACGTCCAATTATCTCCCAGAAAAAAAATGACATTTACTTGACTCCCCGCGGAGGCAGAAAGTACCCGAGGAGACAGGCCCGAGAGCAGAGTTGAATACTAAGTACAAATGGAAACAGTGTGGAAGCACCTTAATAAATCAGCTGAAGGTCAAAGATTTGCTTGTAGGAAGTGTGCTATAGGAGGTCAGCCGAACCGTGCAGTTAGGAATCAGAAGGTTATACCTGTACGGAGAGATTGTCTCATTTCAACTGAGTCAATGAGGCCTAAAATATTTTTCTTCTTTCTCCTGTGTAATAGAAACTGAACCGCAGAGAAAGAGGACCGACATAATGACAGATATTTTCTCTGCTTTCGTGTTTCTACACCATTTGCAGAAGATAATACCCTTTAAACAGCCAGTGGAGAACATATCTAGCAGCTCTGGGGCCCAAAACAAAAGTTGAGCAACTATGGAGAGCTTTTCAAATGAGATTAGACATCGAGGTAGACGTTGTGTGCCGAGTCAGTAAAACTGAAGAGACAAACTGTAATTTGGTCTGAAGAAATTAAAAGTTAACTTTGGAAAACAATGCATAAAGACGCTGAAAACGTATTTAATGCCATTATAGTCACAGTACAGTGGCAATGAAATGAAATCTGTTCATTCATTTTTCTACAGTCAAACAGAAAAGGCAACAGGCCGACTTGACAACACGCTAGCGTCAGAAGCACAACCATCTACGATCGTGTCGATGTCGAGCACAGCGATGACGACGGGACGAAGGTACGTCAGGAAAAGTTCTTCAGTGCGCTCACAAAAATTTGTATGTGTAAGAAAAACATGAACTTTGGTTTGGACCTTGATCTGGTAAAAAAAAAAAAAAAAAAAAAAAAAAATCCTTTGATGAGTTGGTTTCTGTGAAAATTACTCACTGCGGTTGAAGTTCGAAGTCTAGAAATATGTCGGTGTCGCCGCGTTATTGCAGCTGATTTCTGGTGAATTGAAGGTGTGTAAGATTGTGTTTTCTAATTTAAATAACAAACTGTCAGTCAAAGTTTTGACTAAAGGTTTTCATCCGACATCAAATCGACACAATGCAAGTGAAAACACAAACCTTTCGATCATTTCACATTGCGAGTAAAAGTCTTTTCTCTCGCATGTACATGAAAAAGCACATATCCAAAAAGAAGCCATTCAAATTATATCAATCTTCGATTTATTATGTTGCGAGCTTGTCGGCTTTTGTTTCAGAATGCGGGCGAGTCAACTCTGTTTCCTGGAAATTACATTTATATACATGCAGAAATATTTCAGAGGATTATATCAACATTATGAGGAAATGCTGCACAATAATTTGTATTATTTATTGGGAAAAATACCCCAAGTTGGAATACTGTGCATAAATTACAATATATTGGTTGATGCAAGCAACTAAAGCATCATAAACTTCCTGCACACACAAAAGCAAAAGTTAAAAGATAATTTTTCACACATTAACATAAGTGGGGAAACATAAAGGTATTGCACGCGGTATATTGCTGACAAGGCCGGGGGCAATACGTTGGTCAATGCATACTAAAACAGCCTTTTTCCTTCTAATCGTTTCCTACCTGACAGCGTTTGCTGCTCGTCAATAAATACTTAATCGAATCCTCACACTGCCGAAAAGCTCATTCTTGACCCTGCAATTAGCAGATGAGGAAACGGTCTCACACGAAGATCAGTTTAAAAGCTGATAGTATCTTTTCAACACCGTGTCATCGTACCGTAGAGGTTTGAATTTTGGATTATTTCTTTCTGTCGCAAAGAGTAATTCATTTTCATATATTTTTCATAGGACCGTGTGGCTGGTTGCTGAGGAAACATTTACACTCCACTGATTTGTATTCATTCATGCAAATGTGCTGTCCAGAGGATGAATCTGGCCTGAGAGCTTTATCTGACTCCCAGTGGTTTCCCTCCTCTCTCCACTGAGTCAAAAATGTAAAAAAAAAAAGAAAAAAAAGATTGTAATTTGTGATAAACTACAACAGCGAACCAAAACACAAATGCTAATTTATCACCCTTGATTAAATCCCAGAGCTCCTGCCAGTCCGCTGCCCCTCCGAGTGAGATAAGCAGCAGTGTGGCTTCCAGAGAAACCTCGGCTGAACCGTAGGTAGTGTGTTTCTGCCTCCCCTGTGGCTTTCTGTGTGCAGTTGTGTCTTTTTTTTTTTTTTTAAACCAAAAGAATGACAGGCTGACCTTACCGAACCTTACAAGCTGACAGAATGATTTACACGGGGTGCTGATGAGTGAATTTGGCAGATTTTCCCCCAACTGTACCTTCGCGCAACCTCCACTCCTCGGTCGAGGCTGGAGCAGTAACGAAGCCAGCAGCTTTCTGCTTGAATCAGGGCGTCGATATGACGAGGATGTGTCCGCGGAGACTTCGCCAGATATTAGATTCGTGCTCATCAGCAGCGGTGGAATCTGCAGCGTAACATAATCACGAGCGGCCCCAGTGATAATATTTTTCTTGCTACCTTCACCCCGAACGCCCCACGCACATGACAAATCAAAAAAGACAGGGAGCAAGGTCATTGGAAAAAAAACGACTTAGCATTTCCCAGCATGCCTTTATCCCTCGGAAGTGTTGAGAATTAAAAACAAACCAAATGAAATAGGTGTAAGTAAAGGGTAGAAACAATATTTCTTTTCAATTTTGGAACATATTAACAAAGGGGCTGTGATTCGAAATCATCAATGCACAAGGTGGAAAGGTGGTGTATATATATCTGTCTATCACAAATTAGTGTGTTATTGTTGAAATGCTGTATGAAGGAAGATAGTGACAGTCTGGATTGAATAGGGTCTGCCCCGCCATGTTTTATTACATTGGAAGGAATATAGGTGATGTTCACGCTGCTTTAAAGGGAAAGTAAACACAAAAAACATTGAGCTAGCTGGGACTGATAAAAGGGAGAACAGTTTTTTTTTTAGTTTTTTTTAAAGCTACATAAAATAGCTTGTTTTTTTTGTTTGTCACTGAGATTTGTGTCTTCTCCATAACACAGTCGAGATGTTTGGAATTTGTTGAAAGATTTGGCAACAACTTATGTTCATGTGTTTAAAATCACTTTCCATTTGAACTACTTTCTGAAAGACACAATGGCCCTTTATATGAAATGTCTTTCCAACATGTCGTATTGATTACTCGGAGTAGACTCGTTCTGGGAAGAGACGTTGCAGCTGATTTTTTTTATTATAAAATTCCACTCACCTCCATGATATAAATTCCACGTGGACAAATAGGACTATAGAATAGCTACACAACACTAAAAGCAGTCGTCCTCAACCTTTTTGGCTTTTGACCTTTACAAATTAATCATTAATTGATTATTTCCACAGAAAATTAATCATCTAATAGTTTAAATCGTTCATTATCTTGTACAAACGCCAAACATTGCCTGGTTACAGCTTAAAAATGTGTGAAGAATTTCCTCTTTTCTCTGTTTAATATCACTGCACATTATCTTTCTGACAATAAATGGGATTTCAAGATGTCACCTTAGGGTTTGTTAAATTGTGACAGGCAGTTTTGAACTATGTTCTGTCATTTTAAAGCCTAAATGGTCCACTGATAACCCCCCCCCCCAAAAAAAAAAAAAAAAAAATCTAAAATCTTTCCTAGTTTTAGCCATAAACCCTTAACAACAAAGCAATTTCTTTTTGCAGATGTTTGTCACAAGTTGAGGTTATGAACACTTTGCAGAATGTGTTTCAGAATTATATTTCCTTCTGCAGTCTTTTCCTGTTAATTGCATCCCGTGAGATTTATCCGGCAACAGCCGAGAAATGAGAGAATGGTAATGGGAAAAATACAAAACGAGAAAATCTGTATTTTGGTCGTTTTACCTGAAGTTACCCGAGAAGCCAGAAATGTGTTTTGAACGAATGTCTGTTATTACTGGAATAAAATATCAATCTAATCCGCCACCACCACTTCCTGCTTACTCACCATACTGGGATCAAATAAAAAGCCCTGCGAGGTGAAAACAACCCCACTACAACCAACTACCGGGCGCACGACAGGCACATCCACCCCGAGGCCAAGCTACTGTAGCCGCGGCTACTGTAATTGAGCTCGTTAGCCGGAGATGAAGGGCTTCTGCCTCGCTGTGAGGCCCGGCTGTGACATCACGGATGCAGGATCCTGGGCGGCCGTTGTCTTTTGAACGGGCCTCATGCTTCGCTGAGCTCTGACTGAGATTGAGCCTGGTCGACCGGCAAGTTAGTCAACAGAGACAGCAGAGAGAGTCCAAACAAGTTCGAAAAAAATAACAAAATATATCAAAACTTTAGCGCCAGAAGCTCCAGACTGAAAACTCAGGAGAAAAATATTTTGTATGAGTAGTTTCTAAACAGCTTAAAGCCTCTATGGGAGAGGCTTTGGTGCACTTCATCTGATTTTATAAACACTGCTGTGCAAATAGACCGGCTTCTAATGTGTTGTTGGTATGAAGTTGGTAAAAATAAAGGCAGAAGTCAACATGACCACTGGAAGTGATGGTGTTTACGAGTCTCCTGAGTTAGCTACAATTATAACATACAAACGTTCATCCAGATTTAAATGTCTATCTGGTCTGAATGTGATGATTCTCACAATTCAGCAGTCTCTTAATGTGTCTTTCTTACATAAATGGCACATTTTAAGGTTGCGGTTAACACTTCATTTCATTATTTATCAGCCTGTTATTTACTGTTTTAATTAATCAATCATTTAGTCAAAATAGTGGATAAGGCCCAAAACTAGATTAGAGTGCAATACCGCTGAGGGCCACAAGGAGCTGGCCCCAATAGTTTTATTCTGACCGACAGTCCGATTTTCTATTTAAAATGAAAATGTAAACACAGGCAAGCAGCAAACACTCAAATTCAGAAAAGTCCAGCAGATCTATTCCTTTTCTTCTTGATTAAATACATGAAATGAAGTTACCTTACTCTTTAACTGAATGATCATTTCTACACCAGCATATTTCATGTGAGATGGAGATATTTGTCTTTGAGTACGCTCTACTTAACTTAATGTATTCCCAAGAGGCCAATACAGCTGAAATCAATATCACAATATTCATGAAAAGACTCTAAAAATCTCTTGCATGAGACATCGAACTCCAGTTGCTCAAAATAAATGTGTTTGGACAGAAAAAGTGTTGGATAAAACTCTCTGTTATGGCCAGTATTATTTCATCTGTATAAAAGAAAACCTTGAAAACCAATTCTCTATGACATATTAATAACCAAAATGTATTTTTTTTTTTTATCTTGAATTTATATAGAGAATTATCATCCAACCTTAAATCGTAGTTGTTAACACTGATGCACTTCTTTACTCTGGAGAATAAACCTCATATATTATTGATAGTCTGTTGGTTTTGTGAAAAAAAAAAAAAAAAGCAAAAAAGAAGTGTAATGTAAAGTATCCGTGATCATTTGATCCCTTTTTTTTTTTTGGTCTTTTTTTTTTATCCTGATTCCCAAAGGTGTCAGTCCCACTTCCCATCGTTCTCTATTCACACCACCACCTCCAGGTTGAGCTTCCACCGGATCTGCTCGGACGTTCGTCGTTCTCTGTGCTTTTGTAGTGGACACGTGCGATCGCTGCCAGTTGCCTCAAAGGTGGTATTGTCACACTCGCGCACACGGGACATTGATCACGGGCAGCATGTGCACCAAACGCTTGTTGGGTCAATGACACAGTCCACACAGAGTCTGTGAGGGGGAGGGCAGGTGGTGGGGTGTGTGTGGGGAGGCGGGGGTGATTACCAACACGTCTGTCGTTGTTTAATCCAGACATGACATTATCTGCGTATCTGCAGCGGTGGTGCACGAGTTTACGAACACTTTCCGGGTTTTGTTCCCCGACTGGATTGCAGAAAATTCCTCCTGTCAAATGGCCGTCTGTTTAACCTCCTTGATTTATCCTCCGAAGCATCCTTCGACACAAAAGCAAAGGTCAATTGCCGGATGACCTCCAACGAGGCCGTTCAAAAACCTATCCCGAGCCACGCTGCAGTGGCTCGCTCCATCCGGCACCACCCACCATCTCAACATCCTCTTCCCTCCGGGCGTCCGCATGCTCACTCAGCCGTCCCGATAAGAGAGAACTGGCCAAGGAACCGTCCCCAGTGGGCGTCTTGCACTGTCTACTCCTGCGTTATATGGGCTGTGAGCTCCTTTGTCCTTGTACTGTTTTATATCAGTAAGTGCTGTCTCACTTCATTACAATGCAGCTGCATCTACCCTCGAACATCGCAGAGATAAATCCTGCAGTACATGCGGTGTTATAAAAGGAGCGAGCCGCAAACAAAGAAGACTCAGCTTTAAAAGCCTTTGGCAGACATTTTGTTAATTATATTTATGACTACACAGAATCAACAGGCTGCTATTGACCCATATATGACTACTGTATGCCAGTATGACTTATGAGAGATTTTAGCTGATTAAAAGGTACCCTGTGTGATGCGTGCATCCCGTTAATCAAATAAAAACACTGGATATATTTCCTTTCTTATAAAATTAAAAAGTCGACTTTATTCCCTAAAACCCTGCCCTGGGTGTGTTGTACTATTACTCAAAGTACTGTTAAGTTGTGGCTCCTTTTTAAGGTTGTGTAACCGCTGTGATAGCAAGTTTACATGAAACAGTCAATAAAGCCGCCTCGATATTTTGTAAAATCAGCAATAAAATCCTGCTGTTGTCAACGGTTGTTCCTGATTACTCATCTGAAGTGTTATTGTCCGATTTCAGGCACAACATGTTCCTGCAAACGTTTCACAATAAAAGGGTTTTGATGATTGTAGGTCAGCTGCTAGCTTTCCTTGAAGTTTTACTACCCTGATTTTACGTTTGATGAAAGTGTAATAATTTCCTCCGTCTTGTGGCTGGAGATGTTGTGCACATTTGGTCATGAGCTGAATTAACTTTGATGCAAGGTTCTTTCGAGCAATCACACAATTGTTGTCTCGCTCTGCCCATTGACCTTTCATCCATTTAACTTTTGTTTTTTTGTTGCCTCCAGGAAATCCGTTTCACTTCATGATTCCTTCACCTACAAACCTGTGATTCACAAACCAAACAATTAATATTCATAAAGAGTTCTTAAAAAGAGATTTGATACCAAGCGTTCTCCGCACTCTCTGAGGGAAAACCCACAATTACTCATAATTCATCACCTCCGCGGCTCGTTTGATCGTGACGCCTGATCTCGTGTGCTCCATCGCTCTGCAACATTAATCGCAAAATCTAGCGGGTTGTTTTTATGCCAGCTCGGGGTTGTGTTAAGGGGAAATCAATTTTTGAGCTACACTGTGTTTGGAAATAAGCCCATACAAAGTTCCTATGTTAAAGTTTAATTGCATGATGTAATAGAGAGTGATGAGAAGGGCTTTGTCGGGGGATGGGAGAGGCCAGGACATGATAGTGTGTGTGTGTGTGTGTGTGTGTGTGTGTGTGTGTGTGTGTGTGTGTGTGTGTGTGTGTGTGTGTGTGTGTGTGTGTGTGTGTGTGTGTGTGTGTGTGTGTGTGTGTGTGTGCGTGTGTGTGCGTGCGTGTGCGTGTGTGTGTGTGTCATCATTGTGAGGACCAATTTGTTAAAAGAATATTTTTGGCACGATTTCACTTCTTCCAAAGGGTTAAGATAAGATTTAAGCTGCATGCAGACAATTAGATGAGAAGATTAATGTAAATATGAAGCCAGCAGCTGGTTGGTCTCTTCCACCATATTCACATCCAACCCTCCTACTAGATAGAAAACTACATTTCCTAATTATATTTTAACATTTGCTGCGTTGATTTATTGGAGTGTCCAAATTTGAGGTGTGAAATTGATGCCCTCAAACATTCCCCAAAATGAAATGAATTCGAGTAGTGTCCATCACATGTGCACTACATTCTGTTATAAATCCCATAATGCAGTGTGTTGCATGGTTCATAAGTGTCCAAAATATAAATTTACTGCTCACTATAAAGTAAACTACTGACTTTCAATAATGAGAGATTTTATGACGGTGAGGTTGCCAGCTGAAATTTGGCACCCACACATGTCCACCGTTAAAATCAGAACTTCTCGTTTTTCCACTGCGAATTTTGTAAACACAAAGCAAATGAATTGCAACATGGTGCATATCTAACCAGGCTACCGGTTTCTCATCGGTTTGTAAAGCCAACTGCTGCAGGCTGAGAATCAAATTCATCTAACTTTAGCCAAAACGAAAAGAAATAAATAAGTGGGACTCCCTCCAAAAAAAAAAAAAAAGGCTGAACTATTCCTTTAAGGGTCAGCTTGAGCATCATGTTCTGGTGAGGATAAGTGTTGGTGTTAGACATCTAGCTGTGATGGATGAGTTGAGGGTTAGAGCCTGTCACCGGAGGTCCTCACAGGTATAGAAGTACAAAGATGTGTGTGTTTGTGTGTACAGCGAAACACGCTGGAGGATAATATGAGGTTCTGGTGAGCCTCAATCCCCAATTTGACCACAGGGATTGAACTTGTCCCAGTCTGTCTTGTGACGGTCAATTCTCTAAAGCAGCATGACAAATGACGACCGAAGATAACATAGTTCAATTTCGTGCCGCAAAGATGGAACAAAGAGTTTCGGTGTATTTGTTGCAGGCATTTTGTACAGTTTTAAAATACACGAGAGAACAGTTTTCATATATGTTTTTGTAGTGTTTTCCCTTTTTTCTTGTATCTGTAATTACGTTTGGCAAAGTTTTTATCTGTGAAGCTAGAGCTCAAAGATTGCCTTTGAAAGCAGTAATTCAGCCGAGATGAAAACAACGGCGGTAGGAGAAGACACTGTGCCAGCTCCGCCACCTCGTTGCGGTGCAGAAGTTTGGAAGTCTCTGGCAAGGGAAACGAGTCTTTTCTGATGTCATCCGTGACCCGGGTCATCTCTAAACCCTAAACGGAGACGTAATGGCCTCCTCCACAGGCACTGTGCTGCGGCCAGGAGGACTGGCTGCAGCTCAAATTAAGGAACCCTAACAGGCTCATAAATTGCAAAGGAATCTGCCGCAAATGGTATAAAAAGGGGACAGAAGGGAAAGAGACTAGCAGGAAAGTTTCATCTTCTTGGAGTCATAAATGTACTCCCTGCGACATTTAGTGGGGCCAATGCACTGCTGCTCTCTCCATAAACCATAATTGGATTAAAATTCAACACAATTTAAAAGAAATATTAAAAAAATCTCAACAGCAGTGAACAATGTAAATCCATCATACCAGCAGATTTACGAGACTTTGCTCAGTTCCCCATTTTAAATGAAATAAATGGTAGTTCTATATCCTCACAACCCCAACCAAGTATGACTATACTCCCACACTCGGTAATGAAGGTAATGTTCCCATAATTACCCTGAATCTTGGTGCTGGTTTGGTCACCATGGCAACACAATTGAATGTGCTGCACCAAACCAAACTATACAAAAGACTTGAGTTGTTTACAGTGTACAGCTTTTAAAACAAAATAAACATTTCTCCAATTACAAAATGGTTTGTCCAGTGGTTTGTTTTGCTTGCTTTGCATTTTATAATTCTACAAGCTTTTGATATTATGTTCACATCTGATCATATTGAAAATAAAAAGCCACACAAATCTGTAACCTCAGACTGGTTATTTCTATATTTTTAATATTTCTCAAATCTTCAATTTTTAATTTACAAAACACTTAAAGCCCAACAAGAGAAATGTGTAAAGTTTAGGAGCGACGACTTCAAAGGCACAGTCTCCTTCAGTTCTGGATCGAGGAAAAACCTCGATCGGAGGACACGGTGATGACACGAGTTGAGCAATATTCCTGAAGGAAGGCAGGAATCAAACACTTGATATGTTGGTCCTGGCTCGGTGCCTGGTCAAACGTGACACCAAGATTTCCAACTGAGAATTTAACAGATGAAAAAAATGAACCAAGGCCTTCCAGTCAAAAGAGGTGTATATATGATGTATAAAATCGGCATCGCAGTTATAAGATATACTTTTAAAAACTCCTTAGTATGAGGCAATGTGTCTGCCAAATGTTTAGGATGCATACCAGATATGCTAAAACGCCCTCAAAGTCAGAGTTCCCGGTTCCTTTACTGCATGTCCTTCCCCCATCTCTCTCACCACATTTTCTGTCTATCTCGACTTTGCTGTATAAATAAAAGGCCCAAGGCCCAAAATACACTTAAAAAACTCATCATGTGCCAAGGATATATATTGTAAATAAAATAGGACCCACAACAAAACCTTGTGGCACCCACACAACTGGAGGTGCAGATGAGAGGGCATGGTTACCAAGTGGATGGATGGATGGATGGATGGATGGATGGATGGATGGATGGATGGATGGATGATAACCGTAATATCCAGACAACCTAAAAAAAACTAACAAACAACAAATATAACAGTGCTACCCCTCCCCATCCCTTCAGAATCAATGCGTTTCAGAACTACAGGAAATCGTTCCAGCTCGACAATACTTTGATTTTTCCACCACGGTTGCCATTGATTTGCCTTAAGACCCTGAACAAACACCCCGTAAAGTGGACAAACAATAACACCCCTCCCCCACCCCTTCCCCCCTCCCCCTCCTCGGGCTACAATGTCGGTCACGGTGTGATCTCAGCTTGTTAATTGCACTCGTACCGTTTCAAACACCCATTTCCGACAACCTGGCCACCGACGCACGTGGGGTGAAAGTAGCCGTAATCTGCGCGCGATCGCTCGGTGCTGCGAGAGCGTTTGACTAAACACAGCGTGGCGGTGTGTAAAACCACAACGGGCACGGCGAGGAAATGTTTCTGCAGAGCTCAGTGCTTATGTGCAGCTCGATGTCGATACTTCGCTTGGTCAGCGGAGTTCGTGTCGCGGTTGAGCCCGTTTCTTCCCGAGCAGACGGCAACGAGCAGCTGAGGTTTATTTCCATCCGGCAGATTTAAGGTCACGGCACTATTGATCTTTAAGGGGCACGTTTTGATTGGCTCTGACTTACCGTTTTGAGTATTTCATGACAAAAGCTGAAAAGTTGAGATGTGATTCTTTTATAAGCAGGAGATACTGTGCTTTCATGGTCAAATTTTCGTCTGAAATAGTAAATAAATATGAAATACTTTGGTCTAGAACATGAATAGACCCATTTTTCACATTTCACTGCATTATAAATAGCTTCTGTTGAGTTACTGCTGTGTAATTCAGCAGCATTTACTGTGCGTGCCAGTACAAGTTTGGGAAGTGTCAGTCTCTTCAGATGTTGATTTACTTCAACACACACACACACAAGTAATCAAATTAAAAACATTGAGGTTTAATAAGCCACAACCAAATTAAAAGCCATCAGGAGCTGCAAATTGTCTGCTGGTGACGTGAGTTGACAGGAAACGTCTGATCCAGAGGTAAATAATGACGAAGTGGCAAAACTCGGTGTTTACGGCGATCAGGCTGCTGACAACACGTCAATGGAGCTTTTGAAAAAGAAACTTTAAAAGTTGACAAACATTTAATTAAATGATCTTGTAATTTTTTTTTACATTTTTGTTTTAAAGAAAGCGCATTTCATAGTTAGCTGAGCAGCAAACCGAACAACATCAACAATGCCTTTATTTGCAGGTTTCCCGGGTTAACGGCATGTGGTCAAATTGACCTTTCTCTTTCAGCATAATTGCTTCGTGTCTTTGTCACGTCGGGACTTTGGTGAGGGTAATAGTTTCATTATGGCAGATTATCTTCTGCACCTCTGCTGTCTCATCCAACAAGCCTCTTTGCCTTTTTCATGTCGCTCGATTTTGTCAGTCCAGATACGTCCGTCTCTTTTCTGCTTTCAAGAAGCAGAAATCTTTTTTTTTTTAAATTCATTTATTTATTTGTGAGCGGTCAAAGTGAGGAGCAGGTTTTATGTAGAAAGGATCACACATTAGTACAAATATAGGAAGAAATTTGACTTTCAAGCTCGGCGGGAGGAATAATGTGAAAAACATGACAGTCAGTTGTGTGATTATAGACAGATTTTCCTTTTTAAAAGTGTTTCTGCTGTATGAATAATGTAACAGATGACTGTCGGTTTGTTTTCCCCGCACATTATAAGATAAAGGTCAATCTCTCTAACGACAGAGGGGAAACTGTGGTTACATCGTCTGTTAGAGACTTCGATTTAAACAAACACCAGTGGGACTGGTGCTTCTGAGGAGATGCTGCCGTGGAAACAGCAAACCCTCCAAATCAAACGGCTAAATAAGCCATTTAAGTCCAATTTTGCAAAAGTTACAACAATATGTTATTAATTCAAATGTTATCTGACTGTCATCTTTCGCAAGTAAGCAACATAATTTTCACCCAAAGCATGACTTGCCCTCAACCGGGCCAAACTACGACCGTGTCGCAATGATAACCACGTCTTTATTGTTCTTACCATGACGATGAAGGTCCGGCGCGCCTGCCGCTGGTACTGCCCAACGGTCATACACTGCGCGTCGTTTATCCTGAACCCACTTGGGTTGAGAAGGCCCCGACTAGCCCATATGTTTGGGCGAAATATGTGTTTGTAATCTGAAAAACGTGGGATTTATTTAACTGTAAATATTGAAGGTCGGTTGGCAGTCACATGGCGGCACCCGGGCCAGCGCCCGGAGGATTCACAGCAGGCTCCCTAACACGGATGTCCAGTCATGTCGGAAGGAAGCTCCCACAGGAACTCATGCAATCACCTGGAGGACATACAGACTGCACAACAGGCGCTCACTATTCAGTGTAATACATGATATATGTTTGCCAGCTAAAAACACTTCCCGCTCATGTTGGTTTTTTTTTTTGTTGTTTTTTTCTAAAAGCTATAATTTGCCACGGTAAAATGACTCACCAAATCACAAACCCTGCTGATTGCCGAGTGCCTTGTTGTTGGGAATGATTGGGGGGTTCTATTATCTCCTATTTGCTGTGTCTTTGCGCCCTCGAAGTGTAACAATTGTGAAAGTAAACAATTATTTCCTCTTTTTTAAAAAATTTTTTATATGTGTCTTATTAAAGCAGTCGAGCAAAATAAAACAGTGTTGAATGAACTGCGGAGCGTCTAAAGCAGCAAGATGGACCGAACGCAGAAATAATTAGGGGGGAGTATGATCTGTTCAGTGCATTTTTGCACTCTAACACACTGCAATCTGATGACACGCATCGGCAACAAGCGATAATTGAAAGAATACAGTGGAGGTAAAAGAGCGCTTGTAAAACTCCTGCACAGCTGGCAAACATCTAAAGCGAGTCTACCGAGGGCAAACGACTGAATTGCGTTCGGGTTCAAGTCCTGTACAAGTAGATGTATGACAGATGGGTGTCCTTTAGGGCTGCCTAGACACAATGACAGTCAGTCAATAAAAGACCAGCAAGGAAATTACAGTGGGGTGCCGCGCAGGGCACAGAGGCCCATTACCATTACCTTCACAAATGTCCGGCAGCAGCTCATGACTCTCCCCGACCCACTGAAAGACACTTTTTTTTTTTTTTTCTCTCCTCCGTATACTTTTCTACACACGCTGATGCGCAGCAGATACAGTCATACTCGAGCGCTACAGATTAAATTAAACATTTTTTTTTTTAAAAAGCCGCTCCCCCTTGTTCCCACGAAGCGCCGCATCCCCGGGATGGATTGAGTCCACGTGGCGATAAGGGGTGCAATTATTCATTTTGTGTCAGAGATCCAGTGGCTGCAGATAAGACGGGGCCCTCGGCAACAATGGAGGGCCTCAGAAGAGGGTAGATAATAGAGCCGCTGACCCCTGTAGTGTGCTAGACTCAACCACTCGCCTGCTTTCTCTCAGTGGGCTTTATCTGCTGGGAGTAGCAAACAACATCGCGTGCCTATCTTACTGTACCAGCTCGGCAGCGCTGCTACGAGCCGCTGTCAGTCCCCGAGGTAGCAAAAAAAAAGAAGCTCAGCGCGGCTCAGAGTTTGTGTGGCGAGAAACCGAGATGGAAGCAACAGGGGGGAGGATGGAGGAGATAATCTGCCGCTGCGGAATCATCCTGTTTTCTGTCTACGTTCTGCTTTTTCTTTTAAGGCCGTCATTATAGAGGGGAAACATGAAAAGAAAAAAAAAAAAGACATTTCAGCCAGCAATTATTTTAAATGATTAATGAATGTTTCTGTTTCTAATTAATCGATTTAATTTCAGCTGGTTCGTTGGCTGGTCCACTTTGGTCTAACTTCACTTTGGTGCAGATGTTCGTGATCAAGAGATAAATTATTCCAAAGACTTTTTTCCTCAAGCGCCACCAGCTCGGTGACAGATTCACGATCCCATCACTTTGCTCTGTGTTTAGTGCTAATTTGCACATGTTAGCACTCTAACACTAAACTAAAAGGGTAAACCAAGCTAATGTTAACACGGTTACCATTTTGTCACAGCCGTTGCCGTCCGACAGATAAGGTACGTTGCGCACCGTGACGAGGGCGGGTCCAAAACGGTCACGTAACAAAGTACACACTCAGCATCTTTCACGCAGGAGACCGGTGTCGGACTGGAGCGAAAGTCAACAAACCACGATCTTTACCTCACGCCAACCATAACCACAACGTGTTTGGGGCCTCGATGGAAAGCCAATATGAGACGTAGACAGCTCAGATAAAATGTCTGGATTTGAGGCCCCGGCAGCGACGACGCATTTGTTAATTATGATTTCAGCTCGAGTCCGGTCCTCCAAAAAAAAAAAAAAAAAAAAAAAACCTGGTGCGGTCATTAACTGACGGTTAATGACGGCAATTGAGAAGCTTGTTCCATCGGTGCTCGTGTTTGATGAATGTGACGTGAAAAATCATTATCAAGCAATTTATTTGTTCGCCAAACAATTAACTGAACGCGCAATAAAGTCTGTCAACCTGTTGCATACTCTCTGTTTTTCAATTTCCACCAACACCCGCGGGACATTTCGATCTCTTTAGCCGCTAAATGCTCGACTATGTTTTCACTAACCGAGTCCTTCTGCCGTTTAATGAGACTGCCGGTGAAACAAAAGAGGAAGTTCGCCGGACAGACAGTTAAACAATGAACTGAAACCCAATAAAAAGCTCCATAAACCCAAAGAGACCTGCAGTTTCAAATTATAATAAGAACGCACTGTATAATAATAGCTCCTTTGTCATTTTATGCCCTTGTATGATAGAAATATTGACTTCATATAAAGGCATGATGTAAATATAGTTTCAAAATATAATCTGAATAAAGTTACTATCTGACCAGTTTGATGGGGTTTTTTTTAGTCTTAAAATGCTGCAACAGTTGCGTCTCCATGTGTTGCTCCCGAGGGCAACTTCAATGAGGGAACTTTAACTTCGTGAGAATTAAAAACCTCGAGTAACCTCCCTCAAAAAGTGCGTCTTTCATCCTCTTCCCTTGACTGACACCGCCGCACCCGCTGAAGGCTGAGCGAACGCGACGGCCGGCTGATTTTAGTGGCATTAATATAAATCTAACCCACCTGGAGGCTGAGAGAGAGTCAGTCAGCGAAGCTTCTAAAAGGAGCCCAGCTGAGCGGCCTCATCGCAAGCTGGAGGGAAACTATTCCCCCTCAACAAATAAAACAAATTAAAAAAAAAAAAAAAAAAGCCTCCTAAATGATTTCATGTGCTCGTTACGTCTGAAAAGTGTTTAACTGTTGCACCGAGGTATGCCGGAGACGCCACAGTGCGGATGATCTTAGCGGTTAAAATCTCACAGCTGATACGTGCAGCATACAGATAGCCTCATTAGGCTCTGATTTATGTCACGGCAACGGCCGCTAAAGATAATGGTTTCGTGAGGTGACGAAAAGTAAAAGCGAAAGTCACATTTTTGCGGTTAAAAAAAAAAAAAAAAAGGAACAAAGAGTATTATTAGCACAGACACATAGCGGCCTCACACGCTCTTGCAGTCGGTGTTGGTCTCGGGTTGAATGGAGGGTAGACGCAGCTGGAAGCAGCGTTTTTCCCGCACGCAGCATACAAAATACCATCTGCACCACCTCGGGCACGTTTAGCGGTACCCTGTGTGCTCGAGCTACACGCCGGGTACAGGTGGGAAAAAACAATACGCATGCATTGCACCACCACGGTGTTATTATTTAGTATTCTCATCCTCACGTCAATTCATTTTCATGCCTCGCTGTGTAGTTTAAAGCTCGTCTGCTTTGCATTACCGTTCGAAATGCACGATAATTAGCGTTTGAAAAATACAAAATAAACGAATGAACATGTCATCCTGATGTTGCTGCAAAAGCGCTGCGTGACTTCTGTTTCCCAAATTTCAAGACGGCTAAATAGCCGCGGCCGCCGTTCACAGTAAAGATCACAGTCGTGCTTAACCAGGTGCGAGTGTCACAGGCAACGGAGGCCGTCACGTCATCACGAGAGCCGCGGCCACCAATCCAATTTATTCATAAATACTCCCACCGACTGAATTCTAAAATATAACTGAATACATCAATGAATAACTGAGTTAATTCAATAATTAAAAGCGAGGGCAAAAAGAAAAATAAAGTTCAACTTTTTATTGACTTGTTTTGCTTTCACCGCCTTCATTTTCCCGTTTTCATATTTCATTTATATCCATTTTTCTTTCGTTGTTTGTGTAACGTCAGTTGATCAGCTGAGACAGCAGCAGCTCCTTTAACTAAAAAAAACAACAACAATACTTCAAGTGATTACCGGCCGTTTCAGCTCGCATTTTAGCCAAAGCTAACGTTTGTCATAAAATGAAACCAGTTGCTGCTGCAATATTAATCCGTCCACACACTGCACTCCAGTCTGCTGCAAAATCACTGTTATCTTGAAATAGTAAAGCTAAGGCACTGTAGCTTGAACGCTAATGCTGGAAAGTTTACAAACCACATTAGTCGTCACATCTTACGGCGTTTTATCCGCATCAGAAATCCGCACGACAATCTGACACCGCTGATTCGTGAAAACTGTTGCAGCACACCAAACTTGTACCGAAAAGAGTACTAGGCTGCAAAAAAAAACCCTCATATTTACAGATTTTAATGTACGCACAAAGTTCCATATTAATGCGTAATAACACCCGAAGGGTCGACCGACTAAACATCTCAACCGGTACCACTTCTGCCACAAGTGTACTCGTCTTCATGGAAACATACCAGCTGGCACGTTAGCAAACGGTTGCAAACGTAGAAGAAAGTCAAAAGAGACTGAAGTCAATTTTGGCCACAAAAAAAACCCCATCGAAACCTGGAGTGGATAACCGGCCCGGAGCACCGAAACGGCCAGAAATAGACTCGCGTGCAAACTCAGAATTTCTCTCGGCGGTAACTTAAAACAGTCCTTATTTTTAACTTTAAAAAAGAGATAAGGTACCCGGGAGTTTTAGCATCTCCACAAACTATTTCTGGAGCATTCCCTAAAGGAAATCAGCCTCGTCTTTCTATAATTCATGACCGAACTTAAAAAGTGACACACAGGAATGAATGCACACGCACACGCACACGCACACGTCTCTGATTGCTTTGTTGATGAAAGAACACAGGACATGCAGATGTGTCGACGGTGGAAAGAAAACTTCGGGAAAACTTAACTCTCTCGTCATGCGGAATCGTCCACAGTTTGTTATTGTGAGCTGCAGAATTGACCACAAAACTAAATCTTCATATTCTTGTACATGTTTTTGTCTTTTTCATAAAAGAAGTCAAACAAAATCTGCCTGAAATGTTGAACCAACTTTCCAATTAAATCAGCCTGTTTGGAACATTTTCTTTAAAACAAGACAGAGAAACGACATCTGAGTCTAAAAACAAAAACAAAGAGGCAGCTTGGACAGACCTCAACATCCAGCTGTAAGAAATCAATAATAGACAAAGGTGACTTGAGAAGATGGAGATTTTTGCAGCGAATTAATAATTAAAGCCATCCATCAGTGTCAGTAATAATAAAACAACTGAGACGGAGCTCCGCCACGCTGTCAGCCTGCCTGGAGACAAAGCGTCTCGTCCAGCGTCCTTTGTCACAAACTATTTTCTTTACTCGGTGTGTGACATGTGCTAATGCACCTTCTCCGTATCAGCTGGCTCCCGCCGACACTTCTGATGGCTTGATTCATCAGCGCCTATTAGGCGGCGGATTTAAATTGGACGCCGATATGCTCATCAGTCGCTCTCCGTCAGCCCTGACACGTCGTCTTCGCACACGCACACGCACACGCACACGCACACGCACACACGTTGCGCTGTCGGACGCGAGCGCATCGCACGCCGACAGGTCTGCAGATCGTAGCATCGAGATCGTGACGATATCAAATAACGAGCTCAGGGAGCGGAAATGAACGATTCTTATCTGAATCAGCTAATGATGTGGCTATCGATGGCGATGTGTAAACACAGCGTGAACAGGTTATCTCCCTGTAAATTGATGTGGCGAACGTCAGCGTTCATCGGGCGTCGTGTTTACGTGTACCATGATGAGTCTAATATTCACTCTTTTTTTTTTTTTTTTTTTTTGCTCTGGCTTTGGTCGACACCAACATCTTTGGGAGATATCCGTCTCTTTAGCTACGTCCCGCCCTCCTTTAGCAGAAACCTGACTGCACCACAGGACTGTCAATCAAACAGACCCCCCCCCCCCCAAAAAAAAAGTTTTTTTTCATTTCAAAATGAAATAAAAACTGAGAAACTCAAGAGAACCTCTCCGATTTCAGAAGTAGGAACTCCCTAATATTTAGCATTTTTCTGATAAACAACTGTTTCCTTGATTCTAGATGATAATTTTCTGTTTATTAAATGTTGTTTTTTGTTTGTTGCGACTACCAGAATTTTCTGCCAAACGTTGCGACTTCGAGGACTGAGACTGCCGGAGGCTCAATTAGATGAATTAGGTTCATAAGATTGTTGTAGCTTCACATAAAAACCTACCTTATTGCCGCTCTAAACTGCCTGAGTGGCACTTATACAACCGGCCGTATCTGTCACCAATCACTTTAAACCCTGGAGTGAGCCGGTCGGGGAGATTTTGTGGGGAGTCGGACATATTGCGATTGGACGAACCTCTCGGGCCGATTGAAAAAAACCCAACAAGATCTCCCTTTTGGCCGCCCTCCTGGCATTTGGTGTTTACTGCCTTGTTTATTTCTCTTGGCTGCTGATCTCTCAGCAACGAGCCCACGAGGTGCACTTCAGGCCGGGACGCCATCCAGCCAATTGGAAAGCGGGGCTCAGATTCCCCACGACACCGTCTCGTCTGTCTTCTCGTTTCACCCAGAGCGACCCGGGGATGCCACATCGGGACACGTGTAAAATGTGAATAAAACATAAAAGCATCGCGTCTGTTTTCCAGTTTTGGACATGTTTCCCGTTCATTATGCTCGAGTATATGAACTCGGATCCCCAGGAGGTCGAGTGTAACCGTCAACACTGATATCAGTGCTGAAAGAGAAACCCGTTCATACACTATTGTAGAGAGGTGAGGCCAATCCATACTTTACTTGGAGACCCTGTGGAGCCACATCAGTGACCCCTGAGGGTCCCTGGACCACAGTTTGTGGCAAATTTTAGATTTTTTTTTTTTTTTTTTTTTCCGGCTCTGCAAGCAGATACAATTTGTTTTTTTTATAGCAAGGAAGAAAGAGAAAATATATTTTGAATATCAAACATGGGCCTCTTGTCGAGTTGTCAGGTGGCTCAGAGAGGTTTGTAGAATAATCCATCCAAATCACTGCTCTCTTTTTATTGTTGGACCAAAAAAAAAAAAAAAACGCAGTCATAATAGAGAGTTAGGCTCGGTGAGAATTCTTGGCAGCTGCTGAAAAACACAATCGAGTCATCAGTGTTAATAGGAAAATGCCAGACAAGTTCACTTTCATCACACTCGCCCGTGGCTTCGTGCTGCAGGTCTGCTCTACAATTTCTGTGCCGATCTAAAGGTTTTATTATACTTAGCGGGTATTTACAAGTCATTTTTATTTCATGTTATAATTACAAGTCAATTCATGCTATCAGAAAATACTTTAAAGTTCAGGCTGATAGTGGTACTTGTTTTATCTCTACGTTTTCAGTCCAACATCGGTGTTCAGGTCATGTTTTATTTTTACTGCTCGAAACAGGTTGTTATTTTAGTCTTGATACGGTATGACTGACATAATGTCCCGTTGGATAACTTATCGTGTTGACCAAATAAAGACTTATCGTTTTTGTAAGTCTGCTTACAAAGAAACACACAAACCAAAAGGTGACGTCTCCCCGTTTTCAAATCCACATGATTTGAGTTTATTTTTATTTTTTTCCACCAAGGAAACAGCTTGCAGACAGAAATGGAGATGTGGGTGTCAATTCAGAGGTCTGTAACCAGGCTGCTGAGGCTCAGCTCAGCCAATGAGGTGGTTTCTGCCTCCAGAGCGGCTCCGCCCCCACGATACATTTGTCTGACTTCACCGTCGGCACTCAGTGGTCATTAATAAGTATATTTCCTCCTTCTTTTTACCCTCAGTATCTTGTGGCATCTCCGTCTACCTCTCTGACCACCTGCAGCTCTCTCCCCGGTCCTTCCCTTGTCTCCCCCTCCTCCTCCCCCTCCTCCTCCTCCTCCTCCTCCTCCTCCCTCCCCCGTCTCCCACAGGACTGTGCTCACTGTGCGCCGTCATCCATCAGGCTTGTCATCGGTCGCTCCGGGGCGGTTGGCGAGGACTGCGTGGGACTCGGCTCATTTCCCTGCTCTGATTATCCCGGCCTGCTCAGCGGGAACGAGCAGCAGCCCCCTCCCCAACGCCCGCCACTCGGGCCTTCTTCCACCGCCTCCTCCTCGTTTTTCTGTCTCTTCTCACTTCTCCCCTATTGTCTTCCTGTGTTTATTCCACGCTCTTCTCCCCCTTATTTCTTCCCCCGATCTTTGTCCCCCCCCCCCCTTCTGCACTTCCCTTCCTCCTGCTCGGTGTGATGTTTTAAAGTCTGCGGCGTTCATACTGTATGTGTAAATACATGAAGTCCCTCTGCGTCTACCCCCTCCCAACCCAAAAGGCCGCAAGAAAAAAAAAAGCCGCGAGTTTCACCGGAGACGAGCCGTTCATTTAAAAGAACTCTTCGTGGGAGCGGTGGGACTTCCTCCCTTTTTAGCAGCTATCGAATTTTCATCACCGAAGCTGTTGAAAAGTCTCTCCTGGTGGATTCTGACAGTGAAATAAGTGTGGAGGAAAAGGCCCCGCTGTGAGTGGCAGTGAAAAATTTGCTTTATTTGTGTGGAAGCGGCGACGTCTTTGAGGGAACACGCCTGTGATTGAACGGCTGCATTTAAAATTCAACAGAAGAAGAGCTGTATTTTTTTTTTTTTTGCAGGAATACAGAAATCAAACGGAGATCCTAATGTATAAGAGGTTGAAATCCTTTGAGTGTTTTAATGCTTGCTTCTTGCTTTAGGTAGCAGATTAAAAGAGTCGGTTGATGTTCAAATGAAAGTTTTTTTTTTTTTTCTTTCTCATGAGGTAACAGGTTTTTAGAGCAACCAGTAACTGCAGGAGGTCAGATAAATGTAATGCCGTGATAGCGTGTTCCCCGAAGGAGAATTGCTCAAGTAGAATTACTTCAGATGTTTAATATGCGGGTAAATGTACTTCATTTCTTCCTATTGCCAGCAGACAGGGTATATCATGTTCTTTTTTTTTTTGGATTAACGTCACTGGTATCACTATTTTTACATTAAAAACGAGTCACGTGACTTCCGACGAGAGCAGGCAGCTGTTCAAAGGCGAAAATATTCTGAAATTCGTCTCCAAAAAGCCGGCAAAAGAGCTGGTGAATTCAGCAGCCTAAGAGACAAGCCGAGAGCTAAAAGAAGAGTGAACTCCGACCTGAATTTCAACTCTTTTTCAGACTGATAACAAGTAAAGAAGGGCAGTTTGGGAAAGCCCGAGTGAGGAAGAGCTTTTATTCTAACAATCTCCCTTTGTTCCTCAACGGTAGAATTTCTCACATTTCTTCCCGTTGTTATCATCTCTGTCACTTCCTGTGTTGTGTGAGACACTTGATTCACAACTCTGATGTCACCGTAACTGACCTATGATCGGTCCTTGGATGCTGCTCATAAGGAACTCTGTCACTCCGTCTTTCACACCTGCTATTGCACAACCAAGCAGCAACCGACAGTGGCGTCGCCCGCTGTTATGAAGCCTCGAGTTCGGTATTCTGACCGTCGCCATCTTGCTATTTCGGAGCCAGAAGTGACCATATTTGGACGAGCTGGGGAGGAGCGAGCGGTGGATCTGCCTCATTTTTCAGACCCGGAAACTGCGTCCACTTTTACATACAGTATGCACAACCCAGCACCTCCACGTCACCACCGTGGCCTGTTTGGGGGGGATCCACTTGAGAGTTTCCATCAACCACCTGCTGCCTCTAATCTTCTACCACCAGCAGCATTCAGACGGCAGGACGTCCTGTCCCATTTCCCGTCTCCGTGATAAGGATGCTTCCCATCGATTGCGAAAGTCTTTCTGTGTTGTTGAACTCCAGAAATGTGGGTTTTTTTTTGTGTGTTTTTTTTTAACACTACAAACGTTGAACCGATATACATAGTTATAGTGTAAAGGTTATTTCAAGACCAAATGTGAAGCTTCCTGAACTGCACACAGGGAGAGACTGTTGGTGTGCCAAACCCAGTGAATTTCCTTTTTGCTGCATTTCCAGTGCTTCACATCGCCTTGACAGCCCCGGCTCCCTGGAGGCTCTTCCAAAACGCACGCCTCGCACACACACACACACACACACACACACAGCAGCCAAGGAAGTTCATTTGGCACGGCCGCTCCCAGGCATGAGCTGGCCTACTTTAAAGCCCGGTCTGCATAACCAACAGGCTGAACTATTCTGGCCTCCCAACACCTCCCGTCCTCCGAGACGCCGCATCTCCAGCCCCCCCCCAAAACGAGGATCGGGAGATCCACCGGAGGGGCCGACGTCGTCTAAAGCATGTCCTGGATGTCTGCTGGTCCAGTTACACTCGGCTGAAGTCGTGACCCCATCTGCGGCTGAACGGCCAGCGTTACAAAACACACACACGGGCTCAGCAGGCCGCAGTGGTCATCTGGGGCTCGTCTACGGCCCAAATAAGCATCGAGGAGAAACACCCACCCGTGCATTAAATTACCGTCTGCAAGCACATTTTCACTCATAAAACAGACATCTAGTTGTTACTTAAACTCATTGCGATGCAGGGAAAATAGTTTGCAAAAGGGTAAAAATAAAAAGGGCATAAACCTCAAGTTCTATTTGCAATTTAAATTTCACAATTTTTTTTTTTTTTTTTTGTCCTGCAGCTCGACCACAACGTCCCCTTGGTCTGCTCCAAACAGAGAAAAAACACATTATGTGGTCATATAGGAAGTACTTAATGGGCGAATGTAGACAGCTGTGCTGGATGTCTGAATGAACTTCAACAGAAGTGCTTGACAGATGGTTGAATAATGTCTGAAACCCTGTCCAATGAACTCTGCGACTTCCCGAATTTGGCGATCACTATTACCTTCGTTTGATCAACAACTAATGAATCAAAAAGTCAAACCGATGGTCAAACTCTGGGTATAAAATCTAAAAGATTACAAGCACAGTTTCCTTCTCGCCGTCTCTGCTCCTGCTGGTTCTTTCACATCAAAGGAAGCCGGTCGAGGTGGTTCGAGCATGTAATCATGCCGGGTTCTGCCTGTCTCTGTGTTTTTATCTGGGCACACCCTAATGGGAGGACACACTGGTGCCGACCCAGGATCCTGCATCCCATCAAGCCTGCGAGGAGGTGGATGTCTGGGATGGTCTACTTTTTCCCCCATTCTGACAGGAGGCAAATTAAAAGCAGGGGATAGATTGACATATCCAGTAATTATGTTACATATTGTATTACGTAACCAGACTGATTGGAGCACAGAAGAATGGTTGCCCACGAAGCCGAGTTTTCTTGTCGAGGACACGACAACGCTGGGAATGCAGCAAAACAGCAGGAGCATAGCAACTGCAGGAAGCTTGTTCATCTGCAGCCACGACATGTGGGTCTGTTGAGGGTGACTGAGTGGGCGTGTGACAGCAAAGTCAGTGCTGCTCAACATTGTTAGCGTTTCCAAAAGCCTCCTGTGTAGCTGCACGGCACAAACAGAAAATGATGAAAGTTTTTTTTTTTTTTTTTTCTTCTACTTCTTCTTCAGGGTCGAGTTGCCACGTGGAGGAAATTAAGTTAATATTTTCTTTATGAAATGTTATTTTTCTGAAGTTGCGGTAAAGCTGTGGCCTATGAAAAGCCTTGCAGTTGTACAGGGTGACTTGTTCCTCCGTTACTGCGAACACACACACACACACACACACACACACACACACACACACTGCAGATTAGCTGAGTCAATAACAAACATACCAAAATACTCTCGAGCACAGTAAATGTGTATTAATCCGCATTTAAAAATGGTCCCAGACAAATGCACATTTTACACCTGTTTGATTAACGCTTTCTTGACAATTATACAACACCAAAAACAACATTGGTTTTAACCGTTTAAAAACATTCATCTTTGTATTTTTCAGCCATTTATAAAGACTTACATGTTCAATAGGGAAGTCAGAAGGTTTTGATAAACAAGAGTATCGCATGCATTTTTTTTGTAGTCCCTTGTTTTAGTCATGAGACTTTCATGGGATTTCCCGACATTCCCATGCGAGAGGTGTCACTCATGACGAACCCTTAGAAAATGATCACCAGACTCAAGTTCCTCTCTGAACTTCCTGCAAACTAGCTGCACTGCATTGGGGTTTTTTGGGTTTTTTTTTTTTTTTTTATTATTATTCTGGCTCGCAATGTTTCTAGCCACAGGAGAACCTGTCAGTACACCACCTTTCCAGCACCACAAAGTAAACTCAGAGACTTGCCGGTGAAGACAGTGAAGCGTTCAGCATCTAAAGAGCCAGATGTTTTCCCTCGGAGGAGTCGGTGGTGCCCGGAAACTAGAGCTGGGAGGAGCAACAAGACTTCCGTCAACTTCACGACTCCTAAAGAATTCATTTGTTGTTTGGTGTCGACTGGATGCGCGTGCACCATCTGCTCGCCATCATTTTCTAAAGGTGATAATTTGTCACTTTTGGCTTCCCCAAAGTGGCAAGACAGATCAGTCATTCGCCGCTTTTAAGGAAAATATATTGCGGTTGAACATCAGCTTTATCCTTAAATGTGAAATATTCTTGTGATGAAGCAGCTTGCGATCACGTCAAAGCAGCTGAAAACAGCCGTCAGTCCACTAGAGGTCACCGAGTCACTATCGAGCCTGCTTTCTTTTTACGCATGATGAATTTAACTTGCGTACGTTAAGTTACTCACGTGACCGAAGAGCTAGGAGTTCAACTCCAGGAGAAAGCGAAGCGGATTTCTTAGAAGTAACCGAAGTACGCGACTCGCATAACGTAACGTTTTTAACATATTTATCGTGTCTTGACCTTGTCCTCAAATTACTCGAGACCCGATTCGCCCCAAGAAGACTTACAAACAGTTCAGGTTTGAGACGGTTAAGCCGGTTATCCAGGAAGTGAAGCACCGCAGGACTTAGACGATGTCACTCGTACTTCCCACGTCGAAGACTCGCGTGAACGCGGCATCGCTTCGACAGCACACCCAACAATCTCAACATAATCTTTTTACAAACTAGGGAAACAAAACGGGTTTACAGGAAGTATGTTATTCCAATTATAAGTGGCTGGTTTGTAGGCTCTAACATTGACACTGGGATACAGGCAGCGAGGCAGCTCACTACACCTCAGAACAGTGATTCCTCATTAGTCCGGTCCCAATTACTCCTCGCCACGAGCTGACTCACGAATGCCGGCTAACAGCTGAAGATCTTCACACGCGATAACAAATTAGCTCACTCCACAGAGAGAGAGAGAGGTTATTATACTTTTTTTTTTTTTAAGGCTTAAGAAACGTGGGACTCTGTGGAAAACAAATGATCTGAAACGCAAATTAGAGACGTGGAGAGATGTGAAGTTTCCCTCCTCCGGAGCAGGAGTCTCTGTGAGAACAATCAGGAGGCTATTTGTAAAAAAAAAAAAAAAAAAAAAGAAAACTGCTGCTATTGTAGTTCAGCTCGATCTGAACCTGTCTATCCGTCCGGCATCGCAGAAGAACTTTATGCATCGGGTGGGGGAAGAAAAAAGGTATGAACAGTTTATCACAGAAACAAACACATTCTCCGCTCCAGTTTTTACCGGTTCAAAAGCTTTTAGTTAAAATGCAAGTAACCCCGACCGAGAGAAAAGCCTCACCAACACGGGAAGGACATGAAAACATGAGGAAACAACACAGCTCGAAATGACTGCAACCATGCAACACACTTTCACGACAATTAGGTTGCACTGTTCCTGCTCGGCACTGATTTATTTATAAGCACCAGATGATCAATAATAAATATTCAGACTGTTCTTATGAATCTTAAATGGAAAAATTAAAACCTCTGGCTCAGCTCTTCTGCAGCGCACCAACGACCAGGCTGGTGTCGGTATGTTCTGTACACGGTTTAGAGCAGTCATGTGACTTAAGGCCTGAACAAACTTAAATACACTATTTTTTTCCATAATCTCTCCAAGTTATGTCTCACATATTACAATATTTACTCCTACTGGATGCAGGCATTTAGATGAGAAATATCCGAGTTCATATATGATTACAAAAAGGCTCTGAGTCTATAGAAACTCCGGTGGCTCTAAAAGCTTCCTCTCCACTGACGGTACCGGCTCTACTCTACTTTACTGTATTTCGTTTTCCACTGCACATAGTAACCCCGTTACTATAGCGACCCAGCATGAAACCGGCGTGATGGCATTTTCAAAAACCACCTCAACAAAATTGCCTTTCACTTCTACAACAGTGCAACACCTCCGGGGCCAGTTTTGCTCCAAACACCGGTCCACCTTCCTTGTTTTTCAGGCGGGCAGGAACACGTATCGGTGAGGGGGGGGGGGGGGCGGGGAGTTGGACACAAGACCGGTTTCATTAAACACTCACTGGGTGCAAAAGTCCAAAGAAACATTGACCCACCTGCACCGAACTGTTCCAGCGAAGGAGGGACGGGACACAAACTTCTGAACAGAGAGTTGATCAAACTGTGGAAGCTCGTGCCGGATACCATCCAGGGACAATGAAAAACAAACAAAAATAAGCGAGCCGAGCCGGCCTCGTCAGCGGTGACAGGGTTTAACATTCGCTTTTTATAACTACACATAAACTAAACCGTTATTTAGGGTTTGCGGTTAATCACAAATCAAAGTATTGGAAAGAATCCACCTCGGAGATCATTACGACACACGGTGAGGCCATTATGTTCAGCAGATTTCATGACAAAGTCACAAACATTTCGCTGAAAAGCAAAAAGTCTACCTCAATCTGGCACGAGACAAAAAAATATACAAATCAATGAATCATCGAAGTGATTAGGAATGTTTTGGTCTGGATGAAAGTTGAGGACCAAACTAGGGAGCGACATTACAATCCGCGGAAATGACTCAGCTCTTAACGTCAACAAAACTTAATTTTGAAGTACAGAGCATATTCTTCTCATAAAGTTTGGAGAGTACGCCTGCAGGAGCCAAAAAGAGAATTTCAGCTTATGAACATCTTCAATCAAGGTTTAAAAAGGAGGATGTATAGTTAGAGCCACAAAGGATTTTTTTTTTCTTGTTATTATTGTTGTCAGACTCACATTGTCGTTTTTTGTTTTGTTTTAATTTCTTAAAAAGGACCAAAATCGAAGCAGCAGAACCAGACATCTTCTAATTTAATGTGTTTAAAACTGGTGGTCGATACTCGGCATGGACTAAATCCCCGGGTTTATGTTTTTATACTGATATTAAAAAGGCTTTCAGCGGTGCGTCCCTACGAGCCTGCGTTTAGGTCTCATGGCGCCGTTGCATAACCGAGAGGAGAGTATAAATCCAATACAGCACAGTTCAACTTTAAAAGATATCCTGCTCAGGATTAACGCTCGCTGACGTCTCTGTGACTGGCAGATGAGCCGGGTGATATTCAGAAATCCCCTGATCAGTAATGAAACCTGCAGCTTCCCAAAGCCGCTGCACACATGACGGACTATCAGTGATGTGATCCGGGGTCACGGCGGATAAAAAAAAAATGTAGAAAAAAAAAAAGAAAACACAAGATGAGTCATCTTGTGTTTTGGTTTCGGTTTCGTTTTAACTGATAAACCAAATAAAAATGACATTTTAGAAGCTGCAAATGGGAAACATTTGACCTTTTTTGCCTGATAAACGATTGAGATTAATATGTAATTACTTTTTTAATTAACTCATCAATTAAAGTGGTGCAAAAATATTAATGAAGCTCGTCAAAAACAGACACGGTCACAAGTTACGAGTGAAACACTTAAAAAAAAAACGACTAACTTAACTTCAATTACGATCCTCGTTTGCTGTCGCAAACAAAACCAAAAAGTTAAATGCCAAAATTAATTCAACACAAAATTTCTAACATTTCAGCAGCGACGCAGACAACCGTCTTCAGATCAAAAGAAGCGTTCACGCATCCGATAAACCTTTGGAGGCGGGAAAGCCTCCGATTTTTGTCATCTCGAGGGTGCGAACAATGTTTACGTGACAGAAGCGCCTTTTCAATTAGTCCTGTTCTACAGATGTCTCCACACAACAACGATCCTCCGCAAAAAAAGAAAGAAAGAAACCCAGCAGAACATTTCAGACGCCCGCTCCATCCTTCACATGTTGGTTTTTTTTGTTGTTTTTTTTCCCAGAAGAAACGTGATCAAAGCTGATTTTTCTGCAACTGTCTGACAGTCTTTGTCATTTCTCTCCCTTTGTGGAGCACTTTGTTTATTTCCCCCGGTGGACTCTTTGAATGCGACGTCGGCGCTGCTTGTGTATCTGTTTGCATACGTCAGTGATTAACGGTGTCGGAGGCAAAATGTCTGACGGAGCAGGATCCGTACGGCGTAGCGGCGCGCACGCACACGCGCGCACACACACACACACACACGCACACACACACACACACACACACACACACACACACACACAGCACCGGCGAAGAGCTGACACTTGGGGCCGGTCCCACAATGAAGGCATGGAAGCGGTCCTGCGGTACATTCGGTCCCTCCGACTGATTGTCATGCTAAAGATCCTGCGTGCACAAACGAAATGATGACAAATGTGAATTTTTATTTATTTGTAATTTTTTTTTTTTTTTTTTTTTTTTTTTAAGTTGATCCGTGGTGCGAGAGGACACAGGAGGGAAAACCGCAGCACATTTTCCTCCACGCGGTAAACTCTCCTCCGCATATAATTTAGTGTGTCGGGTCACATTATTAGCCTCCGGTGTCACCTGTCAGACAGCTCGCTGTAAACACGGGAATTATTTAAGGCTGGTTCGCTCGCTGTCTCATCGCTACACTGATGGAAATGTGAGAGACGGACAGCAGCGTCTTCGTTTGGTCTGCAGAAAGTGGCAAGAATGCAGTTTAATGCCTCCAGGCATTTATTTATATTTAATATGAATACACAAAATGATAAATATATGTAACAGCAACATCTTCAAGAGCGTGGGAGGATGCCGTTATATGGCTCTCACCATGTAGCCTATTTATTCTAAATTTTCATTAAATCAGTTTGATATAATTTGTTGTTTGCTTTATTTTTCATTCATAACATTTTATTTTAATTATTTAATTTAATTGTTTATGTTAATTAGGTTATTTGTTTTTAGTTTTCCTTTATATATATATATACATATAGGTTTTTTTATTAGTTGCTTATTAGTTGCTTATCATTTATTATGTTTCAAAATAGTTTCACCTTTTTAAAAAAAATTACTATTTTTGATTTGATGTTTTATATATTTTTATTTTTGGTTTATTTTATTTAATATTATAATATATTTTTTTAAATATTTCTTAATCAATATGAATTATAAAGTCCTTTTTTTTATCCATTCATGTTTTATTATTTAGATTAGATTTAAATTTTCTATTTGCAATGTTGTTGTTTTTTTAAAAAGCCTTTTTTTTTTTTTTAAACTGGGAAGTACACAGCACAGGACATTTATTTAATAGCCCAACACATATATAGACTCCCAAAACAGATTTTTATAGCCTGACATCATTTTCAGGGTTTTCCCGATGTAGGCTTTGAAGAAAATAAAAAATTCCAATTGAGACAACCAATCCATCTCCCAGCAGGGAAACCTCTGTTATCGCCCACAAATCACGGCTCTAACCTCCAGAATGATGTTTCTAAACACATAAATATATCACCTCTGTGTTGCACTAAAACATGGATGAGCCCGATCCTTCCTGAGGAGAACTTATGGCAGGGGCGCTCCATCAGCCTCACTCTCTTCCCCCGAGAGGACAAAGGGGATTTATGCTGCCGAGAAGACACTCAAAATGATCGCAGCGTGAGAGGAGCCGGGGCGGAAACCCCTAAAAGTAAGCCGACCGAAGGCAGGATCAGAGGTCTAGGAGGGTAGTCTGGGAAATGAAGGCGTTGATCGATGTTTCCTGGGCAATTTCACGGGCGTCGACTTCCAGCAGAGAGAGAACCAGAAAAGACAGAGGACAACTGTCAACTTCAGAAAAAGAAGACACTCCAAAAAGAGTAAGTGTTATAGAGTCTCTTTAAAGTGTGAAGAATGGCAATTACTGAAAATAAGATGGAACAGGGACCACTACAGGTTAACAGTGTAATCAATAACCTTCTCCAGTTTCAGCTCCAGCGATCAAACATAAAATTCTGCCTTTAAAAAAAAATCTCCTACATTTAAGAACCATTTTCTGCCGAACAATACGCAGGAAGATATTCGACGTATTCCATCTATTGGCTTACATTCATTTTTGTATGGCATGAAAATCAATACGGGGACTCATTAAACTTAACTGGATTTGTATCATCGTTGAGGCCGCTGATGCAAAATGTAAGTATCTGTAAACAATTCACCGTCTCGGACTAAAACCTTTAGCGCGAGCTACATTTGCTGGACATTTTCCAGAGCTTTCAGTCGCATCATGTTGGGTTTCACATGGATGCGTATTGATATCGCAAGTATGACATTTCTGTTCAAAGCTCAAAAAAAAAAAACTCAAATAAAATGAAAACGTTTGGGCAAACTGCTAATTTCCAACCTTCAAACTCATTTATTATTTTGTACTATTTAATATGGGAATAATAAATGCGTCCGTTTTGCCATTGTAGAGTAGTTCATAAGGAGCATAGATAGATAATGGGTGCTCTTGAGACTGGAGAGTACAAAACCACTCATGTTCAATTTTTCACGGTTTATTTGGTGGTTTTCAAAGAATTAGGTTTTCAGTAAATGGTTGAAGAAGACCGTCAAACAAACAAAAGAAATTAATGCTTTGGGTCAAAAATGACTTAAAGGCGTCACTCATAAAGCGAGAATTATCTGCGGACTCTGCACTTTCCTTCCGCTCTGCGGAGCTTCGAAGCATCGTTCGGTTCATCGTTTGGTTTCTACGAGCCTCAACACGCTTTTTGGATTTCGTCTCTCGGACTCGTTTCCAGCAGCAGAAGACATTTATCTCCGGTGAAAAAGCCAAAGTACCAAACAGCAGACAAAGACAAGCTGGTGAAGCATTTAGAGCCAAAAATATTTCCCTCAGGCACTGGTGGAGACCAAAACTGAGCTTAAAGGAGCCAAATATTGGACATACATGTATAAACTGCACACAAACAAGACTTGTGAGGAGTGATATGAAAGCCTAACGATGTCAGCAAATAGGACGAATACCAAATAATTGCATGCGTCTGAAAATCAATGCCTCCGATTCAACCGAACATCTTTCATCTTTGGGTTTTGAGCCTGCTGAACGCACATCAGCTTTGGCCGTGATGTAATTGTAATGTTTTCACTTTGGAGAGGACCCTTTGATTTCTCACTATTTTTCCTGATGCTTTTTAGACTAAAGAAAAGCGTCCCTCATATTCTCTGGTGCACTGAACATTTTTTTTTTTTTTTTAATGCAAACTCACATTGACTCAGTCTGACTCACGCATTCAAACCGAGCTTCCACAGAGCAAAATGCAGGTCAGGAAGAGAGACGCTGACAACCCCCTACTCCCTCCACCCTCACCCCCCTACCTCCCTCGATGATACATTCATGGGTGAAAACAAGGCAAAAAAAAACAAAACTGCATTGTGATGACAGTAGCAGGCGGCCTCCGGGACATTATGATGGATTGTGGGTACTGATGAGATTGAGTAAGTGTTTTGGGAGTGGGGGGAAATATATGCCGCCGTGAAGCTTGAGGATTATCCACCCAGAATGAGTGGAAGCAGGAACTGCATTGTGTAGGTGTGCATTAGCATAGGTGAGCGAGTTCCCTGTTGAATAAACTTGGAATATGCATGAGTACGTATCTCTACATTTAACGGCGAGCCGCGCTCCGAAATTACAGCTTGTTAGCACATTAAGGGACTTTTTTTTTTTTTTTTCCTGCGGACTAATTTACATGTCATGAAATGATGATGATGTTGTGAGGCTGCTTTGTTCAAATCTGCTGACGGAAACAGTCCAGATATACTGCGAGTTACACCTGCAACAGGTGGCAAACGCAGCACGTTGACTGGCACCGATGAGCTGCACGCGTTTGTGCTTTTGTGTCTTGTGAGGACCAGTTTAAGAACGGAAATGTAATAAACCCCAAATGTTGGACGGTCACATTTACATTGATTCATTCACTGTAACAGAGAGCAGGGATCGCAGAGATCATTATAGCTCGCTTCACGTGGCCTTCAGTGGCCATTAAAAACATAGGAACCATCTGTATTGTTGCCTGGAGAAGGCTAAAGCAGCTGCACTGTCGAAACTATAAATGCCCCTTTGGGAATAACTGGTGGGGATATGCATAATTTAAAAGGAAGGTCCTCACAAGTGGAGAGGAACATATTTGTTACAGTGAGAACCACATGGCGTTAAGTCCAAAATCTTTCAAATCCATTACAAGGTGTTAGTTTGGACTTTATTAGTGTTGAGTTTCAGAAGGAAAAGAGATCAAATATGGGTGTTTGTCACTGCAGCTGGCAAATACTCCCACAGGTGCAGCAATACAAACACGCCTGCGTCCAGACACCTGTCTGCACGCCCGCGGTAAGTCGGTTATTGGCACCGAAGCGGGATTTGGTAAACAGTAGACTGTGATGCAACCCGTCTCCACCGCGCTCTGCCTCTACTTGTCTTGTAACGTCGGGCGAAAGGGCCGCGGGATGACGCAAAGCAGGTTCAACCGGACCGGCGGCATAGCAGAGTCAAAAATAATAATAATAATGATAATCACCAAAAAAAATTCATGTCATTATGCAACTGTGTGAAAGCTACAGGTGGACGCATGTATTAGACACTACGTAAACAAAGGGAACCAAGCTTGGCAACTAACTGAAGGATGATTAATGGGAAAAATATGTTTCTCTCACACGCACACGCACACGCACACACACACACACACACACACACACACACACACACACACACACACACACACACACAGACAGAGTTTACATTTAACCAGCTCAACCTGACTTAAAAAACAAGACTTCTAGGAAATTCATTTAGTCTCTGCAGGATATTGATTTCAAAAATCCTCCATACTTCCCTTCAGGACTTCTCCTTTCTCTCTTTACCCACTTGAACCAGATCATTCAGGTGAATGATCTGTTTCGGTAAACATAACCACAAATATCATCCGTTTATCACCTCGCAGCTGATTGTTAGCGGGCCCTGAAGTGCCTTCCAGCAGCATTAACGTTATTATCTCATGACATGGCCTGTAGATTCAGACATTAAAGAAATTAAATGTCATTTCCCCTTAAGGGCAGCTGAAGCGGCCACGGTTTATTTCTAAAGCCATTTTTCAGGTGAGTAACCACCATAATCATCCTTGTCACTTTGTATGAAAGCAGTGAACCCCGGGAAGGTTGAAATCAATCAAAATGCCACATTTTAAGCTAATTTCCTTACTTTCTAATACAATAAAACTGTCCACATAAAACAAAACAAAAAAGAGAGAGAAAAGCAATTATTAAAAGAGGGCAAACAACCAGGTACCAAATGTCAAATAAAATATCCTCAGCACAGGAGGAGAGCAAAAGGTTTTAAGGAGAAAATTCAGCCGGTGAGTGCAACAAGCGTGCGGTGATTCAGAGCAGAAGTTCTCCGAAGTGGCTCTCTGTTTTTAACGTCTCGCTTGTGATCATTATGAAATGCTGCTCGTCAGTGGGAGGAAGTGTTTTCCCGCCTACATGATAACAGCCAGCAAAAAAAAAAAAAAAAAAAATTGCTCCATCTTCACACGACCTGAGTTTTGTGAGCAAACTTCACATTTTCCGGGATGCTGTAGTGCGACAGTATGTCACGGACGCCTGTTTCCACAATGAGCAGTCATTGAGAAACGGCTTATGTAACTGTGGGCTTTAAAAATCAAACAAAAAAAAAAGAATTAAAAAAAAAATTTCAAAATCGCATTTGTCTTTGTCGCTGCGAGCTGCGCGAGTCGGCGTTCGCGCTCGTCGAGTCGGGATTAAGTGGCGGAGTCAGAAGACAAGAGGAGAAAGAAGGGCGCTCGAGTGAGGGTCTTAAAACAACAAAGGTATTCCCCTGGACTTCATTACCCACAATGCTGCGGCTCTCGACACCGCTGGCCTATTTTGTGTCACTGTGGAAAGCAGATGGTTGTGCCCGGAGCGAGAGAGCCTAATTTCCCATCACCACCTGGGAGCAGGCGGAGAGTGATCCGGCGCTCGGCCCTCATTAATTAAACGCTGTAATGGCGTGCGCGTCCTGTTGGGATGAAACACGCCACGCTGAAACCCCGTGGCTCGGGGAACAGGAGGACATGGACACCGGCAGGAAGCTCTATTTATCTCTGTCCGTTTCAGAAATAACAAACGACACTCTCCCCTTTGTTCTGCTTCTCTTGTTACTTTCTGACGACTACAGATGTGTCTGGATTTAAGCGTTTTCCTTAAATCCACCTGGTTTTCAATGGAGTTTGGTGCGGTGAGGTGAACAGGAAAACAAATTCACAAACAATCGCACGAACGCGACAAACACGCTCTGCGCTTCTTCTTCAGTCATTCAGGGAGTAAATATTTTGACATTAATGCGAACCTTTTTCTGATGTAAACGCAGTAAAACGACAAACGAAGGCAGACTTGTTACAAAAAGATAAAGGTGTGAGCTTGAGTCAGAGTTGAGTCATAAATCTCAGCTTCACACAAACAAAAAAAATACTTTAAACGTTACTGACTCGCGACTTGATCTTTACATACTGAATAAATGATACAGCATCTCTGAGCACAATATTAAAACATAATGCTATAAATCAGACTACCTACATTTAGTCAAGCCAGCATTAAGAAATTAGAGCAGATGGAAATGTACAACTGCGACTTATTCAAGATGTTTATTGGGACTTAATTGCCAAGAACGCAGACTTACTGTTGTCATACAAAACAAGGACTTTGTCGCACTTCTGTAAAAAATCACCACGAAAAGGTTCGTCCCAATAAGCCGTGTTTCAATATTGTGCATGAAATAAATCGCAATTATTGTATGACAATCATCAGCTAAAATATCGCGGCCGCGACAAGTTGTGTTCGTTTCAATCACATCAATAGAAGAAAGAAGAGAACAGAGCGGCGTAGCCACCTGTGAGAGCAAATACTCATTAGCAGCAGGTCTGTAGCAAATGGTGATTTAAATTGTCTATTAATCTGCTTGGCTTTTTGTTTTTTAATTCATCACTTAGTAAAAGTTTGTCCAATTTCAATATCCGACTTTATAAATGAGAGAATGACGCCAACTCTTTATGTTTGTGAAGCTGGAACTCACAAATGTTGGTCATTTTTGAGTACATTTGATAAATCAACAGTTAATTATTGATCAACCTTATTGTTAACTACTTGTGGTCTATATTTATTTTGTTCAAACAGCTGGTATTGCTGCTTTCCGTCCGTATAAACTTGAAGACTCACACTGTATATTTAGAAGCTCCTCTTGGTCCATGACTTACAAGTATTACGCAAGCACTACACTGCAAGGCAGGCGCAGTTCCTCAGTAAGCCCGTGGATAAAACTGTGTAAGGGAGGTTTCAGCTCCACCGGCCACCAGCTGACAGACATCATCTGTGAGGTTATATTTATTTATTTATTTATTTTAAATTTTATGAAATCATCCAATCAGTAGCATTCAGCTTTTAATCTCTTTTTGATCCTTTAAAGCCAACTTACTGCAGCTCATCCATGCTTAAATGAAAGACAAACAAAAGCAAACAAAAAAAGGTTACTGCCCTTTTGTTTGGCATTTCATGTCATTGTGAAGTTTGAAATTTGAAACACGCCAATTGCAAAGTGGTCTCTATAAATGCGGACGGTCATGAGAAAGCCATGTGAAAAACCGTCCTCGGTGATTCTCGCAAAGCCTTTAATCACCTCTGCTCGAACACGAGGGACCGACCAGAGGAAGCCAAGTAATCATGTTACAGTTGGGAGTAATCTATGCTTATCGAGGCTGCTGGAAGACGTCAGGTAACTATGAGTGTTCACATTGAACAAAAATGTGACCCGCCACCGGCAGCAGCCGTCCAGCCCTGCAGGAAGGCGCCGACACGCACACACAAAAAAAGCTTCAAACCTGCTGAGGTCAACTGAAGAAACTCTGAACCACCACAAGCGAAAAAAAAAAAAAAAAACATAAAAGTCTTGCAGTGTAAAGGAGAGACACATCAAAGACTTCCTGTATGCGAAGGAAGTTCTCATAAAATTTACAGGAAATCTGGTCGATGGGAGAAGAAGAAGAAGAAGAAGAAGAAGAAGTGTCAGCTTACGGAATAAAAAGGGCGCAGACTGGTACAAGAGGAGGAGGGTTGAGATACCGCTGTCCGGGTTCTGGTCCAGAAACCTTGTGAAGCTGATTTTGTCTTTGAAACCCTCAAGAACATGTTTAATTCGTTCAGTAAAACGGCTGCATTGAGTCACAGAACCAAGTGGCGCAAAGACGAGCTCGGACATCAAGTCTTTGTTCGTAGGCGGCTGTAGAAGCAGGTTCGTTTTTTCTTTTTTTTTTGCACGACTTCAACTAGCGCCGAGGTGCACGGAGAAGGATAACGAAACTACAGGAGGTGCAAACTCCAGCACAGGGAGACTGGGTGTCCCCACTTCATGTAGGACTGCACATCACTGTTGTGCCTGGTCCCACGCTGTCAGACCAGGTTTTGATTGGCTTCAGTTTTCGAAAGTCAGAACTGCAGGAAAGACGCTTTTCTCAAAGTCTGTAAATGCGGCGGCAACAAAGGCATTCCCGCTGAAACCTAAAGGTGAGTGCAGGAAATCAGAAGCTGAAAGAACTCCCAGTCACACAGGTCGGCAGACTGTGGCGCCGCAAAGGACCGTTTACTGTGAAACCTTAGCTTCCACTCACGCTCACTGTATTTACTCAGCGTGGGAGTTGGATGGAGCTTCTCTCAGCGTGGGTAACGTGTCCCACATTGTCCCACATTGTCCCACATTGTCCCACACAAACATACTACGTTGATTCCCATTTGGTTTGTTGGTATCTGGTCACAACGTTAACGCAAGACCAGCAGGTTTGGGCTTTTTGGCTTTATCCCGGTCGACTGGGTTTGTGGGCAACACGGAGCTATGACACGCTTTATGGAAGTACTCGGATATTAGTCAGTCGGTGCCGTGCGACTGGGGATGAGTATCGTCCAAACGTTTTGATACCGGTACCAATACCACTTCTTGAGCAATGCTTTTTTTTCCAATAAAAATGTTGTAAAATAAAAACATTTTGGTTCAAGTCTTTAGTTTTCATGCAGTTTAGAAGGGGAAGAGTGTAACTGAGTTTTTTTTTTTTCTGAAGCTACAAGTTTGCAAAGAAGCTATCGCTAATTAATGTGAAGTAACTCAGAGCAGTAAAAAAAAAAAAAAAGAGTTTGAAACGAGTGACATAATGTGCTCTAATGTCAGATTTACTTATCGAAGTTGAAAACCGAATGATTTTATTTGATCTCCGTGAGCCTCCCAAGTAAATACCGCGTATCGTAAACGCTGCCGCTCACTGACGAGATTCGCTTCTGTGTAAAAGTAACAAAAGGTACGGTAGGTACTGAAATTTGGTCGCGAACGGGAGGGATTTTTTTTTCTTTCGAAAGAATGAAACGAGGAAGAGCGGTCGGAGCCACAAAACTATCAAAGTTCAACACCGAGCTCCTACATACGAGACAAGAGGCTTCAAAAACACGCCCCCCCCCCAAAAAAAACAGTTTGATCCTCTTCTAGAAGGTAGCAAAGCCACACAATCAGAAAAAGCGATGAGAATTTAAAAAATTCATCTCAACTGTGGGGGAAGGAGGACGGCAGCCGAGAGACACGCATCTTTCGCGTTCCTTCATTTTGAAGTGCGGTCTGCAGAGAGGCTGCAGAGCAGTCGCACAAATGTCGACAGGAAATTGTGTATTTGTTTCCAATTCAAATGCATTTCTCCTCGCACACAAACAACCTCCGAGAGTCCGTATTAAGTGCGTGGAGTAATATCAGCGGGAGGATAATAAGCACGGGAGGCGAGGGCGGTGACTGATGCCTGCTGCTTTTAAAAACAACTCGCACGGTGCCGGAACAATGGAAGTCATCTGCCCAGCTGCATAATTCAACAGCACGAGGGCGGGGTTGTGATACATACCCAAACCCAGCATGAATATGTTGTTGAAGTGATATGATTGCATGCAACAATGCATAATTGTTTCCCGACAACTGATTTAATCAAACATTAGAATTCAAGAGGGCAATCAGGGCCGATTTTTTTGTTGTTGTTTTGTTTGTTTGTTTATTTGTTTCCCCCCTCTCTTTCTGTGGTCGCACAGAGATCCTGTATTTTATTTTATTTTTTGGCAACACGTCTCAGACGGCCACACACAGCCCTGACTGATAGTCTACCACTTGTGAATTAAGAAGCAATCAAAACAAAAACAGAAACCTCCCAGAAAGACAAAAAGCAATCTCTGACTCAATAAATGGATGTCAGAGGGTGTGATTCTTTTCGCACCGACATCCTCATTTCCCGTCCAAGGATGACATCAGCGGTACAGAAAACGTTTCACAAGCGGTCAATAGCTTGACTCACAGAATAACGTCCGAGTTCTAACAACCGGTCGATTGGCCTCACTCGCAGCCCTGTTTTTCCTCAGAAGAACTTCTGTGTTAGTTGCCGATTAAGAATTCCGGTGACGGCTCGAGTGCGGCTGGGAATTATTCTGCAAATATTATCATGCTCGGATTGTTTTCTAAAAGCGCAGAGAGTCTCGAGAGACCACACAAAAAAATTTTTTTTAAATGTTCACGCTTAGAAAGTGCGACGAGACGCATCAGAGAAGAAGAGCCACCAAAGACCGAGGAACAGGAAACCTTCAGACACCCGACACGGAGGGGAACTTGCAGCACAGCTGACGAGTCATAATGTGGTTTTTCACCCGCAGATGCGAAGCGACTGATTTCAATCTTGCGGCGTATCGCAGCAGCTCGATAAAGTCCCCCGCTTTGATTCTCACCTCTGCTGCACGTTGTGCTGATCTTTACAGGAAGTTTCTTTTAAAGTGGCGTCTAGAAGAAAAAAAAAATGAACTGCAGCGTGAAGTTCAATATTTTCAAAGCAGTTTTTCAAAAGGAAAAAAAAGTCAAAACTATGTTTTTCATCTGATTTGGCTGAACTGACCGTTTAAAGTCATGAAACATTCTAGTTAGAGGCTGAACCCTAATTCATACACATCTAAAACATTTGAAATGCAGCAGAAGGGGGGACAAAAGAGAGATCGTCTATGATGTTGAATTAAAAGCGAAATCCAATTTTGTATCCAAGTAAACATGTTTCTTCTGTGGTTTGGGTGAACATCCTCTGGCCTCGCTTATAAACAATTTAGAGCGGAAAATAAGCTGCAAAGGCCTTCTTTTTTTTTTCTTTCTAGAAATACAGTACTAAAAGAAAATTACAAATTGTTACTGAAGTTCAAATTAAAGCAGACGCAACGTCAGAAAAAAAAAAAGGCTGCCGATGCTCACTGCTTTGGATCCCTACAGGATGTAAGTGCTGAATTAAGTGTTTGCACTGTTGACAGATAACATCAAATTACACAGTTTGTTCTGACAGCTGCTGTCACAAATTGTCTCAACATCAAAGACGCCCGGCGCGTCTCCACACTTCCAGGATTCATCTCACTGTGCCATCACTTGGATGTTTGTCAAAACTTGGACTGTACAATTAGGTCATTTTGACATGACGCCGTTGTTTGCTCTGATTTCTTCCTCTACTCCCTGAGGTGTGTGTGTGTGTGTGTGTGTGTGTGTGTGTGTGTGTGTGTGTGTGTGTGTGTGTGTGTGTGTGTGTGTGTGTGTGTGTGTGTGTGTGTGTGTGTGAGGTGAGCTCATCAAACACATAACTCCAAAACCAACAGCCCACCTGTTGTACAGACATCGCACTCACAGCAAAGGTCAAAGGTCAACACGGGGAGCTGATCTACACACAAGTCTTTCTACATGACCGTGAACTCGGTCTGAAAAAGCTGCGACGTCACGATCATTTCTTACATGAGAAACCAAAACACAAAAAATGAATGTGTGTGTGTGTGTGTGTGTGTGTGTGTGTGTGTGTGTGTGTGTGTGTGTGTGTGTGTGTGTGTGTGTGTGTGTGTGTGTGTGTGTGTGTGTGTGTGTGTGTGTGTGTGTGTGCCCGTTCTTATTATAGCGATGGTTCAGCCTCGATTCAACACCATAAACAACAGCCACAACACGGAAAACACATTCCTCACGCCCCAGTTAGTGCAATACAAATATTAGTCAGAGCCGATATAGATATGTCAAACAGAGAATCTACATTCAAAGTGTCTTATTATCAGGTATGTTATCTCCACTCACCTTATTTCTTACGTTCTAGAAAAATAGCTGGGAAGTGACTATTCTTTGTTACGAGGGTCAGAAAACGTCCCTAAATGAGACAGAATGGGAAATGGGGCTAAATCTTTCTCATTACGGTCCAGTGGATATAATATTATTTGATCGTAATGATCAGAAAAGTCCGATAGAAGTAACTAGCTCTCACAAAGTAGATATCTTTTATAAAACTGTATGCTTGGCGCCACGTCTCAAAATGCAGCTAATGCGAATTCATTTCACGACAAGGCACAAAGTGAAACTGAAACTCTATATTCCTGCGTCATTTTAAAGTAAATGCAGAACGTTATGAGACGCGCAATGCTGGTGGTTAAAGAAAAAAAAAAAACAAAAACGCTTTACGCTTTTGAACTTTGGTTATTTTCCCCCAAAACATTTGTTGGCTGATGAGTAACAGGATATGGCTGTATAGAAATGTCAAAGTAGAAACAATGCAGAGCAATATGCTGTCAAGATGATTTCAGACCGCATTTATAACTGTTTTAAGGGTAAAATGTCCCAGTTTACTGATTCTTGTGCTTTTAAACGAAGACAGCTATGTTGAGGGAGTGTTAAAAAAAAAAAAAAAAAAAAAGTTCAAGTATTGACTACAAAGACAAAGGACTTGCTTTGAGTCCACAGGTCTAAATGTCTCTCGGACATTTTTATCTCGGCCACACAGACCGGATCAGATCAAACGCCGCCGTGGACCCGCAAGCAACTTGGTATTAAAAAAAAAAAAAAAAAAAATGAATGAGAGGAATTATCATCTTTGTTCTTTCTGCAGCTCCCTGGTGTTTTCCCATTGCTAATTCCTAATCTTAATGACTAGCAGATAAGCACGAGTGTTAATTAAAGAGAGCTGCATGGTAATTATATCTCAGAGGGACCTGCGCCAGTGCCCCCTTCTGCACCAGCTCCTCCAGCTGACACTCCAACCCGTTTTTTGTTTTTTTTTTTTTTTTCCCTCCTCCCTCACAGCATCAGGCATTCGACGCTCTCACTCGCTCTTCTTATTATCTCATCCTGACCCAGTGCATTCACCTACTTTCTGAAAAATGGAAGGAGGATCCACGCTCCAATGACATGGAAGTAATAAGAAAAAAAACACACAAAAAAAACACTTTGAGATATATATATATATATATACACACACGAGTGTTTGGAATCGCAGGGGAGCACATGAAATCAAAGCCAATATTTTCATATGAGAAATGGATGGGGTCTCATAAAAATACACCTTGAAAACAACTTCGCCAGAACTTCATAAATCACCGAGCGCTGCTGGAGAGGTGTGGGGGAGCGAGCCTTTTGCTCTTATGAAATTACTGCGACATCAAAATCCATCACAACCGGCAGCTCCTCACACCTCGACCAGAAAGGCAGCAATCTGTCAGCTCATCTGCGACTCCCCACCCTCCTCTTCCTCCTCTTTCTCCTCCAAGAAGAAGGACAGGCGGATAATAACAACAGAATGGACAACAAAAGGCTTTGCCAGAATCATGTGGTTATGAGTTGAGCTTATTAAAAAAAAAAAACAGTGGAAAACAAATATGCAAACACCCCCCCGCCCACCACCACCACTACCACCAGCAGAAAACACAATAAAATATGGTGTGAAAGACAGACAGTGAACAAGGAGGGTGAGGAGGCGCCCCTGCTGCTAATTTAATAGACCGACTATAGCGGGCTATGCAATTCCATTATGTTGTGTCATCTGTCCCGCGGAGGTTGGATCGGTTCCTTGGGGGAAGGTCACGGACAAACGACAGATATAATCAGATACAATCGAGTCATTTGGGAATCCTAATTTAAACGCCGGCCCGGCAGTTTTCAAAATCTGATGAGTGCGCTGTTTGTTTTTCCCACGTCGGTTGTCATTAGACGGTCTAACATGACTGGCAGGGTGGCACCGTTAAAAGATTTGACATGCAATAATTGTGCCAAATGCTCATCTAAGTGCACCAAAGTCAATATGTGAAAGAACTTTTTTTTTTTTTTTAAAGAATGCTTCCCTGGAAAGTTGATTATTGCAAACTAATGCAGCAGCGGGTCTGTGGTCTGACATCCTCACACAGAAAGTAATGAATGGGGCTGTTTTTGGTGCCCATGAAATGCTGCCAGTGTGTGTGTGTGTGTGTGTGTGTGTGTGTGTGTGTGTGTGTGTGTGTGTGTGTGTGTGTGTGTGTGTGTGTGTGTGTGTGTGTGTGTGTGTGTGTGTGTGTGTGTGCCCTTAAAAGCCTGTCTACAAAGGTGTTGGGCAACATTTGTCAAAATTTCAAATTCAAATTTTTGCCACCTACAGTTACTTTCAACAGGACAAAACTGCCCTCGAGTTTCAGTCGCCCTTCTCACATGAACTTTATCCACATAGCTGCAGCCTTGAGTGTATTTTAAGTCTGTTTTCTTGCATTTCATGGGCTGAACTACAGTGACTGTGTAAGGGGCTGTGAGTGCTGCCAAAATGAAACCCAAAAACGCACACATGTAACAGTTCAGGTAAGCGCTAAAGTGGCTTTAATTGATATTTTGAAAAATTCATGTGAAAGGCTTTTCTTGTTGTGATGATGTTACAGAGAATTAGCAGAATTTGTTGCCTTACTCGGCTTTAGAGAGATTTACAGCAAGTTTTTGGATCTCCGGTTGCAACTTTTTCGGTCGGCTCTCGTCGTGGCGAGCAGCTGTATTCAGAAAAAGGGGTCTAAAAACAGCTATTAGTTACGCGCTCGGACTCAAACAACAGACGGACGCAGTTATCAACAAGGTACTGGACACAGAAGAGCATTTCGCCGCCAAAAAAAACGGAGACAGTTCCCTCAGGAGTTGGTGGAGACCAAAAACGGAGCTAAAAGAGGGCGTACTCGTCTTAGAAACAAAGAAGTCGTGACTCATTTCTGCGATTGGCCATCTGAGTCACTTCTGATCAGAAAACCACCACAAAAAACATCAATGAAGGCAACAAACCTATTGGTCACATCAGCAAGAATGTGTTTTCCTTTTTGCTTCATCATCTCCTCCCTTAACAGTCAACTATATTCTAGGTGGGACTTGTTTCAGAACAAGCAAATCAAAATGAAAGACGTGAGCAGCTTCAACCTCCCAAAAGGTTTTTCTTTTCCAATCCGCTCATGCACTCTTGCCTTTTTCCCTTTCAATATTAGAAACCCTGCAGAGATTCAGAAAGTCCAGGTTGGAACTGCAGCGTCTACGTCTGGAAGCAAAGGCGGCGAAGAAACGCTTCAATATGGCCGTGCTCATTAGTCAGCGCGAAGAGGGGCTGTCGCGTTCGGTCAGTGGGAGTGCAGAGACGCGTGGATTCAGTCGTTACGTGCCGAGCGGCTGCTTTTGTTCCTCAGGTGAATTTTTAGACAAGAGACCCGAGGTTTCAGCACCAGAAGGGCTACCCTGCTCCCGCCCACCTGCGTCTATATATATATATATATATATATATATAGCCTCATTTCAGCCAGCAAAACTACACGAAAGATGGAATTACAGGCACCTGAGTGGATGATAGAATAATACGTGATGAAGGGTGGATCATTATTTGGCCTCAGGTCTTTAAATTCAATAAAAAAAAAATTAAAAAAAGACTCCTCTTTAAGTGTAGCCAGGTCCTGTCAAAAAAATTTAAATTAAAAGTTCAGCTTCATCTAATGTTTGATAAGTAGGTCAGGGAAAAAAAAGAAACAGCATTTTTATTTTTTTTAAATCCTCACGTTTTTGCCTTCTTAAGCATCTCCGAATGACATGCTGCTTTTTTGTGTGAGTGCAAAATTGTAGCCTCCTCTGCACCATCAGGATATGATGCGCTCTACGGAGGAGGAGGAGGAGGAGGAAGAGGAGGAGGAGGAAAAGGAGGAGGAGGAGGGGGAGAGAGAAGTAACCTGCTGCTCAGCTACATTTTAAAGACATATAGTAGTCGTGTACAAGGTCAAATATCGACGTCAAATAAGAGGATGAACGAGGGAGTCTGTTAAGATCAACTGTAACCCAGTTAACTGATAGGCAGAACAACTAATCTGGAACGCTTCTAATCCGGAGGATTTACTTTTTTGATTGAATATCTTTGGGATTGGTCACATAAACATAAAGACATGATACAACACGATGTCCCTGGCTGCATGTCTCTGGTCTACGATTGCCGTCCCCACCGACCGTTTTCTATGCTGCTCTTTTCTCTCTGCGCTCTCCCCTCGCGCCCCAACCTGGGTGAATTGAATAGAACTTTATAAATCAAAAAGGTGACTCAATTAATCGAGAGGCAGATTAACCGATAAGGAAAATAGGTAGCTAATTTCCACTCGAGTTCAATTTCGGTGTTTCTGCTGTCACTTCTTTAGGGCTGCAACGAAAGATTATTTTCCTTATCAAGTCATCTACCCGTTATTTGCTCATTTAACTAACTTAGTCTTATAAAAGTCATCAAGCCACAGTCCAAAATTCAAGAAAATTCACATTTTGCTCAAAATTGGCATCCAAATTTAGTTGTAGATGTTGTTTTTTTCCCCCTGTCAATCGACTAATTGTTTTATCCCTAAAGTCCTTCTTTACATTGAAATGTATTTGAGGTGAAATGATATGGACCAAGACGGGCTGGATTTAGAGAAAAGAACCCGTTACAGAAACCCGGCGTCACTGACAAGGATTTTTAGATTGCATTGCATCACCGAGAGCTGTTTCAGATAAAAAAAAAATTCTTCAGGCTTCATCTGGAACAATCTTTTCTGCTGCTATTACAGACCAATCATCCACAAGATACGTGTGCAAAAAAATTCATAATACTTGCAAATCGCGCTGCAACAACCAGCGACAGAGTTGCAATATGATTCAACATCACGTGGTCCAAGTTTGGATCATTTCAAGCCCCTTCTAGTTTGTAGCTTTCAGCCAACTCATTCGGGGCTGAGGGGGGACCAGGCCCACACTTGACAGGTTACACCTTCTGCAGTGAGACAGTAGCATTACCAACAAGGCCAAAGCACACTATAAAAACAAAACCTGCTTGTGCAAAAAAATATAAATAAGTACAAAAAAATCAGGGCGGCACACATCACAATGCACACGCGCCTCCCAAAACTCTGTCACAAACACTCATTAACGGTCACAGCTCTCGCGTCAGCATGACAACACAATAGCTTCAAAGAAAGAGAAGTTGGGAGCTTGTTTGATCTGTTTTTTTTCTTCCAAACCATAAATACCTGTTCTGACACTTGCTGCTGCTACTTTGATAACTGAGATACAGGCAGTTCCTGTTTCAGAGGTGGGGCCTGGAGGTCTGAGCTCAGGGTGATAAATATTCAAGAAACTGTCAAGTCCTTTTGTTTTGGGGCTGGAATCCCACAGCAATATATAAGCAGCGGTTATTCCATCACTATAATTACACAGTTTATAGTCATGTTACTTCTCCAAGCGGGCTACACCTTGCTGGTGATCAACGACTGTCCATCCATACAGCTTTGTTGTCCTCAAAACAAAACATGAACAGAAGTTGCAAGGAAGATATAGCCTGCTGTGTGTGTGTGTGTGTGTGTGTGTGTGTGTGTGTGTGTGTGTGTGTGTGTGTGTGTGTGTGTGTGTGTGTGTGTGTGTGTGTGTGTGTGTGTGTGTGTGTTTGATTTGGAAAAGAGAATTGAGTTTTCCCAGATCAAGCCTCATCCTCCCAGTTGAGTCACCACTCTGCCTTGTGTTAAAGATACAGCCACTTGTTTCTAGAGATTTCCTGAAGCAATTCAGGAAGTGCTGCTTTCCTTGTTTCAGAGAGAAAACCGAGTATGATTTGACTTTATCATGACACCAGAAGCCCCCAGCATGCACAGAAACCACAAAGGTGACAATCATATTACAATAAATAAGCACTGCATGTCAAGAATTTCTTTATTTTTTTTTTTTTTGCTTACCACTTGAATTCTTGCCGCATATGAGGTGTTGGGAGGGCTGCAGCAGCCCCCAGATCTCCGAGTCGTTGCTGATGGCTTGCTCCAGTGACTCCAGCGTAAACTTGGGGACCCCGTTGTCCCTCTCCACCAGCGCGCTGCGCAGGACGCGGCTGAACACCTCTCTGAACAGGCTCTCCATGCAGGCAGTGAGGTATATGGCAGCGTGCTCGTGGATCCTGAGAGCCACCCGACTATCCACCATCCACCTGAAGAACTTCCCCACGGAGAAGACCAGCCCGCAGCGCGCCGACTTGCCCCGGCTGAACTTGTCCCCGGTGCTCATGTTGTAGAGGGACAGGGCGCTCAGAGCCGCCGCGATGCAGTTGACGGAGATGGTCCACGATAGCACCACCTTGATGGCGCTCTGGATCTCGTACTTGGTGCACTTGGCGTAGCGCAGGCCGAGCCGCTGCGCCTCCCGGGCCACCCTGACCAGCGCGCGGCTGATGAGCGCCGAGAGTCGTGCCAGCACCTCCGGAGGCGGGTCGCCCACCATCAGCTCCTCGTCTTTCCTCAGTGCGCCCTCCACCTCGCCGAGGCTCCATGGCACGTCCTCCAGCTCGGGCAGCTTGGCGCACTGACCCGACCACTCCAGTATCTCCGTGTCCTCCGCCAGGACGGTGTTGACTGTGTCCAAACTGTTCTGTCTGCTGTGCATGGATTCGGTCAGATGCCAGCAGTTGCCCCCATGCGAGAAGGACTGATGCGTGTCGGAGCAGCACAGCGACACGCTGGACGACCTGACCGAGTCCGCGGCTCCACCATAACCAGAATCAAGCGTTAAATCCTCCAGCGTCCTCACTACTGTCTTACCCTTGCCTGCCATAACTGCACCGCATACTGTTGGGTATGCTTGGTCTCTCAATTAAATGCCACAAACTCGTCTTTTGGTGCCCTTTTCCCTCCGTCGCTCGTCCGGTGATTTCAGTATATCCCCCGCAGTTTGAACAGTGGAACGACAGAAGTGAGCATCTACTTTTGTCCTCCTCGAAGTGGCTGAACGTCTTCGCTCTTCTCCTGTCCACAACTTCATCAGCGTAACCCGAGAGCGCACGAACCCTCCGCGCTCACTGCAACAGTGTGCGCAGCGCCGGGCAGGACCGTGGCGGAGAGGAGGAGCCCGGAGACCCCGCGGGCTGAAACGAGCCAATCAGCATCATCCATCAGCTGTGACTGACAGAGACAAACTACCTGCTGGTCTCTCAGCAGAGGATACCTGTGCTGGTGGAACATACCGGTGCAAATGGAGATATACGAAACGTAAGCTGCTGCTCTAAACCCATCTGTTATTTGGAGTGGCGTCGCTGCAGCGTCGTGGTCACAGCTGCAGTGTCGTGTCACGCCAGAGTCAGGACAAGAGGAGGATTCCCACCGAGAGAACACATGGTGAAAATGCTTTACAATATCATGCAGAAATATGGAGAGTGCCCAACATAAGAGCTGCATTAAAAACAACCTTTTTTTTTTGGTTTGTTTGTTGTTGTTGTTGATGAAACTCACTGACGAGGGGGATAAACGTTGAGGAGGGGAAATTTTCTTGTCGATCAAATGTTTGGTTTTTTTCCAGCTAACTAGAGGTCATGCACTTGTTTTCTCTCCTTTCATGGTGTTCCTATATCCCTGGTTATAACCATAGCAGTTCTAGTGGGTAATTAAATGTTGCACCTGTCTGAAAAAGCAGCTTTCTGAGCGTTTTAATTGAAAATAGATGAATTTTATTCACAGTCTGTTCCCCGTTAGGACTCCCTCCACCCACCAGAGGTCCCCAGCCTCCCTCTCTCTGTGTCCAGTCTCCTCTCTGCCACGCCCACCCCACCTGCTGCCAATTCCTCAATCGGCACACCTGCAGCCACTCCTGCCAATCAGCCTCTGACTGACAGGTTCTAAGTTTTTGTCTTTTTTGACACCTTTTAAATCACTTCTTAAAACATATCTTTTTATAATCGTATTTTGTTATTTTCAAGGATGCACCTGTTTTATTATTACTTTTGTCCTTTGTTTTTGTATATGTATTATTTGCCTGATTTTATTCACCTCATAACTGCCATGGTCTGGTAAAACCATGTAAAGCACTTACTTTGTTTTACAAAGTGCTGTATAAATATAGTTTATTGTTAGGGTTCCTACTGACCCCTGTCTGAACTTTGACCTCTTCCTTACCCTCCGTATTATATTGTCTTTCAAATAGATGAAATTCACCGAGTCCTGCAGTGACAAGCTGTTGTTGTGGTTGGTTTTTTTTTTTTTGGAGGGGGGGGGGGTGTTTTTGGCAAGTTTTCCACCAAAGTTCGTGAGAAGTGAAAGTAAGTCTGCAGCAGAAGTCGTTTTCACGAGGAACACCACAATCCTTAATGCCTGATCCTTATAAATATTTAACTGTTCAGAGTACATCGCCCAGAGCTTTCTCCGATCACAGATATTTCTCACATCCAGCGATAACACGGATAACACCGCCCTTATTTTAAGGTTTAGCACCACTTTATCACAGTGTTATTGAACCATCCACTCTCCATAATACAACATTTCTTTTTGCCGGGCCATGAAAACAAAGAGAGAGCGAGCAGAATTGTGAGGACGTGCTGAGAGGAACAGTTGGTGGAATGATGATTCATCCATTCTGCCGGGGCTGCTCCTTGTACGTCTTAGCTGGACCAACCATCTGTCCACGCTGCCTGCCATGCCGGAGGCCCTTTTCATATTTTCTTAGCATGACACTGCATCGCTCATACCAGAACTGGAAAAAAAAAAAAAAAAAAAAATGTTTTTACTACACTGGAAATTTCAGGGCATGTGGGGTGAGGGAGAAATGATTGACAGGGAAATGTGTAAAAACAAATCATGCCAGTGTTCTCCTGTCATTGTGGGGCTGGCAAATGCTACACAATAACACTACCAACACGTGTTATAATTTTTTTATTTTTTTAAAGTATTTCACTTTGTCACGAGCCTCCGCAGAAACATAGTGGGCCCCTGAATGCTGTAAGATAATTACAGATAAGGACCAATGTGGGTTGAGTGAATGCTGAATTATTTAGCTGTCAGCAAATATTGTGACGCTGCAGCTGATGACAGAGAAATGTGACGAGAATATACATTTTTACATGAATTCCATCAAGAAAAACAGTACCTTTTTTTTAATATCTTATCATAACAATGTTATTTGCATAAAGCAGTCTTTAAATACACATTATAGAAATAGTTTTTTTTTTTTTTTTTCTGTAGGCTGAAGCCACCATTAGCACATCTCTTCCTCCAGTCTGTGACGGTAACCGGGTTCTTCCCCGTGCAGTCTGCCACAGGCTCTTGATGCAATGCAGCAGATCTTGCTGACTAACTCAGGTGAGCGTGGTGGAGGTGGGCAGCTGTCAGCTGCGTCTCTACGTGCACCGCGCTTGCTCCGGAGCTTGTCCTCTCTTATTAAGCTTTGGTTGCCTGGTAACAGCAAAATTATCATGATTTTCTTTTCCCCTGCAAGATGATAGAATATTAGCTTTTTAGCCAGCAGAAGAAATAGTATAATGTAAACATGTTTCCTCAGTCAGGCTGTACAGTCACGTTTGTTGTTTGGTAATTTATTCAATCGTGTGCTTTTATATTTTCCCCTTGCTTTGTGCCTTATACTGTGTTATGTCTATACATTAGGCTGTAAAACCCCTTTATTGTTTTAATATTGTGTATGCTCTAATTTGGTCTGAATTGCCTGTAGTTAAAAATAAATTGATATTTCTCAAATTTGACTGTACATGTAATAATAATAATACAAGCAAATTAGCTTATATATGATTTTATATATAGAGCTATATATGAGATAGCCTTTATGACAGTATGGGAAGAGTAAAAGAAAAAAAGGGCAGCATCATGTGAGAACTTCTCATTATCCTGTTTGTATGTAGATTGTCAATCAGGCAAAGGAGGACGTGAGCGGCACGATGTTACACTCCCTCTTAGTGGACAATATAAGGTACTACAACTGGCCAAGACAACATTTTCTATCTTGCATAATTACAAGCCATTTTATGTAAGAGTATTGTGACGCATTTCTTTCTTTTTCTCGATATGATTTTTTTTTTTTGTCAGAGGCAAACAGAAAAAGTCTGAGCTGAGTCTTTAAACAGACTCAGCTCAGACTTTTTGAGATTTGCACTTTAATGCTGCTTAAACAGCATAAAGTGCAAATATAACATTTTCCAACTGATCTATGCCTGCAAGTTGGGATCAATTTTGACAACAAATGTTAAAGTATGGAGGGTGAAAAAGCCATGTTTTATCAAGTGCGTCACCTATCGTACTACTACAGACCTACACACACACACACACACACACACACTAACATGCCGGTGACGCAGGAGTATCGTCCGCTCATGCCAGACTTCATGTGCTGATCCGGGTTCTTTCATAGTGAACACGCAAATGCGCGCTGGCTGTTTGAAACTTCTGTTGGGTAAAGGTTCCCATTTTGACTACAGTATGTTCTCAGTATAACTTTAGCGTTTATTTATTTATTTATAAATTATCAGCTGCATTTAAAACTTGCAGAAAGCTAGAAAACGACCTCGTGCTTTGTCAGATAATTATTGCCAGATGTTCCCTAGTTAACCTACACAACATGCCGCAGCTGATCAGTCTGCGATACGTGGTCATAACTCGGTCATTAAAAACCACAAATCAGTTCACTGTACACGCTGACTGTCTATCTCAAGCACGCTGCAGAAACGTGACCACGTCCACAATGACTCGGACCAATCACACAGCTCAGGGGGGGGGGGGGGGGCTGCCCTTTACGTCTTCTGGTGGGCGGAGTCACGGTTTGTAGGTGCGGCGAGAAGGTTGAGCAGCTGTTCGTAGACGCGGAGGATACATACTGGAAACATCTGCTCCGCGGTTTGAGAGACGACTCGCAACGGAACCGACAAATTCCTGCAGCAGCTAAGTATATTCTAGGCGACATTAGGACGTCGGATTTGACAGCATCGCTGTTAGACATTTTATTTACATAACCAGCTTTCCCGATATTGGCGGCGGGGAGCAGCCGGTCCAGCTTTTTAATTTACGAGCCAGTTAGTCACTCTGTTATTCAGTTGGACTTAAATCTGCCTCTAGAGTGCACAGGTGTTCATTATACGTGCATATTTTATTTTTTTTATCATTCAGAAAAACAAGTTACACAACAAACCAGGCTTGCGGCGCCTCAGCGGGACGCGTCCTAAAGCCCGCCGGGTTTGTTGTCACGTTGCCGGGGAGCGCGCGCGCGCGCCGGTCTCGTGCCCAAATGGTTCAGCAGTCAAAGGTTTGGAAAATTTTCGACATTATGGAAAAGGTTCTGTTAGAGCAAGGTTAATTAACGAGTCGGACTTCATTCAACAAAAGAGTTGTATGCGAATTTAGCATACAAGGACTTCTCTTCATACGTTTGGATTCCTTGTTATTTTTGTTGGACTTTTTTTTTTTAATTTTTTTTTTTTTTTTAAACCCTGTCTGAGTCGGAATAAAACTCAAGCGAGCACCAGAAAGACTTGATATCACTCCAAAAGGATTAAAAAAAAGGGACTCGTCCAGTCGAGTAATGGTCATTAATACGGTCCACTGGTTCAGGAAGGGCTTGCGGCTCCACGACAACCCGTCCCTCAAGGAATCTCTGCTGGGAGCGGATACCGTCCGCTGCGTGTACATCCTCGACCCCTGGTTCGCGGGATCCTCCAACGTCGGGATCAACAGGTGGAGGTGAGCAGAACGCGAGCGTCTCAAGCACGTGCGGACACACATGCAATTAGTGAGGAGCACCTGAGACGTAACTTTATTTATTTGCAATCAAGTTGCGTGCACTTGACTTTAAAAAAAACAAAACAAAAAACAAACACACATTTCAGCATGTTTCACATGTTTGTTGCAAATCACGTCTGTTTATTAACAAATCAATTATTAGTTATTAGTTTATTGTCAGATTTACAATTTTGGTCATAATCTGTAACTTTTCAAGCAAAAAAAAAAAAAAAAAAAAGACAATTATTTTCAGATTGCAGCTTCTTAAATGATGATTTGTGGGGTCTTGTATGATGTCTTAGTGAATGTCTTTGCTGGACACTTGAAATAAGCCCTTTGAAGATACCATCTTGAGCCTGTACTGCTATTTTTTTGACAATTTTCTTATATTCTACAGACAAAATGATCAATTAAGAAGATGATTTATAGAGTAACTGATACCAAAAATAACTTAATTAATCCATGAATTAATGACTACCAACTAGTTTGATAATATATTAAACATTTTGAGTGATTTGTTAATGGAAGATATACTGAAAACTCTGATGACAGCTTCTTTAATGTGAATTATGTCTGGTTACTTGGCAACAAACTAAATATCTTTTGGTTGTAAACAGTTGGTTGACAGTTTTCTCCCTTTTTTTTTGACATTTTAAAGGCCGAAGAGTTTATCGATTACTTGAGAAAATCATCGACAGGTTAATTTATAATGAAAATAATCACGAGTTGTAGCCATAGATTCAATAATTCAATTCCACCAGACTTTAAGTGTCATATTGAAACTGTGAAATGATTGTGTCATAATAAATCCAAAATATTAGAAATAAACAGAAGGATTGGAAACGATGAGCAATCGTTGATATCAATGTGGAGATATAAAATCACGTGCGTATAATGTGCTCTCCTAATCTAAGTGCTTTGCACCCCTGCTCTCCATCCCGATCTAAAAGTGCATAAAACGGTCATCTTTACCCCGTAATCACCATTAAACGAAACATCAAGAGCAGATGAAACACTAATTATATCAATTAAATGGGTCAAAATGAGTAATGGCCGTTGACATCACACGTCATTTATAACATTACCCCCCCCCCACCCTCTCAGAAAGGCGAGTAAGATCTCAGATTGGTAAACTGATTTGGTGTGGAGGTCTGAGAGACTGGGATTATTGTCTTGAGTGGCATTCGTGAGGTACAATTGTTGTTTATAAAAGTGTTTATTTACACATCTGCAGCTCCCATACGCTTTCATATGAAGTTTTCCCACAACTCATTACAAGCACAGACCGCAGATTGGCACTCTGGTTGTGGGATATTAAATGCAGGTCGGTGTGTATGGCGATATTAAAACACCTGATGGACATGGAGCTGCAAAACACTTTCTGCAGTCTGAACAACATTTAGGATGTCACACGTCAGTTATCAGGTGTTTCTTGGAAGGTTTTTTGTTGTTGTTGTTTTAAAAGCAAATAGTTGGCATTCCTCGTTCCCCAGACTGTGTGGAAACTTGCTTGATCGGCAGATTTAGCACGCCTGTAATGAGCATCCATGTTACGCTTCCACGGTTATGTAACAATTTTATGCACATATCAGACATGTACATTGATTAAACTCCTTTTTGTACAGAAATAAAGACATAATGAGAGGATTAAAATCGGTCAAGAGACCTCCCTGGTAAAACACACATATATTAAAGTAATTGAGGTTATTTCTTTGCTTTCCTGCTCCCTGCTGTTGCTTTTACAAAAAACAAAAAAACAAAAAAATCTCCATACAGTCAATTTCTTTTTGCAAAAAAAAAACCAACAACCCAATTTAATTCCTTGTACAAGTACAAGTATGACTGAAAGCTTCCGTTTCCAAAAATGCTGACGCATTCGTGCGCTCTTCTCGTTGAGATCTGAGCGGTGATCCTCAGTGAACGAGGCGGATCGATGCGAGATGACGCAATAACAATAGCGCCCCCCCCCCCCCACCCGCCCACCCCCACCCGCCCCCCTCGACATCGTCAGGCAGGACCGAAGTAGGTCAGTGTGTTAGTGGGATAGAGCGACCGTCCCCTCTCCTCTTTTTTTGACCTCCTTTTCGCTCTCCCGCTCCTGCAGGCGAGACCCCGACTATCTCTGCTGAGCTCATCCCAACATCTCATCTCCATTTTCATGTAATTAGTCATTAGTGTGCGGTCGCTCCACAAAAGAGTTGTTTATTAAAAAAAAAAAAAAAAAAAAAAAAAGTAGGAAAAATAATGAAAAGCGGGCACGTTTCTTTTTGCGCGGCGCAGTGAAGCTTTGCGTTTGAGTAAGTTTAAGCTCAAGCTCACTGCTTTTGTCGTGGAGTGGAGTCAGATGGTCGGAGGTTGGCTTCGCGGGTCGGGAGGGCAAAGCACCCGCGCGTTGAAACGGTGAACTTCACTGGGATTTTCACAATTGTATGTAATTATTGTTAAAAGAAAAACACAATTGCAACAAATTCTAATTTATTTTAATAATAGTTTTCTGCAATGTGTTTTAAAGTCACAATGCACCAACTATACACCGACACTGATATATTCTCACATGTGAAATATTAGCATTTGAAAATATTAATATTTTGATGTAACAGCCACGTGAATGATTGTCTGTTGAGACGTGTGTGTGTGTGTGTGTGTGTGTGTGTGTGTGTGTGTGTGTGTGTGTGTGTGTGTGTTTGTGGACGCCCCCTCAGATCTGTGACCCACCAATGAATTATGCCGGGAGGATAATAACTATCATTACAGTCTCCTCTGCTCTGCTGAACTCGTCATGTAGTCGAGTGAAGGGGTGCAAACTGCGAGCACCACCCATTTTTTTCTGGTGTTTACAGGATTTCTTGCGCTGAGAAAGAAAAAAAAATGAACAGAAGTACAGTTGAAAACGATATCAGAGAAATGGGAGGAAAAGGTGAAATGAAATGTTTCCGCCGGTCACGTTTTCCTTCTGTTAGTTCGTTTCAGCCTGAAGGATTAGCTCAGGCCCGTCTTTAAGATTCGAGCGTCTCTTTTCCTCTCGTCCCCAAAATTTGAATGTTTGCGCTTCGCTCTGCAGAACGATGTTGACTTTAAAAGATCGGCATCTTTTTTTTTTTTTTTTTTTCCTTAAAATATTTGACAGTTGTCCAGGATGTCAGTTCTTCCCTGAAGCGACAGCGACGCGTTCAGCAGAAGCCGTCCTCCTTCGGTGTTTTTCCGTTCGTCTCCGCGTCATTCGCTCTGGTCAGACGTTTCCGATGACTCAGCGCTGCTCGCCTCAGATCGCTTCTTTTCACAGCGACATCTATTAATAATATTCTGACATGTGAACCGTGTGTGTTTTGCGCAGGTTCTTACTGCAGAGTCTGGAGGACTTGGACTCGAGCCTCCGCAAGCTCAACTCTCGTCTGTTTGTGATTCGAGGACAACCCACCGATGTCTTTCCCAGACTGTTCAAGGTGACGTCTCCATCCGGACGCAGCTGCAGAATCATTTCACGTGAAGTCCGTAATATTCGTTAACTTTTATTTTTTTTAATTTTATCGCCCGTTTCCCGCAGGAATGGAAGATCACTCGTCTCTCTTACGAGTACGACTCCGAGCCCTTCGGCAAAGAGCGAGATGCGGCGATTAAGAAGCTGGCTTCCGAGGCCGGAGTGGAGGTGACGGTTCGCATCTCCCACACGCTCTACGACCTGGACAGGTGAGTTCACGTCGCCGCTCTTTCCGCCGCCGTCCACCAAAAACAACAAAACAACAAACAAAAACAAACGTCCGACCTGTACGTCGCGTTCCTTCTCCGCAGGATCATAGAGCTGAACGGCGGTCAGTCCCCGCTCACCTACAAGCGGTTCCAGACCCTCATCAGTCGCATGGATGCGGTGGAGGTCCCCGCCGAGTCCATCACGCCCGAGGTCATGGGCAAGTGCACCACGCCGCTGTCCGACGACCACGACGACAAGTTCGGGGTCCCGTCCCTGGAGGAACTGGGTGAGTTCAGCGACGACCGTTTGAACAGTTCAGATACTAAAACTGCGAGCTTAACTTTTAATGCGCGCTTCTTTTTGCGACCCCCGCAGGTTTTGATACCGAGGGTCTGTCCTCGGCCGTGTGGCCGGGGGGCGAGACCGAAGCCCTCACGCGACTGGAGCGGCATCTGGAGAGGAAGGTCAGTCGGGTCGGATCGAATCCGGCCGAGAAGTGTCTTTCAAGTCAAACATTTATACGGCCGTCGTTTAAAGTGGATTTTACGGCTATGTTCGGGTGGAATTTCTCAGATGCCGAATTGTCACCGTCAAATGTTTTGACCGTTTGTGCTCCCGTCAGGCGTGGGTGGCCAACTTCGAGCGTCCCAGAATGAACGCCAACTCGCTGCTCGCCAGCCCGACGGGCCTCAGCCCGTACCTGCGCTTCGGCTGCCTCTCCTGCCGCCTCTTCTACTTCAAGCTCACCGACCTCTACAGGAAGGTAAAAGCGTGTGTGAGAGACACGGGGACACAGAGACAGAGAAGACAGAGAGAGACCGAGAGCGTACGGGCTTTTCACAAATCTGCGTGGGGTGTGCTGGCTCTCACTGATTTAGGGCTTCGGGGTTATTTGTAGCTTAAATCCAAAGCGTTCATTTATCCCAGTTTATTTTAGTCGGGTTTACTGGCAGCGTGTCCCGATGTTGTGATTAGGAGGTTAAAGATAGTCTGAGAAAAAAAAGAAAGAAAAGATGGCTGCCAGAGGAACTAATTCTGATCCCTTTCACGAGCCGGTCGGGAGAGCGCGAGCGAGTCAGCTGAAGACGAACCTGAACAAAAGGCACGTGTGAGATTTCTGCCGTGACGGAAGTAATTCGGCTTTTTATTCAATTTTACGAGAGAAAAAGGCTTCCGGGGCGAGAAGTAGTTCACCGTCGGGATAATAGAAACATTTTCAGCCGATAAAGTAGTTTATGATCCATAAATCGCAGTTTGGAAAACTGCCAACACGATTCATCGACACTGTTTTTAAAAAAAAAAAAAAAAGATCATATTCTCACATTTATTCTACGTTCATTTTATTTTTCATTTGCTATAAAGACAAAAGACATAAAAGCTGATTTGTCTCCTTCCGCGTGCTTTAGTGTGCCCCGTGTGCAGATGTGATTTACTGGTTGTTTATCCCACCATGTAATGGTTCCCAATTTATTCTGGAACGAGATGGATTATCTGGCGCGGCGCCGCCTCCCTCTTGAGTTATGATTTGGTATTTGGTGGACGGCCGCGGAAATATTTACATTCAAGAAATATAAAGTTCTTCAGAGGAAAAATGTCCAAGAGACTATTTTCCTTCTTTTTTTTTTTCTTCTTCTTCTTCTTCTTCTTTTTTATTCCGATCACTCGTACTGAAACGTAGTCGGATGTAAAGTTTTGCCTCCAAAGCATCAGTAGGTGTGACGTCCTGTTGTCTTTCCTGTGTAGAGAGGATTATTGGCTGATGTGACTGGAACATGCGTCTTCCCCCCCCCCTCCCCTCCTCCCGTCCCGCCCCCCGCCAGGTGAAGAAGAACAGCTCCCCTCCGCTCTCCCTCTACGGTCAGCTGCTGTGGCGCGAGTTCTTCTACACGGCGGCCACCAACAACCCCTGCTTCGACAAGATGGAGAGCAACCCCATCTGTGTGCAGATCCCGTGGGACCGCAACCCCGAGGCGCTGGCCAAGTGGGCGGAGGGCCGGACCGGCTTCCCCTGGATCGACGCCATCATGACCCAGCTGCGGCAGGAGGGCTGGATCCACCACCTGGCCCGACACGCCGTGGCCTGTTTCCTGACCCGGGGAGACCTGTGGATCAGCTGGGAGGAGGGCATGAAGGTAGACCGTCGGGGCGAAAACCCAGTTGTCGTTATGCCTTTTCATTGCTGATATCGAAGCGCTTTGTATTTGATCGGACTTCTGTTTTACTGATTTTATGAAGCTTGATTTTGTTTCTTAGCGTTTTGGGTTCCCACCGAGATTTGATGGTTTTCTTGCGTCCGAAAGTTGTTTTCATGCCTTCGGCAGAAACAAGTTTCACTGCAGTTCGTAAGCAGAAAAGGACTTTGATAGACGGTTCGTTTGTAAAATGTCCGAAAACAGTGACATTAAATTTGATATCCTCAAACAGCTGGTTTTGTCCAGCCACCAAAATAATGAATTTAAAGCAACAGATCCTCGTAAAAGTGAAGCTAAAACTTGGAAATGTTGTCAGTATTTCTCATCAAAACCTAATTTAAGCAGTTTGTTTACAAAATGTGTAGGTAGTTAAAATAAATGGCGTAAATCTAAAATCCTAATTCCGCCCATAATTCTACCAATTTTAATCCATTTTTTTTCTTTTTCTTTTTTTTCTTTCACATTCAAACACCGACGGTAACGAGACTTTAACCGAACCTGCGGGGTAAAAAATAAATAAATAAAATAACGCGAGGATTGTTCGTCCGTGCGCAGGTGTTCGAGGAGCTGCTGCTGGACGCGGACTGGAGCGTGAACGCCGGCAGCTGGATGTGGCTCTCCTGCAGCTCCTTCTTCCAGCAGTTCTTCCACTGCTACTGTCCCGTGGGCTTCGGCCGACGCACGGACCCCAACGGAGACTACATACGGTGGGTTCACGTCTGCACCAAACCGCGCGCGTTCGAACCAGGGGAGAAATGTTGAAGCGATCGCCGCCCGCAATCTGAACCTCTTCTCCCCGTCGCTCAGGCGCTACCTGCCCGTTCTGAGGGGGTTTCCGGCCAAGTACATCTACGACCCCTGGAACGCCCCGGAGGCCGTGCAGAAGGCGGCCAAGTGCGTCATCGGAGTGCACTACCCGAAGCCCATGGTGCACCACGCGGAGGCCAGCCGCCTCAACATCGAGCGGATGAAACAGATCTACCAGCAGCTCTCCTGCTACCGAGGCCTCGGTGAGCGCCCGGCGCACTCCGACACCTCCATTAATATTATCGAGGAGGCTCGTCAGATAAACGACGATCGACCGAAATCGGTTTCCTTTTTTTTTGTGCATTAATTATTAACATTCTTTTACTAAATCAACATCAGTTTTCATCCAAATACAGTCACAACATAAACATCTGAGACTTAAGAACCGTGTGCTTCGAATGAACCCTTCACATCTACATGTGGAGCGGGTCTTTTACAGTAGCCCAGAAGGGACAAACCACTGAGAGAAAACGGATTGATTTGATGTGGATTTATCTGTATTTGACTTCATCAGAGCAGCTGACGGTCTGTTTCTCTGTATCCGCAGGTCTGCTGGCTACGGTTCCCTCCATCTCCAACGGTAACGGCGTCGGAAGCGGCGAGACGTCCTCCGACGCGATGGGCTTCCCCGTCGAGGCTTCGCACGACGCCGCGGCTCCGTCCGGTAAGCGGGGGCGCCGCCTCCTCCCGTCCGCACGTCAGACGCCGCGTCCGCGGCAAAAGCTAACTGAAGCTGGTTTTTTTTTTTCTTCTTCTTTTCTTTTTCCTCAGCCTATCCCATGCTGGTTCACTCCCAGGGAGACTGGCAAAGTGGAGTCATGATGTACCTGCAGGGGGAGCCACAGAGCAGCATCGGCACACACCAGCAGGGTGAGGACCGACCCAGCGGTCAAGCATTTATGCTGCATCATGCAAATCCCCCCCCCCCCCCCTGTTGCTTCTGTGCTAATCCTTCCCTTTTGTTGATGTTCCAGGTTACACAGCCGGTACCAGCATGATGCGTTACCCTCAAGGCGCCCAGCACATCCAGAAAGGTGAACCAGTTTACGACGTCTGTTGATATTTGCGTGATGAAATCTTTATTTATGTGGTTGAAGATGAAAAAAAAAAAAAAAGATTTAGTATCATTATTCTTTGTTTTGTGTACAAAACCGTATTTTTCAGAGCAGCTTTCTAAACTCTGCTGTTTTATTTTTGTGTCCTCCCGCTCAGGGCCCGAACACCACCTCAACACTCAGACCAGCGGCAAACGGCAAAGCGAGGACTCTGGGAACGGCAGAGGCTCTAAAGTCCTGAGGCAGAGCCACTGAAGAGGTACGCAGCAAACACGAATCACGGGAAACATCCGCTGAGCTCAAACTACAGTCTCACGATCTCTTTGGATATTTTATAGCTCTTTAATCAGATGTTTTTTTTTTTATTTTTTTTTATTTTTAGGATCCTTGTGTTCTTGTGAATGTTTTCTCATTCTTGTTTCTCTTAGAAAATAAATCTTGAACTCATTGATGCAGCCTGATTTAAAATGAAATTAATATCTGATAGTTAAAACTGGAGCTTGGATTTTAAATTCGGGGGGGTAAAAGTAGAGCAGTGGTGTCTTCTCAGTAATCAATATGAGCAGATACCCCGAGAGGAAAAAAAAAAAAGGCTGAATCTTTTGTGTCCACTGAAACGTAAAGTTCATATATTTCCCTTTTACATGTTTGTCTGTACTGTGGCTTTATCATTAAAACTGTTGAATGCATTTATAATCTGAATTTTTTTGTTTTTTTGTTTTTCTCTCCGTGCAGGTGTGTTTTTTTTCTTCTGCAGACTCGCCGTCAAGTCACGTTGTGTAAACGTCCCGAACAAAAAATACAAAAACGGACGCCAAGACTTGAAAGTTGCAGGAACACACACACACACACACACACACACACACACACACACACACACACACACACACACACACACACACACACACACACACACACACACACACACACACACACACACACACACACCTCACACGCCTCCGGTGAATCGGACTGCAACACTAACTGTGGACCGCGCCGCCCGGTTCCAGAGCGGCTGTTACACTGTGCTCATCTAAATATTACCGGGACAAAGAAGAAGAAGAAGAAAAATAAACAAAAAAAACCTTTGTGTATATAATGAAATTTGCTAACTGCAACTCACATGCAACTTGTACATATTTGGATATTGTGTGTGTTTTTCCTCTCTTTGTGTAGCCATAGAACCATCGATATATTTTTGATATGAGAAAATCATCGCGGATGGAATCGTTCTGTTTTTTTGTTCAATGAAAGCAAAAAGCACACAGAGACACACGTCCACAAAAAAACAATGTGAAAAAAAACAACTTGTATCTGCTAACATCATTCATTCCCGAGTTCCTCCTCGAGGAGCCATCCAGTGTATATATGTGTATATATATTTATATATATATATATCTCCACACCAGTGTTTGGATCATTTCCTTTCTCTATCTCTACTAATGGACTGTTTTTTATATTACTCACCGCTGTGGAGGCGACGTCCTCTTGACATTTACTATCGTGTTATTGCCCTGGTTATGGAGGGAAGGTGAGAGGAATACAGAGCCTTCATATCATGGTCCCCCCTCCCTCCCTCCCTCCCTCCCTCCCTCTCCCACTCCTCCCCCCTCCCCTTGTATAATCCCCCAATAAATGTACCACTGGAGAGAACTGCTTCACTTCTGCTTCTTGTTCCTTCTCAGTGTTTAATTAAAAACTTAAATATAACAACAGGTTCTCAAGTCTATTCTTTGGTGTTGAAAACAGTTCAATTTTAGATTTTAAACTCCGAAATGGATTTAAATTTAACGTAGATTGTCGAGTTTGGGCATAACTGAAGAGCAAGCCTTTTGACACTCGATCAAAAAAAAAAAAAAATCTAAAAACATTAAAGTATGACTTGATCTTTATTGCTCATCTGTCGCGTCCACGTTGCCACAATCAGTTCTGTTAGTTGCAGAAGTGAATCTCAACATTAAGAGGGCCGTTTCTATACATCTTAAAAGCTTGGCAGAATATTCCTTGGCTTATTGTTCCGTTTCCACGTAGGGCAGCATATTGCTCGATATATCGGTCTTAAAATACAGTACTTCTATTTCATAAGTAAGATTTGAAAACACAGTATCAGCGTCAAAGAAGACCACGATGAAGGCAACAGGTGGACATGTGAACTGCCTCACTTTTCCGTGCAGCCTCAAATAACATTCAGAAAACTTGTCACCCAACCATTTAAATATATTTGCAGCGGTCACTCCTCTGCGGATCGGAGAGGAGCGACGGGGTTGGAGAGCGGCCGCTGCTGCCCGAGGTGCAGCTTGGCGCAGCTCATCTCAAAGTCCTTCTTGGTTCCCACGACAACGTCCAGCGTGCCGGAGCGCACGTCGTATCCGTAGGAGGCCAGCTTCTGGATACGGTAGAGCACCATCTGCGTGGTGAGCTCCAGGACGTTGGGAGACTCCTTCACCTGCTCCACGCTCACGCCGACGTCCATCAGCCCCTGGAACCGGCCCACCAGGGTGGACAGGGAGTAGTACAGGACGGCCGGGCAGCGGATCACCGTCTGTTTGAGTTCGACCTCGGAGCAGGCCAGAGCCGCCTGGACGTAGGCCAGCGCGTGGCGCGTGGCCTCGGGCTTCAGCTCCACGATGGAGGCTCTGAGGCTGCAGACCAGGCCGAGGAGCTCCTCCGTGGTGAAGCCCTGCTCCCTGAGGAAGGCCAGGCTGTCCCTCCAGGCCTCGGCCGGCCGCAGCAGGACGTACGGGTTCTGGCTGAGCAGCTTCTGCAGCCAGATGCGCAGGTTCCCCTCGTCTCCGCCCAGGTCCAGGTAGGTCTCGCGCAGCGTGTGGATGACGTGCTGGTTGCGCTCCACCGGCCGACCGAAGCTCTGCGGGGCGCTGGCCATCAGCTTGCTGATGATCCTCTTGTTGAGGCGAAGGCTTTGGAGGTACAGGATGTTGGCCCTCTGGTTGCTGTGGTGAGCTAATGTAAAAAAAGAGGCGGGGAACTTCTCGACGATGCTCATCAACTCCCGCCTGTCGGGACACACGGACGCCCAGAGGTCTCGCTGGGCGGCCACGTCCTCCGGCCGGCACAGGACGGCCTCGGGGTGGGTCTCCAGGATGCTGGCGATCGCCGTCGCGTCCGCCCCCATGTCCCTCAGCAGGCCGGCGGTTTCCGACACGTACGCGGAGCTCTCGGACAGAACCCAGCTCTTGCACTTGCGCACCTTTCTCACGTCCACCGACAGTTCGTAGAGGGAGTCCACCGTGCGCTGGTTTTCCAGTCTTTTGCCGGGAGAGGTCCCCGTGCAGGCGGAGGAGGAGGCGGAGGCGGAGGGAGGGAGCAGCAGCCTCATCCTCTGGTAGTAGGTGCACAAGGAGGCAGTGGTGACGCGGATCATGACGGAGGATCTGTGTGCAGAGCAAAGCGTAGGAACGGTGAACTCGTGAACGGTGGTGGCTTTTGCAGCAAGTGTCCGAGTGTGAGCCTAGAAATGTTATTTACAGTGCGCGCAACCTCCTTTTACGACACATTACAGCTCTCATTCACGACAATTTGGGCGTGTCGCTGCTACTGTGACCTCCCAAACTGGCAGTTGGCAAAACACAACTTGTGCTCCATAGAATATCATAAAACAAAAATGCCAAATCACAGCTTCCTTGTCTTTGCTGACATGTTCACATAACTTTTTTCCTGCAACAAACAGTCCAAAACACATAAATACTTAATTTACCATCAATAATACGAGAAAACCATCAGTTATTTCCCTTTCAGAAGCTACTACCAGTGAATTTTTTTTTTTTTTATTTCCGATGTCCCGCTAGATAAAAAGTCAGAAAAAAAATACATTGTGTGATATAACTTATGCTTTTCTTCTGCTGATGATTTCATAACCTCTCAGACTCGTCTTGTGACACGTGGAAGAGATCCAACTCTAGGGTTTGAAATCACTACACAGACAAAGTCTATATACTTTATGATGAAATTAATTTATTATTTATGAATACATGCAGGCTAAATAAATATGTAATATGTTGCATGGGAGTGTCATGTTTGAGTTAAAAAAAAAAAGTACAAACAGAGGGAACACAGTGTCCCGGCTGCACAGTACATGTTATACATGTATTGTGGAGCGTCAACTGAGCTAAAAAAAAAAAAAGACAGATATAATTCCACTGTAGACTCAGTTAGAGCACCGAGTTGTTTAGATAAAACGAACAATAAGGCGGTTTGTGTTTTTTTTTTTTTTACCAGTTTCTCCCCTCGCTGCTGCAGGACTCCGCTCCTCAGACACCAGCTGCTCCGCTTTCACAACAAGTGGGCGGAGCCGGTGGGCGGAGTCGAGGAGCACGACACGTGCGCGTTACGTGACTGTCTGCAGCTGGTGGGAGGGCGGGTGCTCAAAGCCCCGCCCACAGCACCATTTACGGACGCTGCTTCAAACTTTGGCAAGGTAAGGTGATGTTTACAAGCCATGTTTAGTTGCTGTAATGGTATTTCCAGAATCTTCAAAGACTTTTCTAACCGTCGGGATGAATTATTTTTCCCACTACTGAACGGACAGCAAAAATATTAACCTGTTTTCCAAATTGTGACCGTATTTTTTTCTCTCTCTCTCTCCGGGCAGCCATCTTTGTTTCTAATTGGGTTGGCTGCACATTATTATAATTTTTTTTTTTTTTTTTATGTTCCAAAAAAACCTGAAAACGTAATGAAAATATATATTTGTTTTAATTTGCAGTTATTATTTTTACCACCTGGGGCTTGTAGGTCCCTTTAACATTGTGTTAGTAAAGTCAATGTCACAACAAAACACACGTTTTAATGTCAACACAATGAAACCGAATCATCACAACTGTTTAAAGTCTAAATGTTTTTCTTTTTCAGCTCTTGGAAAGGAAGAAGAAGAGCCGTCCAGGACACATCTGCAACTTCTCGCACGTGGCCGCTGCCGTCGGACTTCAGCTGAAATGTGCTGTGATCGGTGAGCAAATGGGGATTATCTTTATTCATTTTTGTATACTCATATTAAGATATATTGCTAATACCCTCCTCTGCATGCTCAGGATATAACAAAAAGCTGAAAGACTGAAAATGTAAATGTGAAATCAGTCGTACTTTATTTGACCTGAACTTTTGTACTAAAAACACTACAGGTATAAAAAAAAAAAAAAACACACACTACCTTCATCTGCATGGAGAACTCTCAGCCTGATAATATTGACTTTAAAGAGACCTTTCCACTGGCGGTGTGACGCATTTGATCTTTCACGACAATGTTGGTATAATTTAAATATGTATATACATTTTTTTTACTTTTAACATATTTTGCGGTACTTTTTTTATATTGTCAAGAATATTGTTATTGCAGAAATATCTTGAAATATTTTGATACTGTTTTTTAGGGTCATATTAAGCACTCCTACAGAAGAGTCTCCTTTTGGACACACTTATCTCTACTGCGCAGTATTGACCACCAGAGGTCACTGTTAATCCAGGGCATCACTAACTTCTCTCCTTGAACTGCACTGACTTTTCTTAAACTTTCAAAACTTTGTTTTGACCATAAACCAGTTATATTTTACGGCTGTCACGATCATGACATTTCTATTGATGATTAATTGTCATATAAATATTAACAATAAATGATTATTTTTTTCCTGTTAATTTTATGCCACTATTGCAGTTGAAGCCTCGCTATTAGTAACGCACCTAATGAAGAAAACGAAACATTTATTGACATTGAATACATATAACAATATAACACATCAATAGCTCCTTTGAACTCCATGTTTCTACTGCAAATTTGACCATTTTTGAACTTTAAACAACAGTTTAAACAGTTGGTGGCGCTAATTCCCCCCGCCCCCGCCCCCCCGTGTGCCTTTAAACCACAGCAGACAAAAAAGGGGACGCCACGAGATGACGTCATTAAAAGAGTCAAACCTCAGAAAGTAGAAAAACAACGTGGAAATCTGACATTTCTTTACGTAGAAACTATCCTAACGATAACTCAAAAAGATTTGCAGCGCTTGCGTGTCAGTTGCCTCAGGCCCACTTGGATTTAGTTTCACTCCGTTTGTTCTGTGTTTAAACAGCGGAGGCTGCGGCTATTCATAGCCGGTGGTCATTTGGTGCCTTTCTGTGCCGATAGACACAGTTGTCCCTCGATTGTACTGGAACCACCTGCCGTCCTCATGTTGTGCACAGGCACAGGTTTTTAGTGGCGCTGAGTCCACGCTGGGACGAGACGGGCATTCTCATCGGCGCTAAGGTTTGTTTCACGGGCCCTCTCGGGGCCGCAATTAGCCCGTCTTCACCCAGAAGATTTATTATAAGTCGGAAAATGTAATCCCCTCCTCCTGCGCCTCCTCCCCCCCCTCCCCCCTCCCCGGAGATAATAACGTGTTATCGAGGACACACGCGCGCGGCGGAGCTTCACTCCTAAGGAGGCGCGAGTTAATTGGGGTCCTCGGGACGCCGGCGGAGCACCCGTCTCGCCCCGTCAGCGGCATCATCCGCCAACAACTGCGTTTGTCCTTTTCCCACCGAGAACTCGGAAGACTCGTGAGCGCTCGACGCCCGCGTTTAAAACGCTGCCGCGCGGTGGGAGCGGTTGCGCTTTTAATCCACTCGGGGCTGAAAGCAGAAAGTCTCCGATTGCAAGAATGTTTTAATTACATTCCAAAGCGGAGACGAGGCGGAGCGGCGGAGAGCTCATCCTGCGCGTCATCGTCACTCGCTTGAAGGTCCTCCGTGGCCTCGGCCTTTCTCTTCAAGCGTTGAAATATCGGAAGTGCAAACACGGTTTACAAAATAAAACGGCTCGCGACGACGAGCTGATATCGACGCGGTCGACGGCGCAATTAAAACGACATCTGTTCTTTGTCTTTCCTTAAAATAACATTTCTAGTTTTGTTGATGTTCCGGGGTATTTAAAGTAATGGCTGGTTTTGTGACAGCTGTAGTTTCCCTTCATTAACCCCCCCCGCCCCTCCCTCCTCACCCCTCCTCACCCCTCCTCACCCCCTCCCACCGGCTCTGACGTACCGAGAGAGATTTCGGTGAGCTTTGTTACTGGAAGTTTTTAAGCGGGATTACGATCCGTACCAGCGGCAGACATGTCATAACATATTTTGGGGGGGAGGGCGGAAGGGGGGGGGGGGCGACATTATTTGGGTTGTTTACGAAATTAAAAAAATTTGCCTCGTAGTGCACATTAAAAGTTTCTGCTTTTTTTAATTACAAAATGAGCCCAGGTTAAAATGCATACAATAATCACCACTTTATGCCACGTGAAGGAAATACAGAGAAAAGTTTGCAATCATCCGCGTGTGTGTCAAAGTTGATCTGCGTGTGCGAGAGAAAACCAGAAGATTTGAACCGTTCACGTCTTCTCACAAGTTAAACGATGAAACTTCCTCACGGCGGGTTCAGGACCGTGTGAAAGACAGCGAGCGCCGTTTATGTGAGACGGAAATCCAAATGAAACGAGATGAGTGGAAATATAACGACGGTTTAATGCAAATATGACTCGGTTTTTTTTAACGTCTCCGGGGGGGAAAGTTTCGCTCCTCGATCACAGCGATTCATTTCCTGACTTGTCGGGGAGTTGTGGTACATTTGTCTTTAATCGCCCTTTAATTTACTGCCACATTTCTTCCTCGCATCAGCGCCAGCAGCTCTTTAAAAGTCCGGGTGTTACTTGTTGACTGGTGGGACTGGAAAGCACAAGTGTGTGTGTGTGTGTGTGTGTGTGTGTGTGTGTGTGTGTGTGTGTGTGTGTGTGTGTGTGTGTGTGTGTGTGTGTGTGTGTGCGCGTGTGTGCATCTGTTGTGTATCTGAAATAGTCTCTCCTCTTGTCCTTACAAAGGAATGAGGAGCCCTGCAGGGTCAGGGTGGACAGCAAGGGGGGGTCTGGAGGGGATACGTGTGTGTGTGTGTGTGTGTGTGTGTGTGTGTGTGTGTGTGTGTGTGTGTGTGTGTGTGTGTGTGTGTGTGTGTGTGTGTGTGACTGACAAGACTTGTTGAAGGAGAAAATAGACTATTCCATCTGTCCCAAAATCCGCCCTGCCGCTGACCCCCACCCTGGAGACCGTGGTCAGCGTTCGGTCACATGGTCGAAGGCAGAGCCTTAAAAACCCCCTCGTTCCTCCTCGTCCACGACTCCACAGTCGTCTCTCATCCCGCCGGCAAGCCTCCGAGGTACCGCCATGTCAGACACCGAGGAAACCGTGGAGGAATATTATGAGGAGGAGGAGGAGGAGGAGGAAGAGGAGGATGTGATCGAAGAAGAGGAGAAGAGGGATGAGAAAGAAGAGAAAAAGGAAGAGGAAGAGGAGTCCAAGCGCCGGCACAAGACGATCTACGTGCCGAACATCGCTCCTCCGAAGCTCCCCGACGGCGAGAAGGTGGACTTCGACGACCTCCACCGCAAGAGGGTGGAGAAGGATTTCAACGACCTGCAGACCCTGATCGAGGTGCACTTCACCGGCCGGCAGAAGGAGGAGGAGGAGCTGATCGCGCTGCGCAACCGCATCGAGCGCCGGCGCTCCGACCGGGCCGAGCAGCAGCGCGTCCGCGCCGAGGAGGAGCGCGAGCGGCAAGCGCGGCTGGCCGAGGAGCGGGCGAGGCGCGAGGGCGAGGCGGCCAAGCTGCGCGCCGAGGAGGACGCCAAGAAGAAGAAGATCTTCTCCAACGCGTCGTTCGGCGGCTACCTGCAGAAGGCCGAGCAGAAGAAGGGCAAGAAGCTGACCGCCCGCGAGGAGAAGAAGAAGGCGCTGACGGAGCGCAAGAAGCCGCTGAACATCGACCACCTGAACCAGGAGAAGCTGGCGGAGAAGGCGCACGACCTCTGGCAGTGGCTCCACCAGCTGCACGCCGAGAAGTTCGAGCTGGCCGAGAAGCTCAAGAGGCAGAAGTACGACATCTACGTGCTCCGAAACCGAGTCAGCGACCACCAGAGGGGCTCCAAAGCGTCCAAGACGTCCCGCGGGGCCAAAGGCAAGTCCGGCTCCTGGAAGTGAGGGCCGCAGTAGCTTCTGGACTATTCGGCGTCTTTTTCATAAAAGCTACAAGAGGGACTGTGTGTAGGTTTGGGGTGGGTGGGGTGGAGGGGTCGGGTGGGGTGGGGGGGAGGGGTGGGGGTTCGGGGGCATCAAATGAAGAAAATCAAGCCAATTAATTTGTGAATGTTTAGATCAAATTAACTGTATTTACTAACTAATCTGTTCCCTCGCTCTGATTGAAGAGTTTCTTCAAGTTGAATGTGCGGTGGTGTTATTTTTACTGCTCCACCTTTGTGTTTTATTTTTGCTCTTTTTACCAGAACACTTGTTCAGGATTCAGTTTCACACTCTTTCAAACTTTATGGGTTTTGAAAAGAAAAAAAAGAAAAAGGGTTTAAAAGTCTTCAGGCCAGCGAGATGACAAAACTTCTATTTTATTTACAATAAATCCAGACTTGTGTAATTGTGTGCTTTTAAGGTGTCTCAGTTTATTTTAGATCTAAACTCTGGTGGTTGTTGGTTGTTCTTCATCTTGGAAACCTCCTGAAATCGTGACGTTGAAATGCTTAATTGAATAGTTAACAGCGGTGGAAACCGGGTCGCGTTGAACGGCTGAAAAGTCAAACAGGTGCTGAACAGCTGAAATTTTTTTTTTTTTTTGTACGTAGCTAATTTAAGTCTCTGCAGCTCCGAGTGAGGAGACTAAAGACAAAAAGACTCTGATGTTCGGAGAGTGGAGGAGGATTGATGTCTTAAAGGTGTCATGACAAAACAAAACAAAAATCAAGCTTTTCATAGCTTTAATTTACATCAATGAATGATTATTCTTTTTGTTAAGGAATGACACCGGTGTGCAAAGATTTTAACCGTGAAATAAAATACTTGTTTCTTATATATATTTGCTGAATCTAAAGACGTTTTGAGATGATATGCATCATCCATAGTTTTATTGGTCCAGTATTCTCACATGAAAAAGAGGTAATGAAGGAAAGTGGAGCTCCTCTATGTGTTTGTATGAACTCCTGCAGCCAAATACAGACGCGTGTATATTTAGAAGTCTTCTTTTTTTTTTTTTACACATATTTAAAGTCCAACAACAGCTTTCTTTATAAATAAGGAATAAACACTTAATAAACCATGCTTGATAGAAAAAAAAATAGTACTCTTAAAATCCACCTTTTTTCAGGTGCGGGACAAACGACAACAAAATAGTTGTTTTTCAGAGTGTTAATCAATTCTAAACGGTTTCCCGGTACGAGGACTCACATTAACATCTAAAGTTTCCTTTTGAATGATAATTATTATGCTTTGGTAATATTTCCTCTTCCCATCTCAACAGTTCTGACACAGTTTCTTAGTTTGAGCTGTCATGGTGTTGCATCTGTGTTGAGTCCAGCTTTCTTTTGATAACAACCTTTTTGATTTTTGGCACCAAAAAGATCATAAACTTTACAGTTTTGAAAAATAACTTTGAGGCTTCATTAAAAATATCAGTATTCGATTTGTCAATTGAAAGCCTATTGTTATTTGAGTATATATGGGAGGACTTGGTGTCACTCTTTAGTAACTACTATCAAATAAAGCACCAAATGCCATTAAAAAATAAAAATAAAAAAATAAAAAATTGACCGGTATGATTATCCAATTATACTAAAAACAAATATATGGTATGATTTACAACATAATCCATTCAGCTTGTGTCCATTGTAACCCCGAACTATTCTGCTGGAGGTCAAATGAATGTCAAAGTCTTTTGTGGTGAAATGTCCTGTCCACCAGATGGTGCTAGGGAACCAGTGTGTGGATTACAAACTTCTGCAGATGGTTTTATAAAAGGCATTACACAGCAGAAATGTTTACAAGCACTACACCTTTTAATTAGAATTAAATTACAATTTAATAAAGACAGGCATCCATTTTTGTAAACAAATTTTTTTACATCACTTATGTGGTTGTATTCAATTTGAAACTAATCAAAAAGTCTTTATTTCAAGAATGTGACACCATGCAAACCTTTAGGTTCAACCAGATTTATTTATTATTATTATTATTATTATTATTGTACTACAAAAAAACCTTGTTTACCAGCAACAAAGACAGTGAAACATGTATGTTAGACCACGCAAGTTATGTGGAAAACATTGACTCTCTGCAGGGTTTTGATTGTTACTCAAGCTTGAACGGTTGATGCCTCACCTGCTGTTTTGCTCTCACGGGCGTGACAAGCCGTTAACGCTCTCCAGAGACGGCGGTATGCCCGCAGGTTACCATAGAGACGGGGAGAGGCAGTCTTTATAACCTCCTCTGAACCTCAATGCGCCCTCTCGCACATCCACCGCCAGACCGCGGCTGAAAGATGTGGGGTTTTAAGTGATTATGTTGTGACAAACGCCCGACCTGACAGCGTTCCAGAGCACCAATCGACCACCTGCGTGTCTCACCCGGGGGACAAGACGTCCCTGCAGCTCTGCTGCTGGAGCTGCGAGCAAGTTGTTGCTGGATGGTGATATAGTTTGAGCTCACAGACTGTACATCTAAAAATCGATGTCGCCTCCAGGTCTGAAAATGGAAAGGCAGTGTAGAAGTGCATTAACGTGCAGTACCACCGACGGCCGCTAGGGGCTGGCTTCAAAAACCTCTGGCTTCATTAGACTTTCATTCAAAAAGCATCAACTTCTCTCATGAAATACAAAGTCGGTCAAGAGGTGAATCTGACTCGATCCGATTGAAAACCAGAGGTCGTCACGCCCCGCCCACCTATGGCGACAACCTGACTGCGCACACAGGCCTGTCAATCAAATAGACACGCCCCCAAAAACATATTTTTAAGGCTTATATTCTGATTAATGATGGCATTATTTTCATATGGACCATCAGAAAACTAATAAGGGGCGACTTTAGTGAATGACTGAATGATTTTTTTTTTTTTATTGACTTCTGATATCATGAGCGAAGTTGAATAAGAGTCGATGGAGCCTTTCCAGAGCCGACCCCTAGTGGCACTCGGTGGTATTGCAGTTTAACGTGCTCCCACGTGGGCTTCATTTTTCAGGACCCGGGAAGCTACGTCCACTTTTACATACAGCCTACATGGATCCACCACCCGCTCTTCCTCTACTCGGCCAAATATGGTAAATTCTGCCTCCACAAAAAACAAAACAAAGATGGCGGCAGCTAACATGCCCGACTGGAGGCTTCGATACGACAATTCACCAACCGATGGGTGACGCTTGGCCCTCTTCGTTTGTGATGCATCCCCTTTAGGTTAGCTTGTACTTCATGGTGTGTGTGCATGTCTGTGTGTGTCTGTGTGTGTGTGTGTGTGTGTGTGTGTGTGTGTGTGTGTGTGTGTGTTTGTGTTCACCAGAAGGTCACTAGGATGGCTGTTGTTTGCTCATTAGTACCTCAGCTAAAACTGGCAGATAACGCAGGCGCTGCATGATTGACAGCTCCAGGCCGCACTTTATACTCTGACCAGGAACTTATTATCTGATTCGGTTCAGTTCAGATTTGTATTTTAATTGGAGTGCCGACGAGTTGTTCTCAGTTCACTTCTTAGTTGTTTTGCATCTTTTTGTTTTAGGCCAAAGTTGATCAATGTTTCGTCCTCTGAGCGCTGCAAAAAAAAAAAAATCCTTTAATGTCATTTTTCTCTTCATACAGTATTTAGTGGGAGTTTTTCCTGAAATCACAATTTTTTTTTATTTTGGACCGCAATTCTGCTTTCAATTTGAGAAAAGTAAGATGACCGAGCTCCTTGCTTGTCTAAGAAAAGACGAATGATCTTTTTGCAAAGAAATTACTCGAGGAGGAGGATTTAAGAGTCCCGCCAGCACTCATTTTATGTTTTGACCTGATGTGTATTAGCAATGCTTGGAGCAGTTCACCGTTGTTTTCCTATTTCTCCATAAATCACATTTTATGACAGCCGGGCAGCAGAAGATGTAAATACAAAACAAATATGCAGGATGTCTACTTGTGTTTAGCTGTAGTTACATGTTGTGTTCCTACGGCAATTTCAGCATTTACTTATTCAATATGTTCTCAACCATCAATTCAGTTTAAGCAATTTGTGCTTTTTTTTTTTTTTTTAACTCCAAAAATAACCACTCTGTAATCGATTTTTTTTTTTTTTTTTTTAGAATAATCACATTTGCAGTTCAACTTAATCTCCTTTTAGCCTGATGTCACGGCCTGCAAATTCTATTAAACAACTCATCCGGAACATCAGCTGTTTTCAGGCACAATGCTCCAATAAACCCCCCCAAGAAACAGACAGATTAAATTTAGCAGGTAGCTGATGAAGAAAATCTCAAATCTAAGCAGCTAAAAGATTCAGATATTTTCCTTACAAGTTGACACAACAGAGTCGGACAGAGACAGAAAACTGGACTTACATTCGTCTACTTGCCAGTTAAGGAATGTTGAAGATGTTTTTTTTTTTTTATAAATTGCGTTTTGCCCGGTTAAGATCTAGCTAAAAGCTAGTCAGGAGAACTGGTTTATTCTTCTGGCTGAAAGCTGAAAATATGGAAATATGTTACTGATTTATGGTTTTAAGAAACACAATTTCTTTGTATTTGAGAAGAAAAAAAACAACAGGATCTTTCAGTCACGCGGGGTGACGAAGATACCGTAACTGGTGATTGACTACTTTTACCTGTTTTCATCTGCACCCTAATGAGTTCATTCTCCCCTGATAGTGACACAATTGCAAAAAAAAAAAAAAAAAAATCTCTTAAATGTTTAAACACGTATTGGTCAGAATCCAAACGACAGCTGGTTGAGCCTGTGTGTGTTTCACTTGACAGTGTCTGCGATGATGGCACTCATCAGCACACGTAGCGGCTCATCATCCCCATGAATTATTTACGATTTTCCATAACGAGCGTTATATTAAATGAAGCCGGATGGCAAACACGCAGATAAAAAAAACACATTTTCATTCAACCCGTAGCGAAACAAGCTCGTCCGGTTTTCTGTTTGTACTTGTTTTGGTGACAGCAAAAGGGAAATATCTTTTTTTTTTTTTTTTTTTTTTTTATTAAATGAGAAGTTACAAAAGTAGCCCGTCGCATTATCTCTGCTTTTATGTCGTAAATTCAGGCGGGCGGCGCGGTTTTGTCGTGAAATGTTTCTGTCGTTGTTTATAATCGGCGCTCAAAGACGATAAGTCTGTCTCTCTGTGGGTGAACTGGACAAACAGTCTTCTGGAAATGCTCCGTCATCTGGGAAATAACGACGTATATTTGTCACTCAAGTAGAATTTGAGTGTACAAAGATCAAAAACAGAATAAATTACACCGGATAAGCTGAAATAATTTTTTTTTTGTGTTTTTTTTGGTCTCTATTGCTGTTATGTCTGTTTAGCATTTTGTCGCTGGGCAGGAAGTGTTCACTGAGGATTTTAAAGCTTTTTTTTTTTGTCGAATTTGTTCGTGTACCTTTAATTTCACTTAAAGCCACGAGTTTGAAAAACCTGGTGTCTGGTGAGACGCTTCTCGCGCTGCCGGATGAAAGCAACCAGAGATTTGGACCGGCTGAGCTGGCTAACTTCCAGTTTAGCCTATATGCTAAGTTGGGAACGGGATAAAATAATTAAATCGTGCAGCTTTCTGGGATCAAACGGATCAGATTCTGACAGTGAAACGAGTCATTTGGCGTGAGTGGTGACGGCCTTTTATTTAAATGTCAAATCATCCACACTGTCGACAGTGGGGTTTTTTTTGTAATTACGCTCACCGAAAGAAGAGGGACGCAAAAGTTCAGGTAGGTGAAGTGATTGATGACTCACGATCTTTTCAATTAGTCCGACAGGTTGTAATCAGCTTAACGCAGCGCCTCGATCAGGAGACAATTCAACGCCGAGTAAGAATCAAAAACCAGCACGATGTTTGCCGGTTGGTGGTTTCCTGCGCGGCAAACGGCCTTCGGTGTAAAAAAAAAAAAAAAAGCACATGGGACGCCGGCGGGAGGAACGCCGGAGCTGCGGGTCTCCGGACGGCTTCGGCCTGCGGATAAATCAGCCCGCCCCCCTGGAGACGGTGCCGCGTGGGTTTATCCCCGACCTCCTGCAAATTGAGGTGGGAGTCGGTAACAACCAGCGGTGTAAAGGAGACTTAGCCTGCCCGGCGGGGCATTAATCTCCGTACCTCCTCGGCATCCGGCGAAGGCTTCGCCTCTTTCCATCCCCGCGGCCCCATAAAGAGCCGATGTCGCCCTGTGCGTCCCGTCCGCGAACCTTCGACGGGCAGTTCATTAGTTCGTAGCTTCGGTGTCCGTCTGGAGTATGAGGTGCTCGCCGTGAGAAGAATAACAGCGCAGCCTCGATTGCTGGTAATCCTCAGCAATCCCTCTGAAGTGGACGCTCAGCTGTCAAGTGGCTCGGTATAAAGATACTGTTTGAGCTGATGAGCTGTTTAGTCACAAAAGGTTGTTCAGTTTCACAGAACTGTATTTAAATTTGAGGACTTCCCGTCAATAAGAGCCCTTTTTGAGCTCGTCGTTGTAGCACCTGTGTTATTCATAAACCACTTTAGTTATTGGCTGTAATCTGCGGTGGCTCCTCCCCTTCCCATGTCATACATTTAAAAATCACAGTATCTTTTAATTGACTTTATTGTCCTTAAGAATAACTCCTCGCAGAAGTCATTACAAATATACAGCATTCATATTATATATATTTATTTATAGATGAACATACGTTTAAGGGGGAAAAAACCCGCAATGAACTTAAACCTAAAAAAAAAAAAAAAAAAAAAAAAAAAAAAAATCCAACTTCTCACCTTTGATTGGGGAAAAACGTTACTCAATCTCCCGATATCATAACCGGTGATGACAGCAGCAGCACACAAACCACAGCTGGCCCGTATTATTAAAGTCACATGATGAGTTTAATCATTTTTGTGTCGCCAGGCAAAGTTTTACAGGTGGAGTTACATCAACAAGTTAAAGTTTCATTCTGTCAAAAGAATTCTCTTCTGTGTTTTAATAATAACTCTCATGCTCACTGTGTGTGTGTGTGTGGGGGGGGGGATGGGAGGAGGTGGGGGGGGGGGTGTACATGTACTGAACTCCTGTTGAAGTGTGAATGAGTCATGTCCAGTATGTGTGCGTGTCCTTCTTACGTCACCATGTGATGTGGGGAAAGACAATAAATAGAAACCAATGCGGTGACTTTACGGCTGCCCCCCCCCTCGGCGGCGGCCACAACGCAGGTCAAAACTATGACTCACAGCCGGAGGAAAAAAATAAATCAGCTGAAATACAAGACAGACCTCACACATCTGCTCGCTGCTGCTGGCGCCGGCTTCAGACTGAGACGCCGACTCGAAAGTTTCTTTTCGCTCATTTCACCGGTAAATATTAGCGCGGTCAGCACGACAAGAGTAAGACGGCGAGCCGTTCACGTTATACCCGCCGAACACCGAGACGGTCCTCCGAAGAACCAACCCTTGCATCTCCGGTTCAAACGACAATTACGATGTGAAGTCGAGAGACCTCTAGTGGTCGGGTGGAGAACTACAACAACGCGACGTGCCGGGTAAATGGAGGCGGGTCAGATTACGTCTTGTACAATATGAATTTGTTTCTGGTGAGGTGGAGCCATGGGAGACTTTTACTGTTGCCATGACGATTCAGGTGTCATAACACCGAGTGCGGGTGGCCCTCGTTTGCTTCGCATTTTCCAACCACGAGTCGGGGAAGTTTTGTAAAACAGCGTTTACTGTCGCCACGATGACGACGACGAAGGTTGCATAACTTTACGGAAGATGAGTTAATTAAACGCTGTCGACGTTTTAACCCAAACTATTATCTCTCATCTATTATCTCTAACCTTTACCAGGTGGTGCTGGTTTATGAAGCAATTCTATCGGTCGCATCGAGGATAGGAACAAAGCTACCGCACCAACCACTAAAAGGTTTTACATGTTATTCTCTTTTCTAAAACTGCAAAGGAGCAAGAAAACAACTTCAGACCTCAACTTTTACCAAATGTTTTCCTCGCATTAAGTTTCAGGGCTTCACAGTTGATTTTTAAATTGTGTCGTATTGTGAGTCTGGGAATGTCCCGTCCATCCCCCCCCCACGTCTCAGCATGCCGAATGCGTCCCCTGAAGATCATATTTCGGGCGTGTTTGTTTGTCTGCATTGCAGTCATTGTTTGTGCCTGTGCAGTCAAGTGGGAGAGACGTGAGGCGTCTTTCTTTGTCCACGTCTCTGTTTATTTCTTCCGATCTGGGCGCAATCTTTTCTGGAAACTAAGCACACTCTTAGAAAGAGCCCGTATTTCCTGACTTCCCGGTTTGTGCATCAGTTTTGACTTGAACAGTCATTTAAGCCAAAGTCGGTGGCTCGTCGTAGCCACGATTGTGTTTTGCATTTCCCTCGCTGACCCTCCTCAGCCTGCTCTACTCCGCTGAGAACACAATAACAGTCATCAGCTAATACCAGCGTTTCCCCGACCATCGTACTGAAAGAGAGGAAGAAAATAAAAATACAAACGTGCTCGGAGAACTGCGGTTCTGTCCAGTAACTACTATTTACTGACTCATTTTCTGTGCAACCATCGCTCGTGCGTTTGACTAAACTTCAAGTTTAAAACTGAAGCGTTGAAAAGTTCGGACCCAACGGGGGGACGTGTAGAAGCACCCCGAGTTCAGATATAATTACATCGATCTTTTGTCACTTTTTCCCGGCAGAGCTTTTTTTTTTGTTTCTACGTGAAGCAACGCCGACGATATTCTCCTCCCACCGGTGCCCTGAGATTATTCGGTTTTTTTTCTTTAACGACACTATCAAAACATAGTAATTAGTAACTCTCATCCTTCAGGGGCGACGACGAACGCGTTTAGGTTCAAAAGTTCCTCGCCTGGTCTAAACGTGGATCCGCGTCGCGGGCTTATCCGCGAGTTGGGATGTTTTCTGTCGAGACGCATCAATCGTAAGGAGGAAGGGTAATGACCGGAGGATTCCTTTGCTTGCTTGATTCTACAAATGACAAGATCATTTGCATATTTGCTTGGAAAATCTTTTCCCTCCACACATTCGATATGTGATTGATGTAATGCGGCCTCCCCGCCGGATGCACTGTGGACTCGACCACGCGTGTGAGAGCCGCGATTTCTTTTTTAATGGCGGCCCCGAAAGCCAATAAGAGCAACTTTATTTGCCTGGCAAATAATTATGTTCTCGGTTTATATATATTTTTTTACTTGATTTTTGATTGCAGTGTAAGAAATTTGCTTTCAAAACTGTTTTTTTTTTTTTTTTTGCTTTACATGAGACACAAAAATACCTTCATAATAAAAAAAACCCATTAAGCTGTAATGGGTGGTGGCATTACATAACTGTCTGCCCACTTACCCCTTTAACCATAATTGCTCTTTAAATAGAAACCGCCCCCGCTGCCTCTCTATTAATGAGTTGACCTTTGACCCGCCGCACCCGGAGCACCATGGAAAATCGCACCAGAATAAAGCCGGACCTGTCTGTGCCGTTCAATCTCCGAGACATCAACCTGATTTTCTGTAACTCCACTTGACTTGGTCTCAATTAATACGAAGAAAAATACTTTGTCTGCAATGCACTGAATATTTGATCATGAATGAAATCACGGCGCCAGCACTCAGGCTCTTTGATGAGCCACCGATGGTTCATTAAAGTCTTACAAAGAGGCCTTTTTTTTTTTTTTTTTTAAACAAGAAGTGAAAGAAGCTTATCTTTATTTGATATCATCTCCATGTTGACGATTTTATAACTGGGATCGACAACTCCTCACAAATAACGTCCAATCCCCTCTCCGGTCTTCATCCGGGCAGAGGTGTTAAACACATAGCTCAGACAAGCATCCAGGAAACGGCAACGGTTTAATTACATGCATCATCACCACATGCAGCCATTAGCCGCCGCTAACCGAGGCTACGAGTCCACTCTAAATACGGGTTTGGCAGACAGAGAGTGGGCAGCTTTCATTGCCAAGGAAACTAATGAAACAAACGCCGTCCTATAGTGTGGATCAAAAGGAAGTTATGCTTCGTGTCGCGCTGCATGCGAGATCAAAATCCTCTTCCTTTTTCAACCATCAAACACATGCAGGTTTGAAAAGGAGGGAGCCTTCTTTCTTTCTTTTTGTCTTAAAGGTTTGAAAAGCACAAACCTTGTGTCGCTCAGATGGGAAGTTATATAACATTTATTAAGAGCAGTGGTTCAAGGATGCAGCCGGGGTGCCAAACAAGTGTTTGGAGACTGACGGCGGCTTCTTTATCATCCCGCTTACAAGTAAAGACGACAGAATGAAACGCAGCTCTGCGTTTGTGGAAAATACAAACCAAAAACCCCCCGAACGAACGAAGAAATATCGTCTCCCTGCTGCTTTATTTCACGCTGTTTGTCACTCTGAAAGAGTCCGAGACATTTTGAGCAATTATCCAACAATGCTGCTTGCTCTCTGCTCCGAAGAGAAAGTTATTCTTATTGTTGTCCTGACAGCGTGTTGAGAAATCACTCGGGCTGCATCAGACAAGAGTCAAAGAAAAAGAGCAGCAGAGGGAAGCAGCGATCGTGACAGGACCGTAATTAAAGGAACCGGTTTACTCGGTGTGAGACAGGTGTGAAGCTTTTGGCAAAGCGACGCCCTGTTGTCACTCGCAGCCTGAGCGTCTAGTCGATTTTCACCTCCCTGTGTTTGCACCATTTTGACCAGTGGACTCTGCCTGCGTGTGTTAACCGAGAGCCGCGTGTGAATGTTTAATAGCCGCAGAGCAATGGCCGGAACCACGTGGTTAGGTTGAGGAGACCATTGTCTGGGTTACGTGTGACCAAAGACTATACAGAAGTGGGTGTCGTCTCCAGGTCTTAAAAGTGAAGCCAGCGCAGAACTGCCTCAAAGTGCAATACCACCGATGGCCACTAGGGACAGACAGAGACATGCTGTGACTCTTCATTTTTTTTTTTTATTATTTATGTTGTTAAAATACAAACAGATACAATAAATTATATCCCAAATGCTTACTTTAAATTGTTACAAAAGTTATCACAAACTGTACACATCATGACGGTAGTTGTTCTTGCTCGATATAGATTCAACCAATAGGCAAACAAATACAGCTCAAAGCTCTAAACTCCTAAACATGGAATAAGTTGATAAGGTAGAGTCGGCTTCACCGGGTTCCCAGTTGGACTAATTGTTCACAACTATCACAGAACGTGTATAAATGTCACTCGATTACAAGTCTGAGCTGCTCAAAGAATCACCAAACAATAGAAATACATTGTGATGTCTCTAGTTCCATAAATTGACGACAACGTTTCTTAGATTTCACTTTTCAATATATACAAACAGTGCCAGTGACAAGTATATATATATACAACTGTAAACACAAAGTTCAAAATTTGAAATACTCTTAACATCATTACTCACATTTTCCCTCAATAGTTCTTTTTTTTTTTTTAAAGTGGTGACAGGCATGCTACATGTAAAAATATTTCTTTTTTTTTTATATATTAAGGGCAAAGCAGGAGGGGGGGGAAAACATTAACTTCATGTGTGTGTGCAAGTCAGATAACAGTACATTGCCTTTTTTCTATTTGCTATGTCGGTTTCTTATTAGTTTCTTATTACTCACATAGAAGGAGGAGCTGAGTTCGTGTTCTGTGTTTGATGCACTGAACTTAAGTCCACATGGCTTCATGTGAAAATAGACATAATATCTACAAATGCATGGATGTGTGTGGAACTTCTTTGTGTGGATTATAATTTCCCTGAATTTATAATCGAAGAGGAAACGTTGTACGGTGAAGTTTCAGTTGCCGTTTACGTTTAATTTAAAAAAATAAAAAAACAACAACAAGCCAGCTTCGATTTTTTTTTCTCGCCTGGATTGACAGTTGTCACTTGCAGGTTTCATCAGCAGCAGCTAGCTTGTTAATTAAGACGGGACACTTCAGGCAAAGGCATCTTTTTTTTTTTTTTTTTCACGTACATTTTTAGATTGTGGTCTATTTTTGCTTCCATAACGTGTCCTCTTTCAGACTAGTGGAAAGGAAACCTCCAAAATAGACCTTTAGGTGTCTTATTTGATTACGCTTGGTATATTTGCATCTGTACATTCCCTTAAAGTTAGCGTGTATGAACTGTAATATAAATCAGGCTCTAAACGATGTGAACAAACCCCTGTGTAAAAAGCTTCAGGATATAGATTTGGATAAAATGGGAAAGTTTGACGTGTATAAGTGCTACTGAAGTTGAGATTTCTGACACAGAATGAGAAGAAAATAAATCATTGAGATTTTTTTTTTTCTCAATAGGAGTTTTTCTTCATTCATTCATTATTTATTTCTAAATAAATACATGGCGAAAATAGATTTTCTTTTTTTAATTTTTTTTTATGGCTGTTGACAGTTGAGTATTACAGAGACAGAGATATATATAAAAAAAAAAAATCCTCTCAGTAAAAACCTTCAACTTTAATATGCCAACCAAATAAACCAAGAATTTTGAACCTGGCTTTAATCAATGGTCAGATTTCTGTTCGGTAAAAGTATGTAAATTTGCACGTACTTCGGTAGATAATGCCTCATTTGCATATTTGAGCATACAGTTTTCTGAAAATCTATAATGCAAAAACTGTCTTAGTGAAAATTTTCACCTGTCGTGTCTCAGCTTAAGATAATAAGTTGACTGACAATAACCGACTCTTTGATGCTCTCAGCTGACTCCATTTAAAACGTCTTAACGGGACTTAAATCTGCAGTTGATTGCTACAACATCATGAGGATAAAGCACCATGTTCCAGGCAGAATTTTAGTATCTTACCTTACAGAAAAAAAACAAAAACAACAACACATGAATTCCACATGTGCAAAAGCTCACGTAGGTTCCCACGTGAAAAACTGTCCACATATTTTCCTCGCGTTATCATGCGTGTGGCTAAACGTGTCGTAAACGCGGTCACGCGTGGAAAACGCGGGTGTTTTTTTTTTGTTGTTTTTTTTCCTGTAAGAGTTGACAAACTGCGTCGTTCTCGTACTGATCTGCTGTGTACAAAAGTAAATAGCACTTTTAGTTTTTTTTGTAAGGTTCAGCCTGGTTTAATTTTGTGTTTGATTCATCTCTCTGTGCACACGTTTGCTACAAGCGTCCGCTACCGTTTGACACGTCTGCGACAGCTGTGACTTTATCGGCTTTATCTGAGAGGTTTCCCCAGCCCTCCATCGACGCTCAGCTCCCCCGCATCCTTCAACCCAGACGGGCACTCACTGGATTTTTCTTGTTGTTGTTTTTGTTTCTTTTGATCGAGTAAACGTGGCACCGAGCGGCGTAGCCCTTTAACTTTGTGCCATTTCAGAGGAAAATGCTTGACGCGCTAAAAGAACTCCGGGGGCCAGAAAAAAAGAAAACGCTGTTTGAAAAGGTCGATACAGACGGCGGTGAATCACGTTGCCTGTGTGGATGTTTGGCAAAAAAAACAACAACAACAACCTTGGAGTATTTTGCCGAGCACGAATGTGTGAAACCCGACGGTGAGTGCTGTGCATAGGCAGCTCTGTAGACAACTTGAAGAGAGTTGCATTCAGATGAATAAACGCAAAAGGTCAAGTACAACCACATGGCATGAGAAAAAAAAGAATTCAGTGGTTGTCATGCTCTCTCATCGATAAGACACGGCTTCTCGGTGACTAAACAAAACTTCTGGGTTTCTTACAGAGGCGACGGGATCGCTCGGCCCGCGGCCGTCAGGGTGTCTGCCGAGGTTTTGGGCGAAGAAGACGAACCTTGACTCTCAAAGCTTGCTGCTCTTCCCGGCCACTGCAAGGTAAAACATCACAAAGCGACACAACTTTACAGACGCATCTGTTTTTTGTTTTGTTTTTGTTTTTTAATGGTAACTAAGCAGGTATGTGTCTGTGATCATAGGCAGATTTTGCCCAGTCAGGGTCGTCCCGAAAGACACAAAGAGTTCGGAGTAATCTACTTTTCTGCCGTTTATGTGTGCGCTTGGTATCGTCTGAAAACGTATTCATTTCATACAGCTTGTCACACACGATGGGCTTTACAAGTACTTATTAGAGCTCCCGTCTCCTGCCGCTTTGTTGACTAAGCAGACGTCCCTTCTGTTCCCACTGCACAAAGCGTCCCAAAGAATAGATCCATAGTCTTTAATAAAGGAAAAAAAACAACTCAGGCTGTCGAGAACTCGTTTAAAATGAGAATACGTTTCTTTTTCTTTTTTTTGTGTGTGTGCCTATGATCACAGTTTTCATCAAAGCATGAAGTAGTTGTTTTTTTTTTTTTTTTTACCACTGAAAACGTGTAATCACCTGTGTTTTCCTATTCGTCAGGTGGGAAGTAGGTGTGGCAAAAGAGGAAAAAAAAACATGTAAAAATATGAAATTACATTAACTGTAGTGAAACAGCTGGCTTCTGGCAAAAAGCCTTCCAGCGAATTTTAAACTCGTCTTTTCGTCACACTTTTGCATCTTATTAAGCGTGTATATTAGTCACCGGTACCGTTCACACGCTTAACCGCTCATTAAATGTGTCTGTTTTTTTTCTACATGTGTTAATTGACATGCAACATGTTGCAGTCAGACAGTGTTGGCGATCAGCTTTGATAAAGCCAAGCCAGCTGTTTCCTTCTAGAAAAACACATTCGCCGTCTCTGCGCTGAGCCCACAGAGATGAAAATGATTTTCTCACCTGACTTTTAGCGAGACGGCTAATAAATTAGCTAAAAACTGGTAACATCCCTTCAAGCAAATTGTTTTTTTTATTATTAAAGTAATAATACATGATTTCAACAACTAAACGGACAGAATATTTGGACTATTTAAAAAAAAAAAAAAAATTCCATCAGATTTTCTAGTTTTTCACAGCATTGGATGTTTGGTTGTTTGTTAAAAAAAAATTAAAATCAAATCAAAAGACAAACATAACGTGGAGGAGGAGAGGGAGGAGCTCGGCAGGACAAAGCTGGAAGGACATCCAGAAAAATCTGATGGGGATCGTGCTGCAATCTAGTCAATGTCACATTCAGGAGCTTGCAGCAAGCTCTGTAAATGTGAGTTCTTTGAGAGAGAGAGAGAGAGAGAGAGAAAAAAAGGGGGAACAAAACAGATTGTGGAATAAAAAATGAAATCGATAAAGTAGAAGATGTCTGTACCTCTCCCAGAGCGTGCCAGTGAGTAATGGGCTTCCGCGGGTACGCCAGCATTTCGTTCCAGTGGTCCCGTCCAAGGCCTTCGGCGTCCGGCCCGGTGCGACACACGCCGATCACCTCGTTGTGTCCGACCCTGCCGGGGGGGTGGAGGAAGGGATGGAGAGGGGGTGGGGGAGGGGGGTGGGGGTTTAAAAACACACACGTTAACGCACATTCGGAGCTTCTAGAAAGACCTGCAACGCAAAAAAAAAACACAAAAAAAACACCAGACTCTCCCGTACGCATGCACACAATACGGCGGCGCAGCTGACCGATCGTAATCCATCACCATGATGGACAGGCTGACTTGCTCCACGTTCTCCGGCGGGATGTCGAAGATGATGGCCTCGTTGTACGCCGGATTGAGTGTGCTTTTCTTGGTCGTCGTTTTTCGCTTCTTCAACCTGCGTCCGTCGCATATCAAGTAAACCTTCACGTAGGGATCTGTGGAGACACGCGTGTTGAAATCACGGCTGACTGGGATCGAACAAGCGTCGTTCGATGTCTTCCCGAACCCGCGTTTTAACATTCAGCGGTGCCGAAGGTCGACGGGATACCGAACACTCGTCGCTTTTTTTTTTTTAACAGGTAAAAGAGCAGCTGAGACTTTTACTGGCGTCTCTTTCCTATTTCCATTCAAAGTGGCCACCTGCTGCCTCATTCCAACCGAGTTTTAATTTATGAACCCGGCTTTTTGCCTCAGGTTACCTGAAGAGCCCGTGATGTCCATGGCTTTGAGGTTTCTGCATTTGATGACCGTTAGGGTCATTCTCCCCGCTGTGGGCAGGTAGCACAACGAGTACATGATCTCTCCCAGGTCGATACTCTCCTGCGGGATGAAAAAAAAAAAAAAAAGAAGAAGAAGAAGAAAGATAGCAGAGTGCATTTAGACCATTTTAAACGCTCCGGGTGAATTCTGCGAATACAAATGCCAAAGGAGTAAACAGTCAGCATATAAAGGAGGCTGTAGCAAGCACTGAGCATTTCATCAGCACGATGTAGCAGCCTCATGTGAAGAATAAGCACCTGAACTTAACATTTAGTCATTCTAATTCTTCAGAATTAAAACAGTCAGATAGACGTTATCATAATGAGAAAAAAAAGCAATAAAAACCTAAATTAATCCACAAGGAGCAGTAAAGAAATAAAAATAAACGTAATGGTGGTCAAGTCCCTCAATTTTCCCACTCCAATGAAAATACAGTTTGTAACCTTGGTAACATGTCCAGGTGGTGTTTTTTCTGCAGGTGTTGCTGTCTACTTAAAGGCATTCGTCATTTTTTTTTTTTTTTTTTGGGGGGGGAGCGATTTTTTTTTTTATGTGACTTTGATGAGAGGAGCTGTTGGTGCTGATCTATGACGAGCAGCTACTCCCTGCTGCTGCCTGCAGCCCTCTGCTGCTAATACCTGCAGTTCAAGCTGGCAGTTTGATGACACGGAGAAGGAGGTTCTTCAGGTGTGTGACTAATGAAAGCCTGGCTGTCACCATTAAACTGTCGCCGCAGTTAAAAGGTGGAAATGCTCCGCCGAGGTGTCGGCAGCTTCTTTTTACTCGTGACAAGTCTCGTAGCGTCTAAAAAAGAAAACGCCACGTGGACACGTGAGCGAGGTAAAAACCTGACCGCCGTTGGAATACGTCTGTAAGCACCACCACAGTTGACGTTTCATCGAACGTTAACATTTTTGATTTGCACAATATTATAGTTTCTGACCAAAAAACGTTACCCTCAGCTGTACTTTATGTTTTAGTGTCTGTTAAACATCGACATCGTGAGGATGTTCACCTCACGGAGCGGCTGCCTTCTTCAATCCATATCTGATTAGTCGCATTTGAGTCTGCTCAGATTTATGTGCTGGCGAGCAAAGTGGTGAGTGTCAGCGTGTTATTTCAGTATTGATTGTCAGATTGTGGCCACAAAATGTTTGTAATTTAATAGATTCAGCTAAAAGCTTGTAGTGTTTTTTGCTTCTCGTCCAAACAACAGGTGAGTTGTAGTTCTTTACAACCGTGTTACCAAACCTAAATATTCCTATTCTTGTAATTTAGAAAATGCTGTATTTTCAAATTTCAAAGAGGAAATCGGCAAAATGCATCAGAACAACATCTTACTTTTGAATAAAAGCATTTTTTTTTTTTGGGGGGGGGGACTTAAAGCCTTCAATAGATGTTTAGAAAGCAGTGCAGCATCTGCAAATTCTCTCAGTATCTGAACAAACTTTGATCCAATACTGCTTCGTTTTGTTGGCCTTGCAGTTCTCATTGTATTGTAAGTTATATAACTATCGTAGAACAAAAAATGTTATTACTTTCCGGTCAAATGAGCAGCTCTACCTTCCACCCTTCAATTCTTGGAAAAGCGAAATGCACCATAAAAGCTCTCTCACACTGTAAACTAACACCTCGGTCTCAGCGAAAATCCATGAAGCTGCCCTCGGGTGTATCAACACTTCGGGATGAAATGATCCCAGAATCCAAGGCATGAACCATCGTGAGATGCGTTTAACCAAATTAAGTTGAGGAGAGAAGTAGCAGAAATGTTAAGAAATTCTCCGGTTTCACGATGTTACAAAAATCAAAAATAACTTTTCGCTTGTTCTTCAGCTGAAGACGGCAAAAATTCACTGATATCTCTGGAGCTGAAATATCCGGCTGACTTACAAATAGGACTGAAAACGTGATCGCCTTCGTGCTCAGAGGGAAAGTGCTTGTCGCGAAAGTAAACTGCAGGAAGTCTCTTGAGTTTGAATGTACTAGCAATATAAAAAGGCAAGTGAATATCATCCAGGTAGGTCGGTCTGAAACTACATTTATAGTTCTGCCTTGAACTATAATTTAGTCCACAGGCGCTGAAGTGGAACCTGGAAACAGTGAATGGATATTTATCACAATGGAAACATTCTGTATTAAAACAAAGACAAACTATCTGCAGTGGCTGTTTGTTTGCTTTCATTAGAGGTTTAGCTGTTGTTGGATCTGGCGTTGGATATTTGTTTTACTCTCTGTTGCTTTATTTTCGTCTGCAGATTACCCAGCAGTTTCTGGAGAAATGCGTGTGGGTGTTTGGCTTGATGTAATGCATTTCCCAAAGCATTTGAACTATGCATTGTGATCCACCTGCCTCTCTCGTGGAAGCGTGTTAATGAAGTCTCAGAAATGAACCAGTACAATATTTCTTCATCAGACCTTTCTAAAAAAAAAAACAACAACTAAAAACGAGTTATTTTCTCTGCGACAGCGCCAAAGCTTCGTTTGCGCGGCAACAACATCCACATTTGTGAGCATTTTGGCCGCGTCTTTTGCGTGAACGCCAACTCACCGTAGTTGCCGCGTGAATGTCCTTCCACACTACCGCCTCCCTGGAAAGGTCAGAGAGTTCAAAGAGGTTGTCCACCACCACCTCGCCGATCATATCGTGGCTCGTGAATCGGTCAAAGTCGTAGACGCTGAAATGCAGCTTGCGGTTGCAAATGTCATCGTACACCACGGGGAAACAGAAGGCCTCGTCGAACATGGGGTTGAGGTTCTTGCGGTGGACGCGCGTCTGGAACTTCTTCTTCCTCTCGGGGAGCAGGTAGATCTTCACGTACGGGTCCGAGGTGCCCGTGAAGTCTTTGGCCGGCAGCTCCAAGGCCTTGAGGATTCTCACCACTAAGGCCTGCTCCTCGTGGTCGTACCGAAGGGAGAAGCTGAGCTTCCCGCAAGTCTCCACGGGCTCTCTGGCCTCGTCCTCCGAGTCCACAGACTTCTGCTTGTAGAGTTCGGGTTTTATTCTTCCGATGCTCGCCGTGGAGGACTGGCGGAGAGGCGCCGTGTCTATGCTGAAGTCGAAGCTGGTGACATTCATCTGACGAGGCAGGTGGCGCCGGAATGAATTGTGCCTGTTGAAAAGGGTAGAGGGCATCTGGTAAATGTCTCAAGAGGGTTCGGTGTTATGCATGAGTGGCTTTGTTATGATGGGCTCTAATGGTTTGTCAGGAGAGAACTACATCTCAAGACCATGAGGCATAATGATGTGGCGCTCACGTTACAGTTTGGTTCAACAGCTCGAAACACTGTCCTCGCTTGGTCTTTTGTCTTCGAGACAAAGCACCAAAAGCACAGAAGTATGAAATGTTGATTGAAAAAACACCCGACGCTCCCCTGATATAAAGCAGTGCCGCATTAATTGAGGCCCAAACTGACTGTAGCTCTATAAGCCAATCCCACCGACCAGGAATGACACGAAGATCACAGAGTAAATATGCTTGATGCGTGTGAACTGGAAAGAGCTAAAGATTTTCACAATTGACTTCCCAATTGAAATAATGTCCTTTTGAGCCTTGTGAAGTTCGTTATTTAAATGAAGACATCCCAACCTTGATTTTTCTTTAGACACCCAAAGGACACAACGGCAAATCCAACACATCGTTTTGATTGGAAATGGCTGGTTTTATCCTGCAAATAGTACCAAATAATATTAATTGTCCTATATGTTATACTTTTCCTGTGTTTTATTTCCAACCTTGATATCAAAAAAGAAGTTATTTTTGTGCTTTTAAGTACCAGAAACCACCTCAGTAGAGTTTTGCATGTCCTCTTTTGAGCTTCTCTCCGCAGCTCTGCCAAGAACAGGCTGTTTTGTGTCTGTGTCTTTAAGGCGCAGTTATATCGAGGACCCTCTCTTCTGATTGGCTGACTCTTTTGTAAGTGACACATGCCCAAGCCAATCGCAGGTCTTGTAGCCTGCTAGCTCCACGAAGAAATGATCGCTGTGGTTTTTTTTTTCCCACTTAAAAGGTTGAGAAGTGGTCTGTGCTGAGGGCGGATATATGACGTGAGTGTGGGTTTGTGACATCACAAACTTGAGAAAGTCCAAGTAGCACAGTCGCTGAATACAGGCTGTGTGTTTCTCTGGACAAAGCGTTTTGACACTTTCACAGTATTTACATAGCAGTACCTGCCTTATAATATATTTTTTTTAAAAAGTGAATGAAAATCTGAATTTATACAATATGGCACCTTTAAAATCACAACTGATTTTTGCCACCACTGTCTGTTGCTTTAGGAAATGAAAAGAAACATGTCCATCCTTTTAGATTGAAGTTTTTATACGAATTACCTGCATGCTGCAAATCTCAGTGAAGTTGACATCTTTGTGAGAAAACCACGGCTGTGTTTGGCTCGCCAATCTCGTCACCTAGCAACTGGCCCTCCTCCTTTCTGACAGTAAGACAATCGCAGTGAACTGACAGCCGTGGCACAAACGATACAGCGCAGGAAGTGCAGCCGAAGATTAAATACTACACTCAAGTTTTGCTATAGACACAGAGGCCTGGGTGTTGTTTCGGAGCCACGCATAAACCTCAAAGAAAATGAGAAATAAATGCCTGAAATACCAAAAACACGGTGAACGCCAACTAACTGAACATAGATTAGTACAATCTTTACTCCTTGTGGTCTGTGTCGTCAGTTTTTAATCCTCTTTCACCCCTCCGACACAATCTCAACCCAAATCTTCATCTCTCTTCTTCCTGACTCCTAAAACTTAGAAAGTTACAAATAGATTCAACACGCTGCAAAAGTTGAAGGCGCTTTGGGTTTTTCCGAATTGAAATGCCTTTTTTTTTTTTATATATATATCTCATGGATTATGTTGATGGAAAAAAATCATGCTGGGATTTTATGCTTTCCCCAAAAATAATCTCTCAAAATAATCTCCAAGCGTCTAAAACATCTCGTGTTTATTGTGTGCTTTCAAGACGGCGTCAACATTTCTGGCTGTCCGTGCTTTAGAGCTGAAATCGGAAATTATTGAAACTATTTTGATGCCAAATTGTTGCTTCTAGCTTCTCAAATTTGTGGATTAGTGGATCTGACTCAAGCCTGATTGGAAACGCAAGGACGCTAAGCCCCTCCCACCAAAAGTGGAAACCTGAACCCACCAAACAGACATGGCCCAAAAAAAACACAACTTTTTGAAGCTTAATTTCGAATTAATGAATTTTCAGATGGACCGCCAGAAAACTAATGAGAAGAAATGACTTTAGTTATCAAAACTGAAATAGCGTGAGAAAAAAAAAAGGTTGACTTTGTGTTTCCTGAGAGAAGTTGAATGGGAGTGTATGGAGACGGAGGCTTTTTGGAGCCGACCTCTAGTGGTCCTCGGTGGTATTGCACTTCATGGCACTTCTGTATCGGCCTCGTTTTTTTTTAGACCTGGAAGCTACGTTCACTTTAATATTCAATCTACGGTTGCACTCCTACTGCGCTTACGTCTAATCCCTGGTTTCGTTGGCCTGCTGGTAAACACAACTCATAGAAATATTACGACGACCATCATTTTCTTCAACGATTCATGAGTTGATAACAAACAGGATCATATCTGTAACTTCACTAAGCTACAGCTTGTTAAGTTGTCCTCTTTTTTTCCCACTAAAAGTAGCCTTTTAAGTTACGTTGAAGGTGTTTTTGGACTCATTTAAAAAAAAAAAAAAAAAGAGATAATCAATGACATCGCTGCCACATTGTCCCAACCCTCACCGTCAAAAAAAAGTAGGTGGAAGGATTGAGAGAGTGGGCGTCGTAATCTTTAACTTGGCCTTTCTGCATCACCGGTGGGCGTATAATTCATCAAGACCCCGGCCGCAAAATCATTTAATGAACGTGCCCTTAACGACACAAACGAAAAGCAAACGTCAATAACGGCTTCCTCTGAGATACTGAGCACAGCTGCCTGGTGCCGCTCACGAGAAACCAAGCCTCCGCCATGACAGCTCCCACCCCACAGCAACGCTAATTATGGACGTTCTGGTTCGAACGCAGCGCTGGAAAACACAAAGAAGCAAGAGCTGATTGTTTAATTACCGGGGTTGCTTCCTGCTAAAATCACAGCAGTTTGACTGGAGCGATTACAGGGTTGGAACTGCGGCAAGAAGACGTGTCAGCGACGCCACGGGATCAGATATTTTGCTCTGTGCAACGCCATGTCAAGGTCACCAGCCAGTCGGTGACGATCCGCACGACACGTGCCAAACTACCTCGAGGACAGTGGCGCCGCTGTCACGAACTGTCAGGACGTGTTTTTTTTTTTTGCACTGTGTGAGCTGCTTCTGTACTGCAGCAGGGGCGGAGGACACCGACCAAAGTGGCACTGAAAACGCTGCCATTGTGCCGTGGTTGTCGGCGCCAGATACACGCCGTGTATAAATAGCTTGCCATCATTACTACGTCCTCAATGCAGAGGGGAGACTGGGAGGGGTTGCGACTGCAGCGGGTTCATGTGAGGGTACCTGGAGGAGGAGGTCGGCTCGGTGGTCTGTCTCTGGATTTTAGCCTGCTGGGTCAGCTTCTCCCTCAGGGCCGTTTGCACCTCAGCAGGGATGTCTGGAGACGTCTGGCTGATTTTCATGGCCGCCTCCAGGAGCTTGACCGTGCTCCGTCCGTTCACCTTCACCTCCAGCGGGTACTTCTTCTCCAGCTCGGCCACTTTGCACTCGGTGACCGTCGGGGAGTTGGGCGGAGGCGCCTCGGGGAAACCCGCGCGCAGGCCATTTTCGGCGTGCGCCGACAGAGCCTTGCTCCTCCAAATGGGCCAACACAGCTTCCAAAAGACAAAGAGAGAGACTACCAACAGGGCGAGGCCACAGAAACCCACGACCACAGCAAGGAGGCTAATAGAGATGTCTACGGTGTAACCATGGAGAGACCCCGGAGAGGGAGACGTGAAGAATAGAGAGGACAGGGGAAGCAGGCGAGGGACAAAATATGACAGACAAACATGCACGGGAGAAGGAGAAAAAAAGGAGAGAAAAGCAAGCTGTAAGAAAGAGGGGGCAGCATTATGCACCTGTTTGATAACGCAGGACAATATGAAGTCATACAAGAGGAGCCACGTAGCATCAAGAAAATCACATGAAGAGGAAAAACATCAGTCTGAGCTCCTTCTGCTCACTTTTCCTGTTCCTGCTGATATATAAAAATGCTAAATTTGCTCTTAACAAGCTTAATTCATGTCATACATGCAGCTTTTTTAAAAAAATTTTTTAAATCAAAACTGGTTAATCACACATTGAATAAATTCTACAGATTGAGAAGTGAAAAAGGAAATAAAGACGATAGGAGTACGGGGGAATCATTCCCTCAGTCTATTTCCCACCTGTTGCTATTTCATCAGTGTGGACTGAGCTGCAGCAAGATGCGTAACAGGTAGACTACATAAACACTCAGAGCAGTTCAACACCACGAAATAAACCAAACCAAGTGTTATAATAAAGTTTTAACTAGTGAGAGTTGATGATTAGTTTAGCTTTCTTTTTTTTCCAAAAGGCTGCAACTACTCGGTGTCTCTATTTCCAGAAGATCAGAGGAACGTGATTAATTGAGGGAACTGATGTGAGATAATAATGATTTATTCTATTTACCTGCGTGTCCTTTACCTGGTATGTTGCTCTCCAGCGGGAATATATCCGAACATTTCTCCCTGTCTACGTGTCCCGTGAGACAAAGTTCCGTTACGATTTGGAGAGCCCTTTGGCACAAGGTGATGCTGTCCTCCGTCCGGACACTCATGGCTCTCCTGTTAAGCCATTGCACGCCGGTGGAGCCGGTAGGATTGCGGTTCATTTGGGCGCCGTTTATGCGCCGCAGAGTGCAGCCTGTCCGCGGGAGACAGCAGGCAGGCGCGCGGCGTCCTGATCCATATCCAGCGCGCAACGAGGAGCGATTGGCCACGCGCGCTCCGTGCGCTTGAATAACAATCGGCGGGGTGCTCGAGTCCAACTCTCACCGCGTCCGATAGCGATCCGTTGGAGAGTGCGTCCTGCGGTGTGGTGCCAATAACGGGATTATTTTCTCTGGTAGTGACTGGTGTGTTCACCGTGAGGGACCGGCGACCCGTCGGCGTCCCCGCCTTTTCGCCTCTTTCATTGGCTCCGCTCCTTCCAACCCTCAACAGGTCTTTGTCCCCCGTGACCCTCAAAAATAGAAGATAAATAGAAGCCTGGATGATAAGGGAGGGGTGGAGGGATGCAGAATAAGTCATTATTTTCCCCACCTTTTAAATCAAATGGAGTGGGATTTTACAAATCAAAAAGGGGCCATAATTCTTTAATAGAGTTCAACATGATTACAGCTGCAGCACTGCTTCTAATTATTGTGACGTGGCAGGTAAAGAACATGTTTTCCGAAATGCATTAGAGGGAAAGACTGCATGGTTATGCATGGTATTTATTATGCACACTTATATACGCACTATAGGCGACATACACTTACCCTACTTTTTTTTTTTTTTTTTTTTACATTGGTATTACTCTTAAGAAGTCACTGCACCTCAATAACGGTTTTTTTTTTTTTAATAAATATTCACATGAATATTTGCACAATACTGTAAGAAAGGTCAAAATAGATTTGGAACATCATTTATACAATTATATATTTTTGTTTATTTATTAATAGGAGTTGAAATCACAATTCACTTGCCCTGTTCAGTTACATGTCAGGAGTGTTGACATGACTCATTATTCAGTCTAAAAATGATCATAATTAATCCTTCAAAAAAACTTGAATTCATGTTTTTAAGCAGGTGTCTGCCTTTGGTACTTTTGAGACTTTTGCTGTTTGATTGCTCACAGCTTGTTTTAAAAAAAAACCTCCCTCACAGTTTTATATCTTATTGTTTTTTTTCTTACTGCAGGGACTTGATCAGTGCTTAAACAATCAACCAGTCATTAGTGCTTTTGATTTTCAACACACTGATGTCAGGGGGAATATTGTGAAAGTCCTTGATTTTGAATGAGCAACTAATTTTATGCAAATATGGTCTGTTATGGCTCAAAACTTTAGCCAGGGGAAACTGGAAATTACAGTGGATAGGAGAGGACAATATAGCGGCTGTAATGAAAGAGTGACAAATAGAGCTGCGGGGGGTGGGGGGGTTAAACATTTTGCAGCCATGGTTACTTTAGTGTTTGTCCCGGAAGGAAAATAAAAAAAGAAAACTCTCTTTTCACAGTCCAACCACAGCTGTGTGGTAATTGAGACCAATCACGTGTACAGGACGGACAGGGAATAGTGAGTGCGGAAAAAAAAAAAAAGGTAGTAAGATAATATTGACATGCATATAAGGTGCATGTAATACACCTGTCAGTGTACTAAACAATACCTTTTGCCTCGTTCAGGCGTGAAAAAGTAAGCTGCTTTTAGGTTTAGGCACCGAAACTAGTTGGTCAGGCTGAGGAAAAGGTCATGGTTGGGTAATAATAAGTCATTTTAGGTACTTACCGTTCCGTATGTTACGTAAGTTACTTAACGTACCGATAGCGCGGCGGTGTAGCCGGAGAGTTGTCAACTTGTTGCTAATATGCTCACGCTGCGTTCAAATGGAACTCGTGAGCTCGTAGTTACAACACTGGGAATGTCGAACGCATCGTAGGCTTGGCTTTCAAGTCGTAAAAACACTGTTGCTAGGTAACGGCGACATGGACGGCGTCTAGAGAATTTAGCAAGCTAACAAAGGAGGTGAGGGGTGGAGGGGGGGGTGTAACAAAATGCAGGAAATGCAAAGGCACAGAGGAAAAAGACGAAGGCCGTTGGGAAGATCAACATTTTTCCTCAGATGCAGGCTATTAAATAAATTAGGAAGACAAACTCTCAACATCACGAGATCCAAATTTCACTTCATCCGTGACTTTAGTTTCTCAAAAGAAGACAGTTTCTTCCTTATCACAGAGCGACACTACGTCATCAGAGCCGCGCATCAGACTTTTAAGGACTGCGTTGTGAAGCCAAAACCAGAAAGGTGTTTGGCAGACTTCCAGAACTGGGAATTAAATCAACAGAAGGGCAAAATAATCAACTGGTGCACCGAGCTGGAATTGGCAAAGCGGACTCGATCTAGTGTCATGCGACTGATATGACGCACATGGTCACAGGCAGCAATTTGGCAGCGTGGACTGCCGCGTAATTATTTAATTGGACGTCGCTGTTCAGGATTTTCAGAAGCCTCTCGCAGCCGTGAATAACTTTGATATCCACACTCGAACTCCTCGCCAAACATCGCGTCAACCTTTTGTGAAGCACTTCTGTGTGTTCGACACGACTGCTGCAACGGTTTGCCTCCAGAGCGTTTTTATTTCCCGCGGCAGCTGATTTCCAATCTCAAATCTTCTGAGGGACGTGAATCCGAGCGAGTGTGGCTCTTAAACAACAGCGTCACATACATCATCAGGAAACCGTGTGCGAGATTGCTTTCGTGTCTGATTTAATGTCCTCTCTTTACGTCTGGAGTGGCATTGCGGAGAGAAATAAGCCGTGTTTGTTGTGAGGCCCGAGCCTGCTGGGATGTTCTCAAAAAGCATTTTAATGGCAGTTAAAGGTGACTAATTGGCACGCTGAAAGGACGGAGCGGTGAACGATGAGGAGTTAGTGCGCGATTATGTTAATGCTAACTTTTAAACTCAAAAGTAATGACTTTTCTATTTCCCTGCTGGTATTTCCATTCGGCTCTTAAGCACAAAGGCAGAAGGCAAACTAACATGCTGTTCCTCTAAAAGATGTGATTTGTAGTTATTGTATCAGGACTGATTCACATTACCATAATGTCTGTACTCAACAAACAAAACTAGTTTGGTCCTGACAAATTATGGTACGGCTTCTTAGGAAAATCTTCTAGTTTGTTGTCATTGTCCTGCGTTGTCCAACAAGTCTTCATAGACCAGGCAAGAAGAGGCACATTTATTCATATAGAAGCATTCGGACACAACGAAATTCAAAGTGCTTTGCGGAAATACTTTAATAATAATATATCTCATGATGTAATTTCAGAAATCTCTGTCTATCTGTTTGTCCTCGGGATATCTCCTCAGCCGTTCGTCCAACCTGCTTCAAACTCGGTAGGTGCGTTGCTGGGGACCCGAGGTTGTGGCTTTTGTGCGATTTGGACATGCGACACCTGCGACATGTTCGATATTAACAAACTTTCATGAAAAGGCGACTGCAAAACGCTGCAAAAAAACAACAACAATATATTAGGTCAGATTCTTCCAAAACAACCTGCATGTTCAATAAGAAAACACTCGTATGATCATTCTCAGATGTTGTTGCTGAGTTCTGGCAAAGTTCATCAACTGTGTGGGAAGATCACGGTTTGAATAAACCATGGCTGACTAATGTTAAGCGACAGGACATGAACTGCAGTGAAGTCGCAACCTCGTACTGAAAGGGACGCTGACATCACGGTGGGGAAACCAGGCTTTTTGCAGCTTTTTTTTTATTTTGTATTCTTCTTCATGTTAAAGTGCAGAATCACCCGGCAACGCGGTCTCAATTCAACTTTCAATCACAAAGAAAACCGTAAACAACCACATTAAAATAGAAGACTTTACTCCGTCCGCGTCGGTTCACTTCGTTTTACACAGATGATTTATGACAGTTTTGAAGGTGCCGCTGACAAACGATGGCGTCAGATCACAAAACGCTTATGTCTGTTTCTGGGGGGCAATTAGAAATGACATATTTTGTCATCTGATTGAGAGTGCAATGTTATTTATTTATTTTAACAACCACCTGAGACCAGAAGGCTTTTTTTTTGGGGGGGGGGGGCTGTACAACATGATCCTACACTTCGGCCTTTGCTACTGAGAGTTCCTTGCTGTTATTCTACAAAAAATAAAAACAACGCAGTTGTTTTTCTCGTGAGGATTATTCTCTCAAGGAATTGCGGCCGACAGTCGCGACGTTCCCTCGGCAGCAATCAGACGCCGTGGTGACGAGTGGTGTCTTTTTGGAGACGGTGACGGCCTCAGTGGGGGTTGTCGTGGGGCTTCTTTTTTTTCTTTCCAAACTAATGTTCCCATCATTTGTCATTGGAAATTGAATTTCAATCGATTCAGTAACACATTCTTCATGTCTCATTGATTATTACTAAACCTTCGGTGTCAGCATCCACGGACACTTTGAAGGCTTTATCTGTCCGCGGACAGATGACTGATTGGATGAAGGTACGTTTACAATTTGTTTCATAATTACTCCCTCGGAGACAAAATTATCTTGCTCAGTCGTTCCCAGAGATAACATCAATCCCGACTCTGTCACCACGTGTAACAGTTTAATATTCAGTCGGCCTCAAAGTTTCACTTCTACTTTATCTTAAATCTTTGGCAACGTTGTTCCAGATTTCATACCGGTCAGGCTCATTCAATTGACATTTCCTTACAATATCACACAAATATCAAATTGTATCACACAGTTCTTATCTGTCGACAATAACCGGGTGCAAAATGAGTTTAGGAGATGAGAGCGGTCGAGACGGGAATACAAAACACGTGAATTTGCATTTAAACCTCAACAAACGAGCAAGAAAAAAAAAAAAAAAAAACACAAGAATCTTCAGCCTTTTTTCCACACGGTCGGTAGAGAAGAAAAATTGGTATTTTGTGGCCGCCGACGAAATTCCTGATCTTTGGTTGTGTTTCGTTGTGTTGGAGTGTGAGAATGTCAAATGTCACAGTAAATGTCAGAGAGGTGGCCACCAGCACGGCAGCGGAGGGTACAAAATGTTCAGTTCATGTTACTCACAAGATAAACATGGCGAACAGAGGAGTGCCGCCATGTTAAATCAGAGCAAACTTCATATGAAGCAGAAACACTATTTGGTTAAAAAAAAAAAAATAATTTTGTAGCATCAGCAGCTGCTTTTTTTTTTTTATTTTTGGCATGAAAACAAATGAAAAAGAAAGCTGTTCATCATCTTCAGTGCTATAATCAGTCGGCAGAGGAGCCTTGTGGCGACAGGCAGGCTTCTTTTTTTTTGTTGTTTAAAAAAAAACCCTCCACAAAAACATGGTCTGTTACATTGGCTGACATTACGAATGAGAGATGATTTAGTCATTAACATTCATGAGCGGGAGCATGGGTGGCTTCCAGCACGCTGTGCTGCTGCCTAAAACAAAAACACAAGACAGCACAACAGTGAAATTACAGCCCCTAATTGATTATTTTGGAGACGGTGAGAACATCATCAGGAATCCGAATGCATCGGCACAACATGAGGAAGAGAGAGACAGTCCTCTGTCGATGTCGGGCGCACTGATTGCGGGGAAGGAAAACAAAACAACAAAAAAAGATGATCGCAAAGAGCACTTAACGCAGTTACAGAGTGTTTTATCTTTTATCTCTGAAGGGCGGCGTAACTTTTCGTGGCTTGTTTGTACAAAAGCTGTGGGGTCTCAGTCCTTCTTGACTTGTGCGATGAGTGAGGCGCCATCTATTTATTACCAAACCATTTACTGACCCCCCCCCGCCCCCCTCACCCCCAGAGCTAAAAAAACCCCCACTGCTTGGTGTTAATTATCCTCACGTCCACTCGAAGCCGCCGAAGCTGGGATTTGTTGCCGATGAGTGCCATTTTGTCAAGATTTAAAAGCCAAAGCGACATGACGGGGATTATTTTCTCATGTTTTTACACCCAGGAGAGTTTTGCCTTCCGCGCTCAACACATTTTTTTGAAATGAGAACACACTGAGCTGTTTAAACACAAAAACACGCAGCGAGTAATGAGCTAAATCTCAATAGTTTTCTGTCACAATAGTGATGGAAATATCGCACTTTGATTCCAACTTCAATGCCACACGTTGTGATTTGTTTAAAATCACTTTCTGCTTTTCAAGTTTCTAGTATGTAAGGCCTTCGTACTGGAAACAACAGCCAAGGTATACACGTAAAATGATAATGGCAACACAAAAGCTCTTTGATTTTTCAGGTGCACTTGCACCTATAAAACTTATCGGACTCCAGAAAACATCTCTGGACATTTGACTTCTTCACCGTTCTGTTGTTTCAATTCTAAAGTCACAGTTCGACGTCCACCCTTATTTAGTAGTTCGTTTAAAAAAATGGTGTACTCTGCAAATTAGCAGCGTCTTTGCAGTATAACTGATAGTTGTCACCAATAAATTGACCAATAAAAACCCGGTTTTATGCCAAAGGGGGCAGTACCGTTATTTTAATGGTGCATTATTAAGACACATGCAGGGATAAGGGACATGCAGCAGCGAATACACACCTGTGCAAAAAGATTGAAAAATAAAAAGATTAAAATGCGATGACTTTACATCAAGCAGCTCAATCTGCACAGGAGCAGATCTGTTTTCTCTGCGGGGAAGAAATCTTTCCGACCGCACTCACCAAATCTGCCGTCACGATCACAATCTGCCCAAAGTGCAAGAACACCTGGCTTTTGAAGGGAACGAGAGATGACGTTTATTTCCCGTTTTACACAAAACGCATTAAGGATTAGTTAAGAGACACAATGCGACCACTTTGAACCGTCCGCCTCGCTTTGCTACAAATTATCTGCTGTTCAACTCACAAAACGTTTACATAGTTAAAAAATACGGCTGAAATGGTCTAGTTTGAAATGTTTGTTTGTATATACTTCAACAAAATATATTTTAACTCGAGGTGTACTCACTAGTTTTTTTTAGTTTTTTTTTTAGAAGCATTCAATTGTTTCCAACTGTCTTGATCAGCTGATAAAGATTGAACAATTCTGATGTAATATGCAGAGTTTTGAGTTTTTTGCTGTAAAATTGCAGAAATAAAAAATAAATTGAAAAGTGTAGCTAATAAAGTGAATTTTGTCTAGAAAGGCTAATATTTTCTGGCCGTGATATTTTTTTTTTAGCAGCACTTCTGTTGAAGACATTTAAAAAAAAAAATTTTTTTTTACAACTTTCAAACTCCTGCAATTATTGAGGAGATTGCTTTTGATTGGTTTCTGTATGTTATGAATTGAACATTATGAAAATCTTGACAGTTGGTGTAAATGTGTTGCAGTCACGTGATGATAATTAAAATGGACCTTTCGCTGTGGTGGCGTAAACACCCCACGACTCTCTCACAAGATGCTCATATTGTACAGAAATGAATCTTAAAAAACATAAATCCATGGGTGACACGGATGGCCTGTTTGTTTTTGTTCATACATGATGGGAAGTGCCTGCTTATCTCAAAGCTGACGTTCGATGGATGAGTCAACGCGCAATTTCACCACTTATATTGCAAAAGAGGAGGAAATGTGTTCGACAGTGAAATAAAAAAAAAAAGCTTGATTTGCGGATAAACTGTCAAAAAAAGACATCTTTCATTCCCCTCATGGAGCGGGTCTGATTTAATCACGGATTTCCTAATGGCTCAGTGGTCTAATTAGGCCATTTAAAGGTTAACTGCCGGGCCTGCCCCCACGTCCACACCGGGCCGGCATCGTTCACCACCCCAGCTCCACCTGCGACTCTGGAAAAAAAAACAGACAGGGTGCCTGTTTATCGCCGTGTACTTTTACATAAATAATAAACGTTTTCCCAGCATGCACTCGCCCCACGTTGCCTTGCACACAAAGGCCTACAGACTCATTTGTCACCGCAGGTCTCCATAGGAAATACTCGTATTTGTTCTCCCGCACACGAACGCACACACGCACCGCATCGAACGCAGAATGCAGTTAAAATATTTGAGCTGAAACAATACGTTTAATTTTATTTGATCGTTCGTTAAACGAGAAGAAAACCTCACATTATGCCTCTCGGCTTTATATCGATGAGCACACCCCTCTATTTTCACCCTGCTCTTTATTTAATCAGCGGCAAATCACAATACAAGTAATCTCAGGGCGTTTAACGTAGTCGAGAATTTCCAATATTATATAGGGACACCCGTAATTTTCCCTGAAAAGAGTACTTGGCGACAGAAGGGAGGACAAACTCCCTTTTAACAGGACTAAACCTCCGACGGAAGCAGAAACGACAAACAATTACATTTTACGAGTTTTTCTTTGCAGCCTGCATGATCTGTGCTCTGTGCTCATATTAACGCCAAAGAAGCACAATAGTTAAACCGAGGAATGGATGTGTCAGACACAATCACCACAAATTCATTAATATTGATCAGACTGTTGTGTATTGTACTGGAGGATGATTTTTTAATTAGTGTAATATGTATACTTTTATCACCCTGTAACCAGTTTATGTCATTTCAGGGTGCATTTTGTGCTCAGGTCGGGTATTGATCAAAAATGTTTGATACCAGTACCGCGTCTTTGATACCGGTTCTTGAACTATACTCTTTTTAATACCTATTTTATTTTAATCCTTTTTAAGAAAAAGAAAATTAAATCACACGTTACAAATCTTTAGTTTTCATGCAGACATCTGTAAAGTGTAGCTACAACTTACAGATGTTTCCTACACGTCTCATATGCAGGCTCGAGATAAGACGCTACAAACTACGGATGTTCCCTAAACGCCTCACATGCGGACTGTCAGTAGCTGCTACCCATTTACAGATGTCTCCTGAACGCCTCACATGCAGACCATCAGTAAATGCTACAAGCTGCTGATGTTCCCTAAACGCCTCATACGCAGGCTATCAATAAATGCTACAAATTACCGACGTTCCCTAAACACCTCACCTACAGACTATCAGTAGACGCTGCCATTTACAGATAAACCGGAATTGGACTTGAACTGGAACAGTTTTCTAGTTGATTCGTGGGTGTTGCTTCTGAAATACTAAAGCTCGTAGTCCTTCAATCATTGATATACCCCAGTAACGAGGAGCCAATTTTTCCCACTCTTCATCTCCGTTTCAGATGCACACACACACACACACACACACACACACACACACACACACACACACACACACACACACACACACACACACTCTCTCAGCTCGGACGCACTCGGGCAAGTGTGGTGACTGATCACGCTGCGAGCGCCTCACTGGGATGTTCGGAACAATTACCTCTGCCTGGCTGCCACTCAGGACCCCTCAGGTGAAGTCATTATCTTAACCAGAGGCTGCTCACTACAGTCACAATTAATTCACGTTAACAGTGCAGCTTGGGCCACCAGGGCCATCTGGATGCATGGCTCCAATTATACTCATTACTGGACAAGACAAGGTCCTCGAGAAAAAAAAGGGACTTTTCATTCCTGTCGCTGCGAAGCGAAAGAGCACTCTTGGGAAGGTTGCCTTACAAAAGAAAGGCAACGTCATCTTCAGATAAAAAAAAAAGAAAAAAAAGAAAAAGGGATTTACTTCATTTGCATCTTTTAAACCTCTTATATAGGAGGATATTTTCTCTTTTATAAAACAGCATTCACGGCGCCGGGCCTGTAAAGAGCAGCTGTGAGCAGATCATTTTCTCTTATAAGGACATGCAGTTTATCTTGTTTCCCTGTGGATCTGATTCAGACCACTCACTGTATTTCACAATAGGCCTGCGGTCGTTAATTCCCTCATGTTCAGTCATTAAGTAGGACTCATGTTCTCTCTGTTTCGCCTCCATCTTGTCTCTTTTGGTGTTATCTAATCTCCCCAGCATGAACTCAAAACAATGAATCCCAGACAAGCTGAGGCAACAGGTGGTCTGACTTTTACAGTTACATAAAAATTGGTATTTGCGTTTATTAATCTTATTTTAAATTCACGCATTGGCAAGTGAGGAAGATGAAAGATCACAATTAAGGAGTCAAAACATCTTAAATCCCTCCAGAATCCACTTCTCCATGGTCCATTTTTACGTTAACAAATTTTCTAAAAAGTCTTTTTTCGCCAGTAAATTGCTAATTATGCGACTTCGAGCGGGACTTTGTGGGAAGTCAGGTGACATGAATGATTTCATCATTTGTCCTTTTGTTTATTTCAAAATGCCAAGAGAGCATCTGAGTCTGTCAGAGAGAAAAACAAAGACAAAGAGGGGAGAAACTGTCGGTAGTTTGGACAGAAAATAAACATTGAGAATATGGCTGATATCTGCGAAGTAAGCAAACCGGAGCGCGGGAGCGAAAGTAAACTCCAAAAGCACAAAGATTCAGGCGGAAGGTACAAGAGTAGTGAAGACAGAAACACTTTTAAAAAAGCCAGAGCTTTCTCTCTGATCCAGTCAGCTCGCTGACCGCACACGGATATGAGAGACAGAAAACAGGTCTCATCAGTCAGAAGTGGACATATTTGCAAAGCAGATCAGTTTGTGCTCTTGCAGAACAAATTGTACAAACAGAAACAGCCACTTTATTATTGGAAATCCCCATATGTGACATTTCATTTCTTTTAAATGATCTTAAATAGATGGCAAATAGTTTACTGTAGCAGCTTCAGGAACAACAAAATGTCCGATTCTAACAGAAAAAATCGCCATTTTTTTAATTTTTTTTTTATGAAAGTCATCACTGTTTTGTTTTTAAGTGCAACCAAACTTTTTCATAATGCTTTTATTCTCAAAGCCATGTGGACAAAGTTAAGTCGTCATTTAATATTTTAATAATAATATTTTTTTTTAAACTGAAACCATGACCTTTAGTGAACCTGACTAAACCATAACCATCATGGACTGCCAACAAAAGTAGGGAATTGACAATGCTATTGAAACAGGAAGTTATGTTTGGAGGTTAAATGTAAAACCTCCTTTGCTCAAGTGCAGCGTCGTAGATGATTTAGAGAAAAAGCCGATTTTATTTTCCATCTTCTTTGTGTGATTTTTGTATTATTTTTTTTTTTTACACGTTCGAGTTCAGAACAAGAACACACAAGGACATCGTGATTACATCAGGGAATTTGACAGCCTCGCTTTGCGTGAAAGTGTCTTTCTCCCGGCTTTCAGTTCAGACTAATTTTCCTTTTTACTGTACATCGATGTAGCTCTGACCCGAGGCCGCCGTAATTACAATAATCACTGCGCTGTCTGCAGTCATATCGCTCTGATTAAAGGCACTGAGGTGGGGATGGCATTGCCGAGGTCGAGCTGTAGTCCGTAGAGACAAAGAGCCTCGTGTTCGCTGTAGATTCCTGAGTTCTGATGGGGAACAATATCACGTGAAGTTGGTGCGCCTTCGCCCGACAATACGGACGATTTGAATTCATCTCCAAACTAATAAAAACGTGTCTGCTCGACCCTCCGCCAGACCGAAGTGTGTCCTTTCCATCTAATGTATTCTCTTTCAGATTAACTAATCAATAACTGGGAGTTGGGGGAAGGTTGTGAGGAGAGGGTGGGGAGGTGGGGTGCTTTCACTCCTACCAGGAGATGGAAATGAAACATGTCACTCATGATTCATGGCATTTTTTTTTTTTTATTTAGATTTTTTTCTCCCTCCACACTGATTCAATTTTCAAATCACCTCCTGCTACTCTCGCCGCTCTCTCCAAATGTTACTCCTGAGAAAACAAGATCCTCCTATGAATGCTGTGTATTACATGAATTATTGATTCAGGATGTTTTGGTGAGATGATAATAGAAGCAGGATTTGCTCCGTCGTTGTAAAAGTAACTCGTGCTTTGCTTGTTATATTCCTTTTGCTGGGGGAAACCAAACCTTCGCATCCGATCAGGTCCACTCCTCCTTCCAGAGATTACTTCAGTGCAGACATCCGCAAATCATTCGGTGTTGGTCCTTGATTGAGCTGTTGTCATGGTTACCTGGATGTTCAATAGATACCGGGCTGGACCGGAGAGTCTCTCCCCACTTCTCTCAGAGCTGTAATGGAACACAATTAAGAGAGAACCACGGCATTAATCTCTCGGCAGTTGTGGATATTGCAGGGATGTGCGTGTGCGTGTGCGTGTGTGTGTGTGTGGGGGGGTGGGGGGGTGGGGGGGGCTAACTCAACAAAACTCGGTGTGTTCCTCACATCGGTCAGAGCGTGTGCCATTAGTTGTTCCCTCTTCGTAGGTCAGTTACATCATTTAAATGTAGTGTGTTTGCTGCTTGTTTGTGAGCATATGTACCGCATGTGTTATAAAATCTGATCAGTCTGGTTAATCATCGATTGATCTGGGCAGGATAACAGGAGAGCAGAAGTATGATGAGACCAAAGGGGGTTTCAATTATCGTGAAAAATCACAATTCAAACAAGTCCGAAGAATAAATGAGTCTTTAGATAATCCCCAGTCGATGAGAAAACAGAAGTGACCATAACTCGTTCATTTGTTCACTTCGACCGCGTCTTCTCCCCCCCCCCCCACCGCCTCCCCTCCCACCCCCCGAGTAGCTGGAAATAAATCTCATGAGAGGAGACGAGACAGGAACACATAATCCCCGATAAAGTCACAAGGCCTGTGCGACTTTATTAGAATCCTGAGGTGCGCTTTGATAGAAATCGACGGCGCAGACGCCCAAACAAACAAGGCTGCAAAGCGTTTGGTATATCGAGCTACATGCGTTTCGTCGCCATGGATGAAAGTTCCTTTGAAGGACTCGTCTTCTTCCCCCGCGTGTTTTTTTTGTTTTTTTTATTCCCAAAGTTATTAGAGAAGATACTGAGGCACAACACTGGCTCTGCAGTTATTAATAAAGGGGAAAGCTAAGTTTCACCGGGGTGGTCACATAAGAGGGGATAGGTGCTGTGTTACATAACACCTGTTGTGCAAAGTGCAGCGCCTGCAAAAAAAAAAAAAAGCGTCTTTTCACTCAGAGACACCCAACAAATCCTGTAACAACAACAAACCGGCTCCGGGTTGATTGATGGATTGATTTCCTGCCTCTTATTAGTTGTGTTTGTTGTGTGCTACCTGAATCATTGTCGTATTTTTCAGGGTTCAAAGCTGGTTGTTGTTGGTTGATATGAATTTAGATTAAGAATATGATTATTTAAGAAAGTTAAATACAAAGATCATTAAGTTTCCTATTAATAATCATGTTTTTTTTTACCTGATAGAGTGCTTATTTCCTTTTGAAATGGGATCAAAAAATATATTTTAAACTAGGTTTTAAATTGTACTTTTAGTTTTTCTATTTATGTGTCATTCAGTTTCAATTTATATATAATATTGCAACCTACAGAGCAGACCCATTTAATCAGTTCCTTAATAGATTTGACAACAAACCGAGATGACATTGAATGTCCTTTCAAAACCATTAAGAGAATGAGTCATGCTACCGAACACAATGAAGTATAGCAGATAAACAAAAACATTTAAATGAAGCTATAATTAGTTTTATAATAATATAAGTTATTATACCTGCAATAATAATGGGAAACAAAACTAGAAAGGCTTTAAAACCTCTGCATTGTAAGCCTCAAAATCATTTTAAGTTTCTGGCATAGATACCTGATACTCTCTGATAAATATTGTTGAATTTGCACATTTATTACAAATAATAACACTTTTTTTTTTTTTTTTACTTTTTAGAATTTTCAAATAGTTAGATTGTATTGTCTTGTTTTTACCACTGCCTGGTAGTAGTCTGTTACTACCACCAGAAGGTGGCGGTAATGCACCTAAAAGCTGTTTGCTAATCATCATTTAGCAACAAAAAGAGGAGGCGAGCCTGTTAACTACCAGGCTCCAGTAAAACCAAACACTGCAAATAAAAATCCACGTAGCCTCTGTGTCTGAAACGTGAAGCCAATGCGGAGGGAGCCTTAAAGTGTAATACCAGTGAGGGGCCACTAGGGGCTGGCTCCACAAAACTCTCTGGCTCTGACAGACTCCCATTAAAAAGGCATTAACTTCTATCATGAAATACAAATATAACTAACCACGAATAACAGACAAATAATTTGAATTGAATATCCCTAATATTTCATAAAATATGTTAGAGTTGTCTCAGAGCGAGTCCTTCCACTGAACATGTTGCATAAGATCTGTTATAAAAGCTGAAAAGGACGCTACAGGCTTTAACATCGTGCCACTCTGCATTTGCTTCGAAAGGGACAGTCTCCAAACATACAGTGTTCCCGTCACTTGTTGATTCTTCCTTTCTCCAGAACGACGGAGAATCTGTGAAACAACCTGACAAAGGACACACTAGATAAAAGCAGCACCCTGTCTTGCCTCCGGCTCGGCTCCCCGGCAAACAGGCGATCATCTTATCTCGCTGTCTGCAGCCTCTCCACAGGTTATCCTCAGAGATAGCGTGTCTATAGGGAGAAGCAGCTCATCAGCACATCACCTGGGACAAAAGGCCAAAGCCGGACGAAGGGATAACACTGTTGTGTAATCACAGCTAACAGAGACGCCGCTTCAGCCTTGGTCTATCTTCTTCTTTTTTTTTTTATCAGACCGGATTATCAGACTCGGGTTAATGGTTTCAAGGAACGGATGGGGCGGAAATGTAGAAGCCGGCAATTTGGGTTTTCAGGCTTTTTTTTTTTCACTCTTAAGAGGCTGATGCTTGAGACAAAAAAAGAACAAGGATAAAAAGCACCGATGCTGCTGATGGATAATGTAGAGATGATGACTTCCTCCAGAAGTTTTGAGGGACTGGAGATGTAGGAACTGAAGAAAAAAAGTTACTTTTGATGAACAGTCGTCCTGCTGAAGTTTTTTTTTTTCCGTTGTTGTTGTTTTGTTGGCGTGGTAACACAACAGGAAATATAGCAAACTCCAAAAGGTCACTGGAAAAGAAGAATAGGGGCCAAATATGGATGTAAAAGTTTCAAGGTTGAAAAGTCATGAAGTCAGTTTAGCAACGTTTCTGCTGTCTAAGAAAGGAAGTATGTTCATCATAACCTTAAGGATTTGTCATAGTAGGAATAACTCAATGGACACGTACAAAACTATGTTTAATAAACTAGCAAAATAATGCTCAATGACCTGCGACTCACGTAGTTATGTGTAAATATGTGTCTTATAGTCACTCTTTGCCCCGACAGTGACATGATGGTGTAAAAGAGTGCGCTGCGAAGTGGCTACCTGCTGTGACATCCCCCATTGTTTCGTGAACTGCCATTTTAAGGCCTCCAGTCTGGCATTTTGGCCGTTGCCTTCTTGTTTTTGTTTTTTTGGAGACAGAAATGACTGTAATTAAATGAGCTGGAGAGGAGCTAGGGGTGGATCTGAGTCAATCTGGCTGAGACACGAGGACACTGCACTCACCTAGCTATATTGGAAACTTGGTGGGAAAAAAACTCCCTTTTAACAGGTAGAGAACTTCTGACAGTGTGAAAGAAACAACTACCTTTTAACAGGAAGAAAAACAGCCAACCCTGGGATGGAAAAACTCCCCTTTAACTTAAAAAACAACCCCCTCCTTTAACAGGTAGAAAACCCCCAACAGTGGGGTGAAAAAACCCTTCCTTTAACGGGAAGAAACCTCTGAAAGAACCATGCTCACAGGTGACCAATTGGGGTTTAGGGAGAGCAGAGAGAGAAAAGAACAGTATGGAGATAAACTGATATTGGGATCAGTAACTTGCTGCTCCAGGACCAGGGATAGGTGCCAAAAAAAAGAAAAGAAAGCTCATTTCTTACACGAAATATATACAAAAAGAAGAACCCATCACAACCATTGGCCATCTCCACTGTTGGCAGGCTATGAAAACTCACCCCAGCCAATAAGACTTGTAAGTGTGATCACCATCTCAGAGTTCTATTACACCTTGAAGAGCAGCTCTACCGGGTCGTTAATGTGAACCTCGAATTACCTCGACGCTACAAACCAGGAAGATAAAAATCCATCTGTTGCAAAATTACTTCCTTTTTTCTCTCTCCGAGTCAGATTAGAGTTTCGAACAAACACGCGTTGTAATGGCGAGCGTCAAGCCAATCCGGTCTCCGGGTGTTTGCTAATGGCTTAATGACAGGCGTGTCTCCCCCCCCTCTGAGCCCCCCCGCCCCCGTGGAGAGAAGGAGCACTTTAGAGATTTTCTATTACTGTAGTAACGCATGTGGGTGAGGAGAGGCTGCACAGACGGGAGATTCCCAGCTTCTAATACATCCCCAGAAACTTTGATTTATTGCTTGCTTGATTCTGAATGCAGCCTACGACTGGAAACACCACACGCTGTAGTAGAGCAAGATAATTAAGCCTATTGACAGCTGGATTGAAAGGCTAATTATGACAATTGTATTCCTCTTACGATTAAATCAGCCTACTTGTTATACAGAACATCACTATGGCAGCAGATTTCTGCATTTGGGGTTTATTGTGTGTCGTGTTTTTCCACTGAAATGCAAACAAAAAAACAAAACAAAAAATCAAATTGGATTGGAAAGCCAAAGGTTTTGTAAACTCAGGTGTTTCTCTTCCAGATCGTGACGTCTGTCTGGGTCTGAGCACAGCTGTCACGCCATCTCAATGCTTTTTTTTTTTCGATGTGCATCAGTTCAGCAAAAGTGCTCCTCGCCCCCAAAACCCGCGAAGCATCTCTGAGTGATATTTAAAAAACGATGGCTTCAAAAGGGCCTTTTTTGAATTATTTTTCCACCAACCGTGAGGTAATGTTTGCAGTTTTACACGCCGCTGCACACATGTCATGGACAAAAAATGTTAGAAAATAAAATGGCCTTTGAGGGAAAGCAGCGTTATTTGAGTCTCTGTGTGAGAATTCGTGCTTTCTTTTCAGATGTCTGCAGAGTTATCCATTAAATATCTCATTAAATATTTTGATATGGCCTTGGCGAGGGATCCACAAAGAATCAGGACATTTACGCCCCCTCATTAACCATTAGAAATGGCAACGGCTTTGCTTTCTGACCCCAACAGTTGGACTCAAAAATGACCATTTGAATCGAAAAGCTCTCATATTATAACGTGCACTACAGATAGGACTTTGCTTTTTTCAGCCTGAATTTAAAACAAATCATCTTAAAGTCTTCCTGAAGTTGTAACATCTGGAAGAGACGACGTAATACGTCTAAAAACTGACATCTGCCTTCTCCGGTAGCAGTTTTGACCTTGATGAATTTATGTTTCAAGTGGACTATTAAAAAAACGTGGAGCCATCAGCTTGTCTTGGCCGTCCTCCTCTCCTGGATGGCTTTTTGCTTTTTTGGATCCAGTCCAGGCTCCGGCTGTACCGGCAAGGTTGACAGAAATAATTTGCTGTGTATAAATCTCAAGGTCATCTCCTTTTTTAAAATTGTTTTTTTCCTTTTGTCCATGCTGGTAAAAAGCCTTCCTTGCCACATCTCTCTATTTGTTGTGTTGATTGTTGCCACATGCTGACATGTTTTCCTAAATTGTCCTGAATTTATGTTACGTTTTCATTATCTGGAGGCTGTAATTTTGACAGCATGGGTTGCAACAGACCGGCAGGTTTGAGAAGATGTTCTCAGCTGTGTATTTACTTCTTTGAATCCATATGTGTCCATAATTGATTTTGTTCATATTGGCAAATTATATATTTGTGCTCCGTGCCTGCGATAAATAGCTGCGGTCCTGGTAATTAGCGCAGTATAACTCACAAGTTATTGCTTTGTTATTGCTTTGTGTTGTGTACACCAGCTGTGTGCTGGCAGCTGTTAATTAGGACAAACCTGTAGGAAGGAACAGCTACATTTTATATTCACAGTTGTTTTGAATTTTGAATAATAAAAAAGAAATTCACACAATAAAAATCCAACTCAGACACTTAATATATGTAAATACATTATAAAAGTATGTGCAAAGTACAGAGTTAAAATGCCACAGTGATTCCAATAATAACTATATCGATATATAAAGAGGCAAGTTAGACTGAATAAATACATAAATTACCGCGGATACAATTTATTTTTCACAGGCGGTTTAAACAGATGAATACGGCTCATTAAGTTATTACATCAAATGTCAAATACTGCCATGGGGACACCGTAGATGTTGAAGAGACAAGAGGTGTGGCATTGTTTATCAGCGAAACATTGGTGACATGATAGTGGTCAAGATTTTAATCTTAGACATCCTCACGTTTTCAAGCCTTTTGCAGCATCACAGTAGCTTTTCAGGATTTCTCACCTCAACGCAAAAAAAAAGAAGAAGCTCAGCATGCTATTAAAAGCAGCTCCAGCCACTTCATCATGGATTTTTTTTTAGCCAACTCGAATTCTCTTCCTGACTTGACTGCACCCCAAGGCCTGTCAATCAAACCTGACACACCTCAAACATACCTCTCTTTCAGGCCTAATATCTAAATAATGATGACCTTATTTTCAAGAGGACCAACACAACACTGATCAGCAGGGGTGTATGTAGCTAATGACACCATAACAACTTGTAGAAAACATTTATTGACTTTGTATTTCATGAGAGAAGCTGACGCTTTTTGAATGGGAGTCTATGGAGCCAGAGATTTATTTTGGAGACAGCCCCTAGTGGCCCTCAGTGGTATTGTACTTCAAGGCTCATTGGCTTCACTTTTCACACCCCGGAGTCTATATTTCTTTTGATATACAGTCCATGCCTACAACTTATTTTATCACATTACCAATATATTTTGATATTAGTTTAAAAAAAATGATGCCATTTTTTTGTGATGGTGCGCCACAGCTTTTTTCTTTCTTAATTTCATTGAAAACCTAAGAAAGTCTTGGTGAATGCACACTTTTTTGATTTCATTTTTATTCTATTTAATTCCTTCAGATTTTAAATCTCATTGAGGAAAGAGAAGAAAAGTTATCCCTCCAAGTAAACTGAAAGTGTGTGTCTCTAAATTCACCCAAAACCATCCACCTGATCCAACTGTAATTTCTTGAGAATGCAGCATTTCCTCAAAGCCATAAAACTCTCTCCTAAATGCTGTTCAACTGCCTTAATATTCAAAAACACTTAAAGCTGCATCATCTGCAAATTTAACGGCCTTAAAATGACTGAAAAAAAAATGTAGGAGTTGAACATGTGAAGGTGGAAGGCACACAGGAGAGATCCTCTTCCCCCCACCGGAGGTGAAATAAACTGCTTGGTGAGATTACATAAGAAGAAGAACATGAACAGTGATTTGTGTATTCATGTTTCCTAGATATCAACCCCCCCCCCCTGTATCTCTGCTTCATTACTCCACATCTCCCCTCACCTTTAAATACAGATGCATTTGCTCCCCTCCCGGCCAGCTGGGTAGTTCTCCTGCTGCCTGAAAGGTTAATAGATTTCCCTCCCCTCTTGTGCAGTGAAGCAAAAACAGGATGGGAGTCGAAACGTGTTGTTTTGATCCTTTTTGAGTGATTTTATGTAAAAATTGTGACAGAATTTGCATATAAGGACACACGAAAAAAACAAACCTGCTTGTGCACACATTTGCTGTTACAAAACAGTTCAAACCTAAAAGCGCCGTGCAGTCACTTCACTACGTTTTGTCTTTGAGCGCCATATTTCATGAGGAATAAGCTTCAAACTCAGGCCGTGTTTTGGTTTGTGGGCAGAGCAGCATCCCAACTTGTTAGTAACCCACAAAAGGAAGTCCCGGCGTTCACCCGTTCAGGCAGGGAACACGGAGGACGCATGTCGGAGAGATAAAGCGAGGAAGCAGGATTGTGGTTATTTGGAAAGGGCGAGACGAGAAGCGGTGGGGCAAATAGATTCGTGGCAGGCAGATAGCCGTGCAGATGATCATGCATCGTATGCTGTGTTACATAAGCGTCTTGCCGCAGCTGAAGGGGACGACAGCAGTAAACAAGGCGTAATTGCGAATGCCGGGAATCGGTAGTGACAGGGTCGGGAGATGTGGGGACACTGGAAACCAGGGGGAGATGTGGGGACACTGGAAACCAGGGGGGAGATGTGGGGACGCTGGAAACTGGGGGGAGATGTGGGGATGCTGGAAACCGGGGGGAGATGTGGGGACGCTGGAAACCAGGGGGAGATGTGGGGACGCTGGAAACCAGGGGGAGATGTGGGGACGCTAGAAACCAGGGGGAAATATCTGCACTGGAAAGTCACCAGCAAAGCCAGTCGTTCTCTGCTGTGATTGTCTCGCGTCACTTAGATAATTTATGTCCACAGTGCCGGTCTGGTTTGCTCTGAGGTGACCGTAGTTGGTGGTGACAGGAGGGATTTTCTCTGTGAGCGTAGTCATCTTTGTTTTAAGGAATAACAACTAAAGATGATGATAATTTACGTGTGATTGAGCGGTATATGTTAAAGACTTAAAAACAAAATGGAAAAAACCGAAACAAAATATTTGTAAATTATTCTAATTTTATTTGAACCATTAATAGCAACCTTGGAGTAGAATATTTTACCTGTTGAGTTCACCAGACTGTCGTGTGTGTGTGTGTATAAATTATTTTTATTACTCTACTTTTGACCAATTTCTTGGATTTCTGTCCAAACTACCACAAACTTTATCTTTAGCAGTTTTGACCCACAGAAAGTAAAAATCAACAAAGGTTTTAAGATTCATTCTCTGGAGGACTATGAAGTTTTGAATCCATTTTGTAGAATTTGAAATATCTCACTCGATAGTAAAAAGTTTCATCTGTGAGAAGTCAGAAATTCAGCAAAGCCAGTAGGATTTATCTTCTGGGAGTCAGATTAGCGTCAATCTGTCAGGTGAAACATTTTCTGGGACGCTGAAGAAAAAAAAAAATCATCTTTAAAGGTTTAAAAGTTTTAGGATTCATCCTCTGGAGGCTACACTTGTCTTGGTAATCCATTCAGTCGTTTTTGAGATATATAGGAGATGAATAATCTTATGAGACATAAACAAGACTTTCTGTAGAAAAATATTTGCCAGAGCTTGAGCTCATAATCCCACAGATGTGACATTAAACCATTTTTGAACATACATAAACATAAAAATAACATCAGTCAGATTACAGACTGCTGCCACAAATTTTCGCAAATGACTGTAAAACATTTTTTTTTTTTTTAAAACATTATCACTTCTTTATGATGAGAAATACCTGCATATGTAATTTAGAAAATATTAAAGTTCAATTCATACCAACGTGTGGGGGGCAAATATAGTCTTTTTTAGATGCATATTAGAGTTTCGGTGCCATCGTTTGCTGAGCTTGTTGTTCGGCAGAGTGAACACTGATTCATGTAAGTGCCACCCGCTCTCATAGAAATAATGGACTGCTCATTTGATCACAGCCAGAATCCCATTTGTTAGCGGCAGAGCCATCCTGCTTGTCCCTCTTGATGGCATCGCTGATTAGATTCTTGGCCCTCCACTTTTTTCTTTTTTCTTTTTTATGTCGCATTCGTGCTCACGGACCAAGAATCATCCATCTAGCAGAGTAATTTTTGTCTATTGTCTGGCTGTCACAGAAGCCAGACAGAAGACACTAATTTGCAAGAACTATTCATTTCATCAGTGGTCTTCTTCAATGATGTTGTCGTTCTTTCGTGTTTCTGGTTTTTTCGTTGATCTATTTTTTTTATATAAATAAAAGAATCCTCCGAATTTAGCAAGCTGATGCATATGTCAACGTAAAATATATTTATAATTCAATATATTTTGTGAGCAACCGTCAGTCTGTCTGGGAATTACATCTATACAGGAGAAGTCTGCCAATATTTAGTAACAATGCAGGAAGTAAGAAGTTGTATGTATAGAGGTGTGGCTGTTTGGATGGAAGTGAAACTTACCTCGTGAGGCGGCTGGAAACAGAAAATCATGCGAGAATCCATCTCGTCAGGCATCAGGTTTTGCGCTTTTGGCCGAGTCGGCGATTGTTCAGGGCCAATCAGCGTCCGATGAGGAGCGACATGCAGCTGTGGGCGTGGTTTAGACGTGACGACAACGAGAAGCGACTTTTCGTTCTAAAACAACAATTAAACTTAAACTGTGATGGACAGATGGTTCGTCCAATCACCTGCCAAGTATATTTTTGAAAAAATAAAACAGGGCTCATTAACATTCTTGGATATTTGTTTATTGCATTTACTACTACGCCACAATGAAAATAATTGAATTAATTCATCTCTGCTCTGAAAACTAGTTCAAATAAATTTGGGCATTTTAGCTTGAAAATATTTCAAAATGCCTATCAGGTTAGAAAAGAAACGGTGGAAATGAAATGGTGGACATGGTCCCATTTTTATTAATCATATAACCATTTAAAACCCACATGCCTCTCGTGATTGAAGGGCAGAACTTATCACCTTCGCAGGAGTTAAAAATCGTAGGTGAGCAGGACATTTTGAGGGAGTTGGAGTGCTCTCCAATGAGAGTCCGTGAATTCCATTAAACACTGGCTGACTCAGGAGTCACAGTGCAAATCTTTTGAAGTGAGCAGTGACTGAAAGGTTTTAACATTCCTGTTCTTGTGTCGGGAACATTCACGGTTTGCAGACCGTTTCACTGTGACAAAGTCGGCAAAGAAAGACGGGGAATGAACAGCGTTTCCGCGAGACTTCTCTTTTCTCAAAAATCGAAATTGCTCGCTGGGTAGACGAGCTCTCACTGTACCCATGTGCATTGTACTCTGTTTAATGTGTGTTTCTTTGGTTCTGGAAAATAACTGTTTAGTACTACTTTTTTTTATTTTATTTTTTTATAAAACTGCAGATTTACATTTTTAGGATCCCATTGAAGACAAATTAAACATTTATTAAAGAGAATTATACTTAAGTGAACCCTCCAAATGTCATTATAGTCATTTTGCACACCTATTCATGTTTAAGTCGAGCTGAAAGAATGCATATTTCAACATTTTAAAGAGTTTCTTCTTCCCTTTGGCTTCATCACTGACCTTTTAGTACCCTTTTGAGTGTCGAGTCTAAAAACAAAGAAAACAACCAGCCATCTTTCATCAGTTTTTAGAGCAACAAGATGTGTGTGCGTCTTTTTTGTATGTTTGCATGTTAAACAAAAATCCAATTCAATTATGCTTTATATAGTTTTAAATCACAACACAAGTGATTTCAAGACACTTAATGTAAAGTAAAGTTCTACCAAAGAACTGCACAACATTTTAGAGAGAAACCGCCAATTCAGCACTTTCGAGATGGGAAAAAAACTCTCCCCTTTAACAGTGTTACGACCGACCCGTGGGCCGCAGCAAAGGAGGGAGAGTTACGCCAAACCTGCAATAATAAACTGAAATGTATTAAAGTGTATTTACAAATGATCAGAATGGATGGTGTGTGACGGAGCATGAATGAGGTGGAAAATGTGAGACGCAGTTAAAAAAAAAATACAAAAAAGACAGCAACGCAACAAACTAGCTAATCTTGCTGTAAGAGATCGTCAACACTCAGAAAAACCCGCAGACAGAAGCAGGTTTCAGAGGTTGGGCAGCCATCTGCCTCCACCAAATGGGATGAGGGAAGAACAGGGAGAGAAAAGAACAGCATAGAGAGCCAAGGCAACAAACTGTTGGTGGGGCCAGAAACCTGCAGCTCCAGAGTCAGTCTGTCTGCAAAAGAAAGCACAAAACTACACAGTATAGTTGAGTCACCCCCCCCCCCCTTACTGTCCTTTAAGTGATTAGATGATAAAACTTTATTTTGAGTGTGAGACAAAAGGTGGCAGAAGGGCCGCATCCTCTCCTTTGTTGTCTCCTGCCAGCTGGACCCTTAAACAAATCACCGACTGCTACCAGCAGGTGTGAGCACACTGCATCTACAATTACTGGATGTCGGTCCACTTCCCCTTTTTGTCCTTCCCAAACCTATTACCGCCTCCACCGCCCGAACCTTTTTTTTTTTTTTTTGACGGACACGAGGCCGGTTGTCAAGCCCATCAAGGTGTCTGTGAGGCGCGCCGCTCGCCGTGTGGTGCCGAAGCCGGGATAATGAGCCGAGTCGTGCCGGTGACCCGCAGCCAACGCTACCCGCTGCCATCCCTCTGCCCTTCCTCCGCACGTCAATGTCAGCAAACAAGAGGCGCCTTTTTCCAGCAACAGCCAAGACCGTCACGATTTGCCGTTTACGTATGAACGCTAATGAAGAAGCTTTAGAGATTACAAGCGGCCTGGGAAGTCATTACTTCATGCAGGGTTAAGGGGTAATTGCAAGCAAGCTGAAATATAACTGTTTACGTGCACGGCTCCTGCAGGATCCCATTAAAGGAAGCGAGGCGTACGTATCCGCGGCGGCGTGTCTGAGACATCTTACCCGAGGCGAGATGTAAACCTGTATTTGTGTCCCTGAGTTTTCTGCAATGCGAACACATGCAAATTAAGCAAATGAATGCACAGACAGCGCGGGGAAAGAAAACGGAGAACCAGCTGGGGGTGGTCCGGTATAACATGTCGCACAAATACATATTTTTAAAAAAATTTGTGATATAAAACTGAAGCTGACACTAATCAAACCTTTATTTCTCAAACTTTTAATAGGGATGTTAATAATCGAATGCGCGTCATTGCTGGCTTGGTTCGAGAGTCTCTTAAACCTGTTTGCAGTATGATGACATCATTTTCTTAAAGAGTGGGGACCTGTAAGAGTTGTATGAATATATTATTACTATCGTGCAGAAAACCTCCTTATCAAGGTGTTGTTGAGCCTTCAAAAGTGACTTTGATAGCAGAGACTGCTGTTCACATCTTGTCTCCAAACAAGCAGTCAACATAGCAGTTGTTTTTTTTGTTTTTATTTCCTTAAGCTTGACTAAATTGTCAGTTGACAAAATAATCTCATCACATGGTCCATTTAATAGCCGTTCTGGAGCTTTTGATTACATCACACAACCTTCCCCGGCAAATAGTTTATACTCAGTTCTGGATTTAGTAACTATTCTGAAGGTTATATCGTTTTGTTTTAGTATTTGATATAATACTTTATTTTTTATATTTTACCTTTATTTTGTATCAGTGAGACTACAGACAAGTACCATAAATCAAACGACATGATGTAATCACTAGTCATTTCCTTCTAGAATGAGACACGTGGTTTTTAATGCAACGCTGTAATGATTCGGATGCGCTGACTGACACCAGATCAGTTTGAAACCTGCACACAAATCTCGGCCAGAAGAAGGCAAAAATACAGAAACCGAAAGAAAAAGAAAAAGAAAAAAAACAAAGGACTGAAAATGTACACAGGAGGTAGACAATCTGGAAGGAAACAAAGAGACCAGGGAGATAGTTTCCAAAATCAGAGCTGAAGAATAAATCTATTTTGTTAGATCGCGGTGTGTCCAGTGGTTTGTTGACCGCAAATCAACCCCGACCTCCTCCCTGCAGTTACATCACCTGAGGGATGTCACATGTATCAAACCAAAAGTGTTGCTGAAAGAAACAACCTTTTTGTAACTGCTGTTGAAACGTAGACGTAAAAATCCAGATCAGGAAGTCACTCGTGTATATGCCGGAAACACAACGTTTGTTGACAAACCCTAATCCGTCATATATAGTCGGTGACCGTGTGTGTCTTTGTCTGTGTGTTCAAATTATAGAACAAGCGGCTGAAAACACTGAAATCCTCGGAGGTGGGACAAAGACCGGAGAGGGAGCGTCGCAGAATCCAAAATAGTCCGCGGATCGAAGCTTGCGAGTCAAAATGTTTCTTCACTGCGGTGTGTAGCTGAGTGTGTATTTGTGTGAGTGTTTGTAGCTCACTGATGTCAGGTGTGTGTGTGTGTGTGTGTTTGTGTGTGTGTACCAGACATCAGGAAATGGCATGCCAGAGCTGAACTTTAAAAGGTGTCTGCAGAGTGTCCCGGGTATCAAAGTACAGGTTGCTGCTTTTCCGTTAGGACTCCCTCACCGCACGCACGCACACACACACACACACACACACACACACACACACACACACACACACACACACACACACACACACACACACACACACACACACACACACAGACTGAAAGTATCAATGGGGGGAGTGATGATCTTTAGAAATCGTCCTCTGTTCTTATGAATCGGTAGCATTGTGTGCTCCAAGCAGACAGACAGTAGAAATACTAAAACCAGCGTTACTGCCTCACAGTCGTCCGCAAACCTGTCAAGTTACAGTTTAGATGTTTAACGTGAAGACTTTGAAGGAATCTGTATGTGTTCACATTTCCCCAATGAAGCTGACTGACAGAAGAAAAAGCATCAACTATGGATGTTGCTGCAAAGATTCTACTACAACGTAGTTGCTTCACACAAATCTTCAACCCGACAGGACAGATCTTTACATTCAGATTGGAAACCTGACGATAAAGTGTCATCAATTCGGTATCTGACTAAATGTGAAATATGGTCACAGTCTCCCGCTCCATTCCCGAGTTATGGTGTTGACCAACAGGCAGAAAAGTGTTTCTGCAGTGAAGTTGACCTTTGATTTTTTTGGATCTGAAAAATGTGATCACGTCATCATTTTATCCTAAGTAGACATTTGTGAGTAATTTCGTCGTAATTAGTGAATTAATTCTTAAGTTTTGGCCACAAACGTGTTTTTGTGATGTCACAGTGACCTTTGACCGCCCCACTTCTAATCGGTTCATCCTCAACTCGGAGTAAACGTTTGCGCCAAATTTGAGAGAATTCCCTCGAGGCGTTCCTGAGATATCGTGTTCACGAGAGCGGGACAGAAAGACAACTTGAAAAACATAAAGTTGTCATATTTTCAAGTCAAAATGCGTTTTGCACTCGCACGCTCCGACATGACGAACTACCTCGATGGCTTGATCGCTGACCCCTGCAATTGTCAGCTCGGTGTCATAACAGGCTGTGGGCTGACGAGGAACACCAAATCCATCCGGCTTTCAGCGGTGACAGCTTCTGTAACATCTGGGGAGATGATTGACAGCAGCCTGGAGCAAACAGCAAAACGTGTAATATAAGTGCCAACTGAAGTCATCGATCAGGACCGTATCAATATACAAATATATCTCATCTGTAGAATTGTATTAAAACTGTTTCATAATGTATAAACTGTGAGACCTCTGCTCACCGTGATTGTGATTTGCTGTTTGAGTCCCGAGCTGCTATAAAAGGAAAAGCCAAAGGGAACTTCAGCAGCTATTGACAGGCTGCCGCTGAGCTGCCGGTCCTTTCAAGCATTACGGCGTGGAAGTGCTGCTGACCCCCGCTCCGTGTCAGACCCCGCCGCTGCAGGCTATTAATATACAATGGAAGGGTCCATCGATACCAGAAACGCCACAGTGCGAGTTAAGAATCAGGAACTTGGCGGACTGGAGAGCTCTGAGTTCGAAACATTTTCGACCAGTTTGTCTTCCGTTTGGAGTCACGAGCTGCAAATACCAGTGAAACATTCGTCGCTGGCTGATACCATTCAAAATATATGATGATGATGATGATGATGATGATGATGATGATGATGATGAATTGTGATCTGTGAGGATCAGGAAGCACAAGTCTTGTTTAAAGTCAGCAAAAGATGCAAATTCAGACCTTCTGTCCCGATTGCAGAGATTTTCAAAGTTTTCATGCAGATGCTTTTGGCTCTATCTGCTGAGGTTTTGCACCACAACAGGCCTGTCAATCAAACAGAGACGACTCCAAAAATACAAATTTTTGAGGCCTAATATTTAATTAATGATGGAAATATTTTCAGACTTCAGGGAAAAAAAATGATTGACCGTATTTCATGAGAGAAGTTGAATGGGAGTCTGTTGGAGTCGGGAGGCTTTTTGAAGCCAACCCCCTAGTGGCCCTCGGCGGTATTTGCAGTTCAAGCTATTTTCGCATCATCAACCTGGAAACCCCGTCCATTTTTATACACAATCTTTGAATTACACTCCACAGAGACTTTTATCTCACCGCCCTCAGAGCGCCGGGCGTTACTCCGCGAGAGGGAATTTTAACGTTTTGCACTGTTAAGGTTATAGATGACCTCTCCCGTCCTCTTTGAAAGCTTGAAAGGATGACTTCCCACCCGCTCAGGGTGAAACAACTCCTTTGAAAGGGAAGGGCTAATAACTTTACAGAAATATAACAGCAGGACTCGCGCAGCGTTTCTTTCAACACAGCGGTTACTGAAGCGGGAGTGAGCTGTCTAGACGTTCGTTGACCTTTCTGCTGCGTCCGGCGTTTCACAAGGTTTCGCCGCTTTTTGATAAATCTTTGCATAACATAACGTGACTGGTTACAAACCTTGACCCTTTTTTTTTTTTCACACAAACACACTCGGGATAATTTTTTTTATGTGAAACGCAAGACGAAATGAATATTTTACTCGCACTCTTCCGCTTCTGTTTTTCTCAACTTTTCATCTAAATCGAAACAAATTAATAATTTACTCTCTCATAATTATTTAACGGGCAGGGATTGGACCTTTCGCAGTGCGCTATCTGGCAGAAGATTGATGTCCCCCCCTCAAAACATCTAATCCTTTGATATAAACCATCATTATTCTGGTGCAGCAGACGAACCTGAACAACCTCTCCAAACATCGCCTGACCCCGTTTTCGTCAGGTGGGATTTTTGTGGGTTTTTTGTGGTTTTTTTTGTCTTGCTATATTTATAGCGTCAAACACCTCCGACGGTTGATCTTTTTCTCGGCTCCGATCCAGCACCGCCAGCCGAGGTTTCCTGAGGAGTTCGGGCTGTTCAAATAAAAAGTAATTAAAAAAAAAAGAAGAAAAAAATCATTTATTGCGGCATTATATTTTCAGGAGAAGCCTGTAGGTATCAGATTTGTATTGGTCTCACAGAGGAAATCAAATCGCTGCGGGATACAGTCAGAAAAAAGTCGTGTGGATAAAGGAACAGATGAAGGGGAATCAAAAAACAAGAGCAAAACTATTTTAAATAGCAAAAATAAGAAAAACAACATGTGGGATGTGCAGGATGTTCATTAAACAGGTCTTACAGTGGGAGCATTTGTTAACCCCCCCGATATAATCTAAATAAATATTTCTCATATCCTTGTTTGGTAGTTTTATCTCGGCTGCAGTTCCTCTTTGTTGAAACAGCTTCTCTGTGTTTGGCAGAATTTTCCAGAACGTTCCCATCGGCGTGGGACGACCTGACAGCTTTTGACTGACGATGATTTTCTCTAAACTCTGTTGCCTCATTTGGCTTCAAATTCATCGAACTCCTGATGAGAGTTTTTCTCATCATCATTAAAGCCTCATCCTGTAGGATTTTCTTCAGATAATAAACACTTAACATTACATCCGTAGAACAAATTGTGTTTATAGCAGTTTCTCTTGTGTTTTGGACTTGAAATTATTTGAATATGTTGAATGATAAGGGTTTTTAAAATACGTTTTATGGGGACTTTTTTTGGCATTTGCATTCTGTACCTGTCAGTTTTTGTAGTCGTTTTTTTTTTTTTTTGTAAAGTTGGAAGCAGCCAAAGCTGGACTACTAACTGGGCACATTGGACCAACCGAGTCTCAGCAAAACGTGAGATAGCTACGCTTGGTGACATCTAGGCATGTCCATTACACGCCTTGGCCTCTAGCGATTAATAGGAAAATGAATCCCACTGTTATGATTTCAAGCATGTGATTTACAAGAAACACACTTGGTCGGGGTTAGATACAAAAACAAAACATGGTTGGGGTTAGGACAAATGACAACCTTGGTTAGGGTTGGTAATAAGTTTGTCACCTCCTGGATTCAAACATCATTGGTGATTAATCTCTGGTAAACCGGGACCACTGAAGCTCAATATTAAGTGATATGTTGGAGTTCAGGAACCTTCTTTATGACCTGATCCTGAGGTTGCGTTTTTTTTAGCAGGTGCCCTGTGTCAGAATTGAGATTTAAAGATAAAATCTCAAAGATCCACCATACCCATAATTTTAAAAGCAGTAAACTAGCCACTCTACCTTTAATGTTTTTAAGATTTTGGTTTCAGGGCATTGCAGAGGAAACATATTTTATACTGTCAAAGCACAATATTAGCTCCCTGTAGTAGTTATGTAATGAAACCACAATGGAAAGCAGAGGTGGTTGTTTACTGTAAACATGGGTTTATCCTCTCAGTCATTCTGCTGCAGCTTATAGCCAGCGGGAGATTTATAACAGGATTACTACGGCAGGAACTCGGAGGGACGCCCACGCTTAACCAATTGTTTTAATCTGGGGATTTTGTCAACAACTATCAACACTTCATATTCAAACTGAACCCTCTTACTGCGGCTCTGTTTGTTCTGTTTTCTCACCTGTGAGACTATGAGTCAATTTCAGCTCTGGAGGATGTGAGATATTTCTAGTGATATTTCACGACACTTCTTTGTGGGAGTTTTTCAAATGTTGCTCTGACCTGGTGACGAGGACACGGAGACGTATTGTGTTTTCAAACCTCTCCCTGAGCATCTCTTATCCGTGGAGCCGACTGAAGCTTATCCTTTATTGGCCCTGCAGTTGCGGAGCTGTTCCTGACTCAATTTGGGGATGTTTTTTCAGGTGGAATTATTATTTATTATTTATTTTTTTAAAGCCTTGGACTTATAGGGATAAAGCAAGTTAAAGCTACTTATTACTTTCTATCCATGTACAGTAAAGACACTATGTTATGAAATCTTTTATAAAGAGTTTAAAGTGTAACGCACACACCTCGTATTACTACATATTTGGTGAAGTATTCAGGTCCTTTACTTTAGTAAAAGTACTACTTTCAACATCTTACTTAAATAAAAGTATCATCAGCATATTTGCGGTTGTGCTAATTTCAAGTGGGTAGTTAAACTAAAATATTGCATCATGTTATAGGAGATTGACAACAGGAACTAGAAAAACAAAACAATCTTTTAACACGAACAATACCCCAAACAGTGGGAAGACAAATCCTCCTATTTAACAGGAATAAAACCTCTAACAACAGGAAGGGGGAAAAAAACACCTTTTAACAGATAGAAAATCTCTGAAAGCAAGAAGGAAAAACTGCCTTTAAACCAAAATAAAACGTCTGACAGAACTACGCTCAGAGGTGGGCGGTCATCTGCCTCGGCTGGTTGGGTTGAGGGGGAGTGGAGACGATTAAAACTTCAGTTGAGGCTTCCCGGAAAACAGGACAAGCGAGGTGGTGATGGGGATGAGGAGAGTTGCGTATTCAGCAGAATGACAGATGACGATAATATTTAAAGTACGGGGATGAGAAAAGTGCGGGCGGAAAGATCAATGGGAAAGTATAATGACAAGATTGTGAGTGATTTGACAGCGTGGGAACCTGAGGTTCGCCCACAATGGAGTGAAGAGGTGGAGTGAACACAAAGGGAGCAGATCTTCTTTATTGAACCTACACCTTGGTTTTATTGATTAGTGGAGCTTTTAAGCCGTGTTTCTTACTCCTTCATCCATCAGTCTGTACACATGGTGGTTTTCTAACTGTTAATATAATAGCTGTCATCAGAAATGTAATTCCACTTCAGTGCACACAAGTGCAAACGGACATAAAGAAAACGTAGCGCCTCTTGTTTTGAAGGAGGAGAATTTTTCCGAGACGAGACGGTGATCGTGATCTCCTGCAGCCGGGAGGAATCGGAGCCTCAATATACACATAATTACATTTATGACAGAAACACGCCACATCTCATCCGTCAGCGGAGGACGGAGAGGAAGCCGGGCTGATTCGGTTTGTGGCCCATTCACACGGTGGAGTGGGGATATCGTATTCACCCACTTGTAGCATATTAGGCCACGGCTAATTGATTGAATTGGATGAGGCTTATGCCGCACCGAGAGTCTCCTCTCCACGTCGCCCACTCGCAGTTTCATCTGCAACTGGTTTTTATATTAAAGGTGGTTTTTTTGGGTGTTTTTTTTTTGCTCTCTTTGATCAGATCTTCATGTTTGGGTTTTGCTCGATAAAGACACGCGGGAGGAGCTAAGGTTCCTAATAGTTATCCTTCGCTGCGCTATACGCTTTAATTTCTACCTTTGGGAAATTAAATCAACATTTGCTTTGTGATCGGGGTGATTAATAACAGCTGATTGATGATTAATTCGACACACTTTACTGAACTCCACTCCCTCCTGGCAACCGTCAGCGACAACATCGAAGGTTTTTGATTCCTGATTTTGGTGCGATGCCATTATTTACTCGGTGACACGTGGGCGGTTCTATACTGGTATCAGTACACTGAGTGCAAACAGGCAGACATAGAACAACGTGTGGGAAATAGCACCGAGTACTGAATGTACCTTTTGATTTTCATGCGTTTGTCCACAAAGCACTCGCTTTAAGGTGAGTTTGGACTCGGAAACATCCAACTTGTTTAGAAAGACACGTGTATTAGTTGAAGAAGAAGCTTCAGTCAAGCCTCGGTGAAAGACAACTCAGTGCCGGTATACAGGACGAGACATCAATGTGTGAGCACATGTCAGACAGGCTGGACTGCAGATGTGTGTGTGTGTGTGTGTGTGTGTGTGTGTGTGTGTGTGTGTGTGTGTGTCACATCAGGACATCATGGTGAATATGGTAAATTGCCATTTATTTCACTACATAAAAGAAGATTTGAAATGAATACATCCCAATATGTCATGTTTTATTTATGTATGTTTTTCTATTGCTTCTATTGGGATCTGCATGTCATAATTTCTTCATTACAGAAGAACACGTTATCCCCTAAAACGGTTATCGACGGATGAAATGTGTGTAATTGAAGTGACGCTTCTCGCTGTTCGGTTTACCGTCTGCAGAAACACTTTGTTGCTATGGCTGTAAGGGAAAAGCATTTTGGAGCGCCGTGTGCATCAGAGACTGTTGTCTTTTTATTTATTGATGGATTTATAAAGTCTGTTTTATTGCTCTTGACCCTCCTAAAGCTCCTGAATTTTTTTTTTTTTTTTTTTTTAACAGGGGACAGAACGTTAAACGCTTCGGAGCGTAAACAAACAAAAGATGCTCTTGAACGGAGCAATTTTAGTACAAGCACAAAGGGACAGGTTAACAGATGAATCATTCGCCTTTGTTGTTTTTTTTGATTAGGTACAGTTTGTGCTCGCTCGTTCCTTTAACCCACACAATGTCACCGAAAACTGGGTCGATTCAGAAAACATCCAACGATCGCCCAAAAAAATATGCTCGCGTGGGTTTTTGTGTTTGAATCAACAGGGTGTAACGCGTTCAGGTCAACGTGGTGCATGACGTGGCGCGCCGTCCCGTCCGCCCCGCTGAGAGCTGCGAGGGATGCGTGTGTGTGTGTGTGTGTGTGTGTGTGTGTGTGTGTGTGTGTGTGTTCGTACCTGCGAGTGTGTTGTTTTTTTTTTTGGGTTGATGAGCCTGTTGCTAGGTTTCCCTGCAGCTCTACCTGGCACGACATAAAGCAAAACAGATGCTTTAGTCTCAGAAATCTGTTCAGTTCGTCAGCGACTCCGTCAGCTCTGGCCAAATAAACACGGCCCACGTGTTCCTCTGGGGATAAAAACAACAACGCTGCCATGGCATTTCTGTTGCGCGTTAAAGACGTCAAAGTCAGTCGCAGTAGTGGAAGAAGTATTCAGATCTTTTACGGCGTTGACTGTATTTGGTCTGATTGTTTTCTCGACCTCCCCGCGAGTGGCAGCGTACAGCAGATCGAGTGGATTGGCAGTTTAAAGTTGCATTTTTTTTTTTTCAGGACAAGCTTTCGTCACTCTAATATAGTTGCTATTTAAATTAAAGCCTCATATTTGAAGGAAAAGGTAAAAAAAAAGAGGCAAAAACCACGTGTTTCCCACACGAGACTGTCATGATCTCGTATGATTTCATCGGTCTTCTGTGTCCTGCTTTAGTTTGAAAAGTTACTTTTGTCATGCTCTTGTCTTCTGTTCTTTATTTTCAGTCTCACGTTTCCTGTTTTATTTTGAAAGTCTCTGTCCTATCGTGTCAGTTCGTTGTGTTCGGTGTGAAGTTTCCCCTCGTGTTCCCCGGTCGTCTGTTGATTTTAGTTCGTTTCTCCGTCAGTTAATTTCTACCTGCGTCCGTTGGTTTGGTTTTCTTAGCGCCAGCCCGGTTCGCTTCTTGACGTTCTTTTGAGGATGTCGTAAATCTTTTCTTTGACTTGGAGCCGTGCGCCGTGCATTTGGGTCCGACCGGCTACTAAACCTTCACGAGGACACGTGACATAACGTGTGGAAAAAGGGGAATCTACATGGGCTTCACACGTTACGCCGTGAAGATGCTCCAGGACCATGTGTACGTGGTCACATGTGAAAATCGTGTTTGTTTTTTTTTTTTCCTGTGGGTTGATAGAACAGGACGACAGGCATTCATCACGGAGCGCAGTGACTGACCAAGCTGTCCCCAGCAGCCTTTGTGTGCTTTTATTTCCATCTCTTCTGTTGTGTCTTCAGTTTCGATGCTTTGTCGCCTCGATAGAGGTGTGACGTCCTCTCTCTGGAAAGGTGCTGAACATTGTCTGCTGTGCAGCAAAGGAACAAAACGGGAGAGGTGAATCACAGCTCAGTCGTGAATCACGGCTTCGTGACTGACCGTCGAAGCATTTTCAGCCGATGGAAGGAATCCGAAAACGCGGAGAGCTTCGCTGGTAATAAGTTTAGGTACCGGGATGAGTGATTAGTGGACGGTCCATAGGGATTGGTGGATGGTAAATGGCCCCTGCAAACAAACAAACAGCTCCTGGCTTCATGCTGTCGTCTGGATGTGACCACTCAGCGAGTGCCAATCAAACAAGCTAAATATGTTTCTTGTTGCTTCAGTCAGGGCTCGTGTCTCATGCCCGTGTGCAGTTCCTTACAACATTGGATATGGCTCACAGATACATAACAAAATGGTGCCTGAACTTACGAATCTTCCCACATACAGCTGTTGTCACCTTCGTTATTTCTTTCAATAATTGTCAAGCTGTGAAATCCTGAAGTTTTTGCTTTTATCTCCAGAAACATCTCAGCTGCTCCCCTACTGAATATCTGCATTTTGTTGACGCACATTTGGAAGCAAATTCTGGTGTTTGTAACCTTGGATTTTTTTTTTTTATATATATATTTTTGTCTCAGAGATTTTGTAGCACACACCAGCAGCGACGTCGCCCGTTGGTTTGTGAACATTTTTGCGAGCTCGGAGCGGTTTGGAGCCGGAAGTGACCATATTTGGATGTGTGTGTGTGTGTGTGTGTGTGTGTGTGGGGGGGGGGGGTCATTTTCCTCAGGAACCTTCTCGAGGGTCGTTCGTACTGAACAGAAGTTGTCTGAAAAGCTAAAAGAGGCTAAAGCAAATCTGACAACGTTGACAGCTGTTCATTCATTTTCAAGTGTAATTAGTTGCTGTCTGTCAAGATCTGTGGGTCTGCACTACTTCCTAATATAGACACCACCTCAGAGTGCTCTGGAGTGTTCCCACGTCTTAGTTTTGTTTTCTTCTTCTCCTCTGCTCTCATTTCATCTTAAACGGCGTTAACGCCCTTTCAAGGGAAAGTTGTCACTCAGCAGCTCATTTGTAGTCCGTCTCCCTCGGCCTCTTCGGCGTTGCCGTGGCTTCTCTCCACATCTGAGCGCAACATCTCAATTGGCTCTCCCGCAGGGCAGCCGCTGCTTTATTATTAGCCTTTCCGACGACCGGAGAATAATTATGGGATGTCAGGAGGTTCTGCCCGGCTAATGGACAAAGCTGTTTGTGGTGTGTTCTTTTCTTCGTCGGTACAACTTGCACTTAGGAGGCAGGAGGGACGCCGTCCACGTGACACCGAACGGCTCTCTTCGGCCGCCTCGGGGTAGAAACGCTGTCGTCGGCGGAGACGGTCGCCGGCATCTTGTCCCAGTATGTAAATCAGTTGTCACGTGACGTTAACGATGTGAATCCCGCTTGCTTTTTCGTGTGGCTTCACGCGGACTTCATGTAACGCACGCTGATGTGGGGCCCACAAAACCACTCATTTGCTGAATTTGATGAGTTGATAATAGTCAGCGCCGCACACAAAGTCTTTGCAGATGAATGTGAGAAGAGGAGAAGCAGCGGCGCGTTGATGAATCCCAATCTGCCGAGCAGTCGTGGGGACGTGAACCCCCGTCGCTGAGGAGGGATTCGGCGCCCTCGGGGACCCCGCCGCCGGAGCTCTCGTCTCATTAATTATCACTCTGTCAGGTGTGTTACATAAGAAATAAAGAAATAATAATAATTTAAAAAAAAAAAGGGAACTTGATCTCCCGCCCCTCGTCTGCAGGGAGCCGAACAGTGAAATAAAAGGTGCCTCGGCATCTATTCCCTCAGCTCTCGTCTAATGAAGGGATCGCTCATCCTTTCAAAATGGATCTCGGCACCACAGGCCTGTCAATCAAACAGGCACGCCCCCAAAAACACAGCTTTTTGAGGCCTCACATCTAATCAATGGCGGGATGTTTTTTTTCAGATGGACCACCAGAAAAATAAGAAGAAGATAACTCGAGACATTTTATTGACCGAGAATTTCATGACAGAAGCTGAATGGGAGTCTTTGGAGGCTTTTTGGAGCCGAACTCTAGTGGCACTCTGTGGTATTGCAGCTCAAGACACTTCTGCATCAGCCTAATTTTTCAGAGCCGGAAGCTACGACCACTTTTACTATGATTAGAACACGAATTGAGGCAGAGCCAAAGTTCTGCTTATCAGCTTCTACTTCAGAGCGTCAGAGCTGAAGTAACTGTTTTAAAATAAACTTTTGTAAACAGTTACGAGCTGCTCAGAGTGAATCATTGGAGCTTGGGAAGCGATTCTAAACTGCTCGTTGTCTGCTACAAGATTTATCATGGCTAACAGGTGTTGTTTCTTTCTGTTTTACTTCAGGGAGAAAAACAATCTCAGTAGAAATATTATGAAGGACAGGGGGGGTCTGCTGCAGTGGTAACCAGGAGCAATAAAATCCATATCAGAAAGTGAAGTGAGTATTTACAGTACGTGTCCTCACGCAACCTTTTCAGGCCTGAACCTCCTGTCGAGCTTTTGTAGTTATCACTCCTCCCCTCCTGATGATGATAACAGCAGCGTCTCATACAGATTGGCCGTTTCCAGCTGTTCTCCACGAACCTCATCTCGGTTGACATATGTGCATTTGTCTGTGGAGTTGACACTTATCCAACAATAAATCTGTAGAAACCCACCAAAATAATTTTTTGGGGAGTCTGTCACAAGTTTTTTTTTTCCTGCAGCTGAAAAATCCTGCTTTGATAACTTCTCACCAAACAATTCCCAGCATCTTTTGGGACTAACATGCTACTTTGATTATAATTGGGATTTCTATATATAACCAGAGTGCTCCCACATCTAATAATGTTCACCAACAGGAGACCTGACTTCACCCTGCAGCTTGACAACATTTCAACCCTGTTCTTTTTTTTAAATTTTTTTATTTCTGCCTCCTTCACCAAAGAAAGTCAAATCTATTGCAGGGTTGTACAGGCACTTCCAGGCAACAAGGTTACCATGGCCACCAAAATACCTATGCTACATGACAGGAGGCTTTGGGACATCGTCTCCAGAGTTTGTGCCCGACAGGCAAAACACTTCTCTGAAGCCAGGATGTCAAGCAGGCGCAGACTTGAAAACTTTCAGATGCATGAGTTCCCCTCAAGTGATCGGAGTTACGTATCAGAATTACAATCTAAGGCAGAAGGATTTAATCAACTGCGAGAGCCGCACTCGAAAAAATATCGCACATGACCGGTGGAGGTCGTGAAGATCCGCTGCTTTGATTGCAGCAATCAAATGAGGTGCTGAGGGACGGAGGCTCGGGGGAACACGTCTCATGAGAGTCATTTGTGAGATCAGTTAACGGAAATAATGTGACACCATACATACTGAACACTAATGTACTCACAGAGGAGAAGATACCTTTTATCAGCAGGAAAATGAGGCAATCTAAAGAAAACCATGTCCATGATTGGATTATGATTTTCTTTTCAACCGAAGTTTTCCTGAATGGGTTCTTTTACTATAACCGTTGAGTTGCAGGTGACATATCCTCCATTTCAATCCACACAGAAGCTGAAATGTAAATTCATAGAGGAAAATATGGCCGTTTCTTTAAACCGGTTCACAGCAACCAGCTTCATCAATCACATCCATGTTTTGTTTGTTTTTTTGTCTTTCCCATTGCCATTTTTCTGGCGCAGGAATGTGGCATCTCTTTAATCCTCAAGCAAAGCTCTGATCCGCTCAGTTATTTTTCCAAGAAGCGAAACAGTCGACGACAAAACGACACGAGGCAGTAAAAAAAAAATACAAAGATGCATCTGTGTGTTGATTCAACAGGTCTGGATTGGTCTTCCTTCCAAATGGGATCTAAATCGGGTTTAATTGATGCACGTCCTTTTTTTTCTTCTTTTAAACACCATGGGAAACAATATTTGTATACATACATGGCTAAATGTGCTGCAGACAGATGTGACACTGACTCCAACATTTCCCACAGGTCTGCAAATTCTCCAAACGTGTGGCTGCGTTTGGTTGCATCTGGCTCAATACTCGATCCATTAATGGCGATATGAGCCGTGCGGGTGTTTGATGTTGGCCAGATGCAACCAATCCAATAAATACAGACTGTTTGACAATCCCACTATAAAGTTCAGTGTTTTTTTATTACCCATTTAAGTTGCACCGAGCTGCAGACTCAATTTTTAGTGCTGCAGAAATCCCTGACCTCCTCGTTACCCGAGAGGAAAATGCCATCACTTCTTTTCTGCTGTAAAAAAAAAAAAAATAGTAGATTTTAACCCGAGGAAAAGGAGATCACTGGTATAAAAATAGAAATTAGTATTGGGAGAAAAGCTTAAATCCATAATTTTGTATTTGTCAAGTCTTAAAATAGATAATAAAACAAAAAAGGAAACGAACTAATCCTCTGATTCAGTTCTGTCTCACCTTCACACCCTGTGATGCTTTTCATCGTGAAGACGATCTTCGGCTGCAGAGTAACACGAGCTGACGGCTGCTTTCATGTGCACCGAGCTGACATTCAAAACGCAGCAGAGAAACTAATATATGAAGGAGAACTGCATTTCAAAATGGAGCGTAAACACCTGCAGAGTTATGGAGGAAGCTGAGACGGCGCTGTGACTTTAAAACTGGGAATATTTTTCGCATACACATGTTTAATCTCTGCATTCATTAAACCGCACCACAGGCTCCTACATCGTTATCACTCGGTTTCTCTGTCAGTCAGGAGCTGCTGTTTAACCTAAATTAAAGGCCATAAAGCACGATGTCGCTGCTTTCTTGCAGCCAGGAAGACAAATGTCCTTCCCTTATCGTTGAGCTCCAGGGACAGTATGTTACATCATGTTTATATTACACACACTCCATGTTCCTAATGTGTGTCCCTCTATCCCGGCATCACGAGAACATCTCTGCCTCCACCTGCTGGTCGAGCTGCTAGAGGATTATTTATCAGGAGAATTACAGTGTGAATCTTTGTGACCAACAACAGGTGATTATTCTCAAACGGGACCGAAAGTGGATGTGACCTTTGTAGCTAAGAAAGAGGCGTTTAATTTGCACTCTGTGTAATGTGATTTGCATTCGGTGCGCATCCTTTTCGACTCATCCACCCACGCTGGGCACTTTACTACAGCCCAGCTAAATCTTCAGGGAGCTGCCCTCACTTGTCACGGCACCGAGCCTTTTCTCTTGCTCCTGCTATAAATACTGTCAGCCGCATATCATCACATCACATGATGTTACTGTGTGATAAAGCAACATGTGGCTGTGTAGCCACATAATTGTGCTCGGTTCCACAATTTTAAGCCAACTGTGTTTTACATATTTATATACTGTTACGGCAGCACAAAAACAGATCGAAGCGAATAATTACAAAGAGTTTAAATACAGTTACAAATAAGTAGTATTCAAACATTTTCCTCTTCTTTGTTTATTTTATTATATCATTACCTTTATTCTTCAATAAATACATACAGATGTGTCTTAACAGCAGAGTATAGGCTGAAAAGCTTGTCCCCTTTGGAGCATTTGATATATGTTTAATGCATTTAAGTATTAATGGGAGTATTAAGTTGCTTTATTTAATTAAGAGTATCAATCACACGGTGTATAAATACAACAAAAGGGCCTGCGATCAATATTTGACTCAAGTAAAAGTACTTTGGTACTAGGATAAGCGTGTACTTTACTGCCGAAGGTTATGCAGAATTGTGTTTTTATGTCGTATTGCTTATTATGGTCGGGGAGAGCATCATTTTAATGTCGGAGCAGGGTTTAACCAACCTAATCTTTTACAAAACATTATTTTTAACGAAGTGTTTTGGATTAAAATTTGAATCTGGAAACGAGCACAGTGTGTGTGTGTGTATAAAAAAATAAAATAAAAAAAACCTTCCATTTCCGGGTATATTTTTTTTCATGCTTTTATTCTGAAGGTATAACTTCCGGTGTTTCCTCGCTGTGTCCGAGTTGCTTCATAGTTCAGACGAAAACTTCATTTCACAGAGAAATTCAATGGGAAGGTGAACGGACAGACATGAAGCTCCGGTGAAAAGCGGCCGCTGCGTTTGGAGTTAAGCCCACCGGAGAGCGCGCGATCCCGTCGGTTACGTCGAGCTGGTCGGAAACTGTAAGTTTGACTGAACTTTTTTTTTTTTTTTTTACATTTTTTATTTATTTATTTATTTTTATTTTTTCAACGCATAGTAACGGTTTGTGTGTCCTCAATCCTCATGTTTGCTTTATATACAACGTATATTATATATTCATCTGAGCTTACCTACAAGCTGAGTTTATCTCCTTACATTTTGTTTTAATGTTTAATATGTCGCTTATTTGAATGTGTATTTAACGTTAGGATCTTTAGTGACTTAAACACGTTGGCTGAATTCATCGTTATACTTTATTTTTTTTAAAATTATTTTACTTTGATATTTTGGTATCAGAAAACTCTTCCATAGCTAGAATCCCTCACACTCATTTTCAGTATTATTGTATGTTTAATTTAATGGAAGAACCACTAATTTCCACCACTTAAATGTCACAATAACAATACACACGTGAAACCTACAAATTCGTATTAAATACCACCCATTGACAAGTTATTAAAATAAAATGCAAGGAACGAAACATTTTCCCCTCAGATTTGCCCCATTTCAGGGTATTATAGCTCCTTTAAGCGTGTTTAATAATGTTATCTTTGTATGTGAAGACCTTGTGTGTGTGTGTGTGTGTGTGTGATTTCACCGCTGCTAATTTATGCATCATATGTCCATAAATGTGAAAGCCAAATCATGAATCACTCTCACGAAGCCTCCAGTCAGACTCAGTTTGGCGCCCGTCATGATTTAGGAAAAAGAAGAAAGAAAGAAAGAAAGAAAAAAAAAAAAAAAAAAATCAGTGGCAGCCAACACAAAGTCAGCACTTTAAAGCTGCTTCTGGTCCAGTGTCGGCTTCTTCCACTATCAGTCTGGGACTTGTGCAGCCTTTTGTTTGGGTGAACCTCTGTAAGCATACATTTGTACAGGAAAGAGTAAAAAAAACACAAAAAAAAACAACCTTCCCTCATGAGGCGCTGCATGACCTGCTGGCAGCTCTCCACGCCGCGTTCCTCCGCTGACGTCTTGGCTTCCAGGCACAGAACTGAAAGCATAACAAAGGATTTGATTTCCCTCTCCGGAGATAACCATGTTTGCATCCTCGCCGCTCTCTCCCACTCCACGGCTCGGAAAAAAAATAAAAAAATCCACGCCGGCTCACACGGCCTGATGTGATGTATTCACGGTGGGATTAAATAACGCGGTTTTGTTGTTGTTGTTGTTGTTTTTTTACACTGCTGAGGGATTATTTGAGAGACGCGATTAAATAAATGTAAGCTCCAGGTGGCGATCGCCTTGTTGCCCCGGGCAACGGGGCGTTTTATTTGTTGCTCAGGTGAAAGGTGACGCCCCGTTATCGCCGCTCGTTTGCATAAGCAGCGAACTCGGCCTGCGATAACGTCAACATGGCATCGTCCCTGAAGTTTTTTTTTTTTTTTTAGTTTTTAGACTTTCTTTTTCTTGGAGCCGCACATGTCCAGGAAATTTGACAGGGGCCCTTTCCATCTCCATCTCAGGCACCTTTTTTTTTTTTTTTTTTTTTTTTTTTTGTCTTGACATGTTGCATTCCTTGCATTCTCGCTGCAGTACTCCTGTGGTGGTAGCCTTGTGAAAGGAGGGAGGTGTCACTTGATATATTGGGATGTTTACGTGCTCCCGAAATTAAATTAACGCATTAACTTAATCGGAAACATTTGTCTCGTCCGCTCATAATTACAAGGCTCGGTTTATTTTTATTTTTTTAGAAATGAGCCCTATAAAATCCCACGTTGTTTTTTTTTTATGTGACTAAATAGTTAACTGCGGGACTTTTTTTTTTTTTTTTTTTTCTTTTTTTGTGCACTTCAGTGCCGGGATTTCAAGGAAATGGCAGTTTCTGAGTAAGAGGAAGACATTTCTCCAGAATGTGCCAGGAAACGCGTCCTGACAGCGCTGGGTGAAGGTCTTCCTGAGTGGAGGGATGCCTCTGGTTCAATCCTGCCTGCAGTTTCAACCCACTTATTACACATAGAAGTCATTCAACACTGTAATATCTCACTGTTCCTCTGAGTTTCTCTCTCTATATATGTGTGTGTATATATATATATATATATATATATATATATATGTGTGTGTATATGGCAGCAACTCTGAGATCATGACACAAATTCGATTTATACTCAGTGCTTCTCCTGTGTGAGGATCTTAATAACAAAAGCAAAGAAATCCAATTTTTCTTGGCTTGCCGAGACGTCTTGCTCATTTCCTCCCAGCCCCCTTTTCTTTATTCGTCCTCCTCCCATGTGATTTCTGACTGTGATGTATTCGAAGGGGCCACGTGGAAAAAAAAACCCCAAAAAAACTGCAATAACTTGGGATTAGCGTCGCGGCGCTGCCATGTGAGTCTCCCAGAGACAAAGAAGTTGTTTGTGCGGCGGGTCGCAGTGAGAAATAGCGGCGCTGGTTTAAAGCGTCGAGCTGACGTTTGTGTCAAAACAACCTGACCTCACAGCAGCAGCAGCCCCCGTCTGAAAGTCCAGTGGACCATCTCTCAGGGGGGTAGGGAGGGGGGGAGGGAGGGAGGGAGGGAGTAAACAAAGGGAGAGTGTTTGACTGGGCCACAACGCTGGAGTCCATGTTTGGCTCTCCGAGTGCTACTGGAGATTGTTAACTTCACTGTAACTCATTTACAGCTGAAACAATCGGCAGATGAATCCATCAACAGATTGTTTGATTGACGGTTCGAACTCCTCACACGTCAGATGCTACTTGTTGTTTTTTTTGAACTGATAGTAAACGAGATGTTTTGTGGTTCTGGACTGTTGGACCAAAGAAATCCGGTCATCAGAGTAACGGCGACATTATCAGCGAGAGTTTTAACTCCATCTGTGAGTCCTTGAACCCTTTTGATGATGAACTTTAACAGCGAATCTCCTCCACGTCCTCTCTTGAAATTAAACGTCCATCCATCCTCACCGTCCCTCAACCAAATCTACTTCTGCTAATACTTCTTACGGTGAAGGTTGATTTAGTCTCCGAGATAAGAAATATCTCATGAGGAACTGTTTAAACCGTCATGTGGTCCAACGTCACTTTTTAATTGGCTGTAAATTCGTCGGGATCTCTGCGACTTGGAAAAGCTTATGAAATAAATAAAAAAACGAGTGTGACGGTGGTTTTCTGGATGCCGTAATGAAATCTGACTTCATCGCATTTCTCTCGATGATAAGTTCAATAGATGTCCCGAGAAAAGGATTGAACGGCACTTTCATCAGATGCGATTAAAGAGTATCGGCAGCGAAAAACCGGCGCGCAGATAAACAAGCTTTCCAGTTTATACACGTTGTGGATCGACTTCACGACGTGAAGCTGGAAATCCGAACCGGCGGGAAAAAACAACAACACGTCATTTGAACTAGTTTTGGTACGTCGTTACTAAAAGCCTCAGGCAGATTTACAAACACGATAAATGCATATTTTATAAATCGTTGTCCACCAGGTCTAAACTCCACCTTACTCTACTTCTATTACTACAATGAGCCAATTCTCAGGTGCACATCTGTACCACAGCTGGAAGTAGGTTACTGGGGCACGTGTGTGTGTGTGTGTGTGTGTGTGTGTGTGTGTGTGTGTGTGTGTGTGTGTGTGTGTGTGTGTGTGTGTGTGTGTGTGTGTGTGCGCGCGCGCCGACCATTCGGCTGATGGTCAAGTAATCGCAGCCTATTTCCTTTCGGCCCCTCCCCCTCCACATCTCCTTCACTCCATCTGGATGATGTTAAAACCGCCTCTCAGCATCAGAAAAGTCCAGTTTGATTCTCGGATTTGTCTCTTTAAAAAAAAAAAAAAAAATGAAACGTTTCCTCTGTCCGACGTCTTTAGATTGTTGATATCGAGTCCTTGTTTGTGACGGGTTTGTTTGTTGGAGCAGTGAATTGTTTTTGTTTTTTTCTTGTTGTGGTTTTGTATTGTCAGCCTGCCTGTCAGAGCCCCAAGCCCTCAAAACAAAGCGTTCAATGAACACGATATAATGACATTATAACTTTGGACAGCAAAGTTGGTTTTAAAATGCCCTCGCATGCTTTTATTTAACTCCCTTCGCACAACTTGGTCCAGAGCGACCGAAGGTTTGCTGGCGGGTAACGTTTTAATTGCAAATCTAAAAAACATCTTTCCACCGAAAAGACTTGAGAAGTTGAAGGATCCGCCGCGTCTCTTCCAAAGATCAAAACCAGCTCCGCTTTATTTAAGGGGCCCGCTGTGCTTCGTCACAACATTATACGTAAAAAAAAAAGAAGTTTTTAAAGAGACTTTCCTTTTAAACGGTTGGACAGTTTGGTGGTAAAAAGTTCCCCAAGCCGTGCGTTTTAACGGGGACACTTCTGACACGTTAGTGAACGTTAACAGAAGCATGATGGAGTCCAAAACAAACAAAAGGAGCTCGACGGGACGGAGAATTGAGATATTTTTCCGTCCGCTCAGCTGGTTTTGCTCCCGTCATACAGACGAGACAAAAGAGAAGCTCGCCAGCCCCATCCTTGATTTTTCTGTTTGTTGTTACTCGTCAGTTCAGACGTCTCGTCTTGACAGACTGCAGACCCGCGGGCCGATTTTTTTTTTTTTTTTTTCAGGCTGAGCGTGGAGGGAGGAAGGTCGGAGGGGTCGTCGGGGGGGGGAGGGGGGAGTCGGTACCAGGCGTCTTGTGTTTAGCTTGCGGGGGGGGGGGGGGGGAACGAACCTGCTCAGGAATGCGTGCGGCGCTCCCTCCCACGCCGACGGGGTCGCTCGGGCCGCGTCGGCGGCGGTTATCGCTTCGTACGGACGCTGGGAGTAGGAACCGCCTCGACCCGGCGTTTTCAAGGGTCCGAAGATGGAGCCGGCCGAGTTTCAGATCCGTCTTCTGAAACACTTGTCATTCGTTTGATCTTAAAATGATCTCATCCTACTTTCCCAACAGACCAAAGCACCATTCAGGTCTGCCGAACGGAGCACGAGGTCGCATCCACTCGTCTTCCCCTCCTCATGGGTGCTTTTTTTTTGGGGTATTTTTTTCCTTTTCAGCGTTCACACGGAGAATGAAAATATTTAGATTCCCCCGACATGACTTTTTTTGGTGGTGAAGGGATGAGCTGAAGGTTTTTTTTTCCTCCCACGGGGGAGGGGAGAGGGAGAGAGACGGGGGGAGGGGGAGGGTGTTTAAATGAGCAGCTGACTAAATACAACTGGGAGGCGAACACAGCTAGTAGTGAGCTGTCCGTCTGCTGCGCTCCTCCACCCTCCGCCGTCGCCATGGGAACGTCGCAGTTTAGTCGGATTTTCCTGAAGATGCTTTTTAGCCACTAATCAATTCGATTCAATTCACGTGAAAGTGAGCGCGCATGCGTCGACATAACCGGGAGTCTGTGCAGTGTCAAAACCTAATGACATGTTTACAGGAGGCTGCAGATAAACGGCCCCATAAACGTTTCAGGAGAACCTCACACCCCCTTTTGTGCGGATTGCGGGAGTTGAAATTAGGCGGCGGAGCTCTTTTTAAGGCTCTTTGTTTTACCAGCAGACCCGCACTGTGATGTCATCGGTTTAATTACGCTCTTAATGCCCGTTTCTTACCCTGCTGGGTGTGACACCGTGACCCCACAGAGGGAGGAAATGAAGCTAAACGCCCCGTCCCCCCTCTCCCTTCTCCCCCACCCCCCCCTCCACCATGCCATGAGACCTCTGAACAAGTAGACTCACTGTTTGCATGTTGTCGGCCCTCGCCGCTGCCTCCACTCACTGTACGCTGCTCCCCCCCCCCCCTCTCTCCCTCCCCACCTCCCTCCAATCAGATTCGGTTTGAAGTGATAAGTGAGGAACATGTGATAAAGTGTTTGGATTTCAGCCGTCATGGGGATCCTGTCCCAACTTTGTTATGGAAGTTTGAGATGCCGGGCGTCCCCCCCCCCTCCCACCCCTCCCACCGGGAGAATAGTGCCATTATTCCAGACGGCAGCCTAACCATGAGCACCCGTGACTGCCCGGTCGCCGGAAATAAGGCCTGCTGGGTAATAAGTCCTGAAGATCCCTTTGTTTTTCGCCTCTGAGGCAATCTTGTGTGGCAGACTTGCGGGGTTAATTTGATGCAGAAAGTCATTCGAGAAGGAAGAAGGAGGCTTTGTACCGTAACAGGATTAGTGATAACACAGTTATGCTCTCTCTTTTTCTTTCTTTTTTTTCCCCCCGAATGTAAATGTAAATACTCTACAGGCAGGCTCAGCAGCGTCATGTCGAGATACATTCCTCTTCTCGTTTGAAACGTTTCTTCTGCTGTTGTTTTTGTGTTCGGAGCAGAATCAGCGCAGGAAGTTTGTGCGACGTCCTCATCGGCCTTTCCACACGTTGATTACAGTTCTTTAGGCTGGCTTGATCAATCTGCTGATTTGTCCGCCCACTCGTAGGAAGTGGCTCTTTTTTTTTTTTTTTTTTTCCTGCTTTGCGATCCAAACATCCCTCCAACGAAGCTGCAGCCTTTTCATCACGGTGGACGCGTTGAGGGAAACCGTCGTTACCTCTGCAGGGGCGACTGACTTGAGGAGGTGGCGTTGCTCTTGGTTTTGTTTTAAGTATAAAAAAAAAACCATCTCGCCAAATGGTCCATTTAGAGTTTTTAGTCGTATCAAACAATCTTTTTTAGTAGATGGAGAGCTCACATTTGGACGCTCTTACCTCATTTTGAGTAACATTTTGGAGCACAGACACGCTTTTATTTAGGCTTAAAATAATCACTAATGTTTGTGAATTGAGTTAAAAATACATCAACAGCAGAAAAAAAAAAAAAAAAAAACCTCCTCATCTTCCTGGTCACTGTAAAGAACCTCCTCTCTGTGCAGTGGGTGGATTCTGTTATTTATTTTTATGTCTTCGCTCTGTCCAAGTCCTTCATGGATTTTCTTCTCTTTACTCTCCTTCATCTCCTCTTTTAAAAACGCTTCCTCTTTTCTCTCTCTCTCTCTCTCTCGCAGATTCATTGAGCTGAAGATGATGTCTGACGCCAGCGAGATGTTGGCAGCAGCCTTGGAGCAAATGGATGGCATCATAGCAGGTAACCGTACTGAACACTTGGACTTTATAGGACCCAGCTATGGCACTTATATAAGCGGGCCTGGCATGCGACGGGGTCTGGTCACATCTGGAAGCCATTAAGCTGCAAGCTGGAAATACTACGTCCAGTGGACGTTAACGCGATGTCCTCCTCTCTCTTCACCCCCCCACACACACACTTCCTCCTCCTCCTCCTCCTACCTGCAGTTTAATCCTAACCCTCCTGAATATACATAAAAGTTTACAGCTGCGACTGTGCTTCTCGATCAGCGGCCCTCTCTGCCACTGACAGCCTTGGGGAAATTAAAGAAAGATTTTCCATCGTCCCCGCAGTGACGGAAACTAATGATTATTCAAACCCTGTGAGAGTTTCGGAGCACAAACTTGTGCTTTGGGAACTTTTGGCCGCGCGCCGTCTACTCGTGCTGCTGCTGCTGCAGATGAGCAGACCAGGCTCCAGCGGTGGAGTCCCGACTTTTCCGCTGATGTGTGTAATTATAGTAAGTGACCTTTCCAATGGGAGCGAGGCGGCTGATCACATGACCCCCCCCCCCCCCCACCGCCCAGTCCCCCGTTTCCGCAGAAACCCGCAGCCATCATCGAGCCCCGCTCCCCTCGCTACTGTGGGGAAGCCGTGACTGTTATTTATTTATTTATTCATTCAGCTCCCTCTTTATTACTGTTGGACAGATGGCAGATGTCATGCAGGAAGCTGAAGGACACGATGGGAAAATCAGGCACTCGACTTCAGTCAGCGCGCCGCCGCACGTGCATCCAAGAAAAGAAATCTTAAAATACGGTCGCCGCAGACACAAGAAGACATTTAACTGTCCTTATTTAATTACGCTGCGTTTGATGGACAACCAGTGTGTGTTTGTTTTATTGGAGAGAATACCAATAAGTACCTCCATAAATGTAGTGTTTGTGCTGTGGGTTTACTGAAATCTTCGCCTGGAGTGGGAGTGAAACGACCTCAGAGTACAACAGCCTGAGC